>NW_017306269.1:314539-331224 GCF_000935625.1 Nanorana parkeri
TATATATATATATATATATATAGTGTGTAGAAGCAAACTTCCATTCTCTTAAAAAAATGCCAACTCTTAATTCCGATGCCAACTCTTAATTCCGTACACAAGTAGTATTATGGTTAAAGGCTTAAAGGCATCCAGCCATAAAGAAAATGTAGTCCAGTGAGCCTTAGTCCTTGTAGAAACCCATTTTTCCGGATAAGTTTCCTCTCTGGGAACAGTCACAGAGAGTCATTTGATTGCTGTCCTCCAGACAGGCTTAAGGACGCAGTCATACCAAAATCAGAAGGTACTTGCAAATCAATGGGGGATCTGTTGACGTGCGATTGTACCTTCTGATTTCCTTCCAATCCATTGTATTCTGGCACATTTTCTTTCCCTTTTTGGCAAGCTGTATGGAAGGTAACATGTCCTGAGTGGACATACTGCATGGTAATGGCTTGAGATGCGTTGTGTTAGCATGCTCTACTTTTCTTCAGCACAGCCTATAGCAATGCAACACAGTGCTGTGGTGTGAACTGTCCCCATTCACACCCATTTATTTTTCATTGCCCTTGCATTACCATCCATTAAAAAAAGCAGATGGTAACCCAACACAATGGATCTGGTATGAATGGGCCCTTGATCCAACAAACTTTCTTTATACTCAGCACACTCAGCACAGCTCTCTTACATTGATTCACAAGCTCCTCCTCAGCTAGGTCCAGCTGCACTAATAGAGACCTGTGCAGCAACCACCAAAATGTGGTCCACGGAATTGAGAGTCTGCCCCTCCCAGAAACTCTATCAGACTCCCAGTAAAATCAGCCCCAGTACCGTTTTTTTTCACATCTGAATTTTTATTATAGATGATGGTAATAACAGCAGTACAGGAATGTACATCTTACAGGTATGCGTCGGGTATATAAATTCGCAATGTACAAAGTTGTTCACGATTTTTATGTTTTTAACATATAAGATGGATTATAACAGGCTCTATAAGGGTACAGTTGATGTGCCAAACGTGGGTGACTCTGAGCACATTCAGGGGATGGATTGTCGAGGTTGTGATACGTTTCTTCTGAGAACATATGGTCCAATGTCTAGATGGAGCTAAATTTTCCCCATATGTGTGCTCAGAGGAAGCCACGTCATTAAGGCGAGCCGCCATGCCTGAGCTTTGCTTTGATAAGATGCAACTAAAAGGTATGGGGAGTGAGAGGGAAATTAAGGAAGGGAGAAAGTGCAGGCAGAGTAGGGGGGGGGGGGGGCAGTCCCTGTTTTTAAACAACATGGGGTAAAACAATGTTTCTTTACCCCAGGGTCTTTGCTGACTTTACCTTAAACCAAGTATTTAAGAATCTGTGGAGGGACATACCTTCCATCCAATACTGGCTCACCATTCCATAACACCAGGTTGGCTGGATTTAGGTGACTGAATCCTCCATGAGGGTATACGTGCTGGGGTATGTTCCTGAAACTCTATTAAACTGAGGGAGCCACCTTGAAGACTGCTGAAAAGTCTTCAGCATTACACAAGTCCCGTTAGGATATGCCAGTCCAGTTGATAGTCCAGTTGAATATACTTAACTACTGCAAGTTTCACCTTTTAAATATTCTAAGTAGAACACTTTTTTGCATTTGTTTACAACCACAAATACTTTTTTTTTCTGAACCTGTTGTTCACGTCCTGTACAATTTCTTTGCAATAGCAAAAGCATTTAAAAAAAAAAAATCTACTAGCAGACGTAGAATATTTTGTGCAGACTCAAACACTTTGTCTTGCGGGTTTTACTCCACTACGAACACATCCTGTAAAGTAATCAGCTCCACCATTCACTCCCTCAACCTACGTTGATCTGTTTTATTGCAGCCATTGACAGGTAAACTCACCCATTACACATTGCAAATGGCTCGGAAGTTGCAGGGAAAAATAATGGTCCTCATTATTGCAACCATAAAGCCCCTTACATCAACTGATATATTAACTAGCATACTGTGCAAGGTTAAAGCAAACTGCAGTAAGTTTGATAGTCGTTGCTTCAGTGTCCACTTTTAAAACATTTCATATTTGAAGGGTTTGTAAACTAAAGATAGTGTGCATATTTTACGGAAATATTCCCCTTTTGGTATTTTTATTTTTAAGCAGCAAGCCTAAATTGTTATTGGGTACATATACACATATATGTACCCAATAACAAAATCAGTGATCAGATGTGGTAGCTGCATTCATTTTCTTTTTTTCAGGCTTTTTTTTCTTTCTGTAATAAACACTTCTTGTCCTAGGATGACAACACTAGCTCGCTGTATTTTTGGCAGATCGTTTTTTTTTCTTCAATAAATCTTTATTAGATTTTTTAACAGAGTTCAAACATTTTATACAAGATTTTTTAGATATAATTATAAGCAATAGCTTTAGTAACAAGGAAGCAAATATGCAGAAATTGACAGGAGAACAGTTAAAGTGACACTAAACTCAGGAGTTAAATCTTAAAAATGCATTCAAATACCTTGACTAATAACAAAAATTTATCTTATTTGTGTATCACTCGGCTGTAGATCCTCAAATCACCTCTGAATTAGTGCTGACACTGTCCTTCCTTCTGGAGGGTGGCTACTTTTGTTCCCTAATGGTCCCTGTGTGTGTTGTAAAGTAGCCACCGCTACAAGTTTTCTCCCATGATAGACTATAACTTCAATACAAATTAGTAGACTGAACATGAGATTGTAGTTCATCACGGGATTGAGTTTGGAGCGGTGACTACTTTACAACACACACAGGGAACAAAAGTAGCCACCCTCCAGAAGGAAGGACAGTGTCGGCACCAATACAGAGATGATTTTAGGATCTACAGCTGAGTGATACACAAATAAGATACATTTTTAATAACAGTTAAGGTATTTGAATGCATTTTTAAGATTTAACTCCTGAGTTTAGTGTAACCTTAATCTGCAATTTAACTTAACAGAAGGTAATATGGACTTGGATTCTGCAAACATTATTTATGTTACTCGGGGGTCCTCAGTATTTGAAATTCAACCCCCCATGTAAATAGTCATGAAAAAGAAGAAACCAGTTTAAGGTTAGGGTTAAGTGTTTGATTTAGAGTTGAAGTTTAGGATTAGGAGTTAATACATACAAATTAATTTATGTACAGATTAGTAGAATACTCTGTAGGAACAATGAATGGAAGTTTGTATGTGGCATGTGTTTGTACACTTGCCAGTTATTCATATAAACTTTATTTTCTCCTTCTTGGAACCTATCTACAGGAGGCACAATAGGCTTCCTTTTTCTCTTAGAAATTATATCTCGGGACCTTTTTTCTAGGCACATATTTGCAATGTATTCCATCTATATCATGTTTGTGCAAAGTTTACATGGCTTTCCATTACTCTGTTGTTGAAAATGTTTGATCTGGACAGATTAACACAATTATTGCCCACTTCCTATCGAACTCGAGAGCAACTGGAGTGCTTGACCACAAAAGCGATTGCATATCAGCTCCTTGAAAGGTACTTTTAAATATTAAAAAGATAATAAGTGTTATGATTTAATGCTTTGCTTGTCTTGTGTGCATGTGACTAAACACCATTGATAAGCCGCAGACTCTGGAGTCACTTGTCTGGCTTGCTATGAGGATGGAGATTAGCAATTAAAGCGAACGATACAGAGTATTATATACAGCTCTGTACCTGCCTTGTGTGATAGGCTTTGCAAGCACCCTATGGACTCTCCCTGGACTCCATTCATAAGAAAGGTGTGACAGCAAATATTTGATATGTTTTCTCATTGTCTGGGTGAAGATTATACTATAGCTATTCAATGAAACCTCAATTCATTCATAAAAAATTGTGAGAAAAGGTGACTTTTTCCTTCACTCGGTCCGTTATAAGCCAAGCAGTTCCTGCATGCTTTTAAAACAACTTGAACTAAATATCCACATATATGTTATAGCCCAGCTGAACCTAAAGTTGAAATCGGCTAATTGCATGTGTGCAAAGTCTTACAGTGGGTTTTCTTTGAAGCAGCCACATCCTGAGTAGAAAAGCTTATTCCTTGCCAGCATGCTGTAGAGAAGGGCCCTTGCTCTCTACAGGCAGGCAGTGGTCTAATTGCAGAGGTCTGACACCTCCCCCTCCTTCTGCTGAGCCAGAGATTGAGCACTCCAGTCATCGGGATACATGACCTTTGCTGATTGAAGAAGTCTATCTCTGACGCACAAAAGGGTCCTTCTCTGCAGCATGCTGGCAGGTGACAGGAGTTTCTACTTAGGCCGTGGCTGCTTTCTAAAGAACATTAACTGTAAGGCTTTTCACACCTTTTGTTTTAAGCACATGGAATGTATATAGCTAATCAAAGTAGTAGTTCAGTAGTGATTTAAAGCTGAACTTTAGGCAGAACAAGGATTCCTCACAAGGATTCCTGGACTTTGTATTTCCTCAATATTAAGCATAACCAATAAAAATGCAAGAGAAATGTCTCAACCTGGGCAGCACAGTGGAGTAGTGGGTAGCACTTCTGCCTTCCAGCACTCGGGGTCCCCGATTTGAATCTCATCATGCTGGATAGTAATTGGCCCTGTATGTATGCATGTGAGATAGAGACCTTAGACTGTAAACTCCTTGAGGGCAGGGACTGATGTGAATGCGCAGTATATAAAGTGCTGTGCTGTGTGCTGTGCCAGTGCTATATAAATACCTGTAAAAATATAATGTTTTGTTTGTGTAACAGGCCATTAATAGTTTCAGGCTCGGCACACTGACATACTTAAATCAGCTCTGCATTTGCCCATCAACACAAATCCAAAGTCCATTGACACTGGTTCCTGTACCTCTTTATCCTGAACTATGTGTCTGGACCTATGAGTTCAGACCTAAATATCCTAACATACTGTAATTGTCATAACCTGTGAATTCTGACACATGCATCCTGACCTACAGTATGTATCTATAACTCTGTAATGTTACTATATATTGCCTTTGTTATCAGCCTTCCCTGTTACCTGACAACTTTGAACTTATGTTTTGATAAGTATTTGTCAGTTCTCAAAAAGGGACAGTACACGAACAACGAGACCTGGGAATGACACACAACAGAATCCAAACCTCTTTCCTGTAGTATAAAATTTTAGAAAAACAGCCAATCCTTAGGCTCCTAGTGCCATTGCCTACTACTGATGAGTGGATCATCTTGAATCTGTTAGGAAAATCTTCAACTTGCACCTGATACAAGTTTAGAAGTTTGGAAGGGCCACCAGCGGGTTCTCGACAAGTGAATTTATTCCTACAAGGTGCAAGTTATGTAACCACCATGATTTATTGAAGAGCAGCTCTAGGCAGCTGAAATAAACAGGGAATCACTGATGTTATATAGGAAACACTACAGCTGTGCTAAAGTCCAACAGACCACCCAGCTAAGGCCTGAAAATAACCCACAGTGGACCAGGACTGCAGCAATAGTTAACTGGTTTTCAGTCCTGGTTGATGCATTACTGGTGCGTGACTATAGACATAGGTGAGTGTAAAACAGCTTTGGAAAACTTGAGAAAAAGATCAGACCTAGGGGAGGGGGGTGCAGGAACAAGTGGGTATCGGGACCTTCAAGGATCATGCAAAAATAAATGTAGCATTGAGAAGTTAACTCCAACCATTTAACTGGGACAGGAGTAGGCAACCTTGGCATGCCAGCTGTTGTAAAACTGCAAGTCCCATGAGGCATTGCAAGACTGACAGCCACAGGAATGACTCCCAGAGGCAAAGGCATGGAGTGCCAAGGTTGCCTACCCCTTAACCAGAAGATAAAAGTGAATGCTTATGCACCTGCCAGACACCCCTGCTATACAGGATATCCCTAAATTACTTCCGCTGATGTCCCGGCGTCCTCTTCCAGCGATCCGCGGTCCGGGCGATCCTCCGCTCTCCTGGTACGGCCACGGCTCCTCTGCCACACCCCCTGCCTCCTCTTCATTACAGGCAGGGAGCCATACCCAGCCTGCTATTGGATATTGTAAAATGCTGTCAATCAGCATGGGAGGACCTGATAGAGAACTTTCTCCTTCAGGCCCCTCCTCTGCTGATTATAGAGTATTGAGCAGAACCTGTTTGTAAGCCCATTGATTTTAATTGTCCCCCACATCCACAGCAGAGCCTTTACACCCAGTGGCCAAGCCCCAAGTAAGAATACATGTTTTCATACACGAATGCCAAATAGTTCAAAAGCTAAGAATGATATCTTTCCTGGCAAATATTGTCGGAGAAAGAAGTTTACTATAGGAATCAGTGAGCGTGACACAGTTTGTCTAAACACGATATGCCGTATTCAGTTCTTGGTACTTTTTAATCTCGAGTATTTCCTAATTTCCACTGTAATGGGAAGTTGAATAAATAATTGATATAAGTGAGTGCCAAGCACAGTTGAGCAGAAGCCAAAGTCAATACTCAGTGTTCATGCCGTTAAAATACTACTACTTAATTTAGATCTTGGATCCAGAGGACAGATGCAGTCATTCTAATGACACTTGATATATTAATAAAGACAGGTTTTTTTTCATGGTAATCCTGGGCTTTTGGAGCTTGTTCAAAATGGGTGTCAGGTGTAAATATTATTTATAATGGGCTATGTGTATATTAGAAAGTGCTTTCGTTCACCACTCTTTTCGTCTATATTGGCTATTTTAAATAACCAATGCAATCATTTAGAGGTGATGAACGGTTTAGTGTAATATAACACTTTTGGTACTTGCATTACAACTAAAGGCTTCTCTATGAGTCTAAACAAATCCAGTTACTTTGTGACCCAAAAGCCTAAACAAGTAAACAAAAAACTTCCTTTACCTACCCTGACTGAGCCAAGTCCCCCTTCATTTGTGTCTCTCATGCTTCACCTCCCAGAAGCTGCAGCTCACAGTGGGAGGGTTTCAGCAGCAGAGGAGGTGCTGCCAATCTAGAAAGCAGTGGGCAGGACTTGGGGTGGCCGGGTGCTGACTGACAGGCTACAGGCTTGTGAATCATAAGTGACAATGCTGATAGCCACGCCCCCTGCAACATCTTCTCATCCCACTGGTACACCAAGCAGGTAAAGCCTACAAGAGAGTGGCAACTCTGCTCTGAATTTCATGAGCAGTGCAGCATCGCATTCACACCATCATAGCAAACTGCTTTGGGAGGACTTCACTGGCAGGATCAACATATATTTGTGGGACTTTGCAGGGGGATTAAATGACAACTGTATGTGCAGCTGCACTTATAATTATAGAAAGACAGACAGACAAATTTATTAAAGTTTAAAACAATTGATAAGAGTAATACTCACAAAAGTGAATAGAAATAGAGCCTTGTATGACAGAGCATTGAACTCTAACATCAAACCAAGATAAAAGCAAATGACAGCTGCACAGACGTTCCTGTGTGCCAGCAAGGGATGCCTGTGATGACGCGTTTCCGGAGTCACGCCCCCTTCATCAGAATCTGACCTCCTCCCCCACTCAATGCATTAAATCAAAGCCATCGGCCAATCAGCAGAGCCTCCATATTATCGTCAGCACATGATTCAACAGCTTAGGAAGTGTCTAACAGGCCGCCCAAGTCGTCCGCGAATACTCCCCGCCCACAGCCTAACGAAGCAGCCTGCTCGGTAACCTGGCCAATCTCAAAATAGCCTCTGAAAGACACGCCCAATTTGACATACCGATTACTCTGCCCAATCAGCGGGACGGAAAATCGATCTAGTGTCGGGGTAGATTATGACTTCTAGAAGCCGTCTCAAAAGGTGTCTTAGATAGATATACAGACTATAACAAGTATTGTGCAGTGAGAGGAGGAGGAGAGCAGAGCCCTTAACTGAACTACCATATGACAACAGAAAAAAAATAATACATAATATAGCAAATACATGAGTATTATCATTTGAGCAGTAGCAACTTAAAATTACAAGACAATGAACATATATTCAATTGTAGACATGATACAAATGTGTACAGACACCAATGTACTACAAGTAATGTCATATAAGACACATATCTGGTGACGACAAGGCCACCCATGGGTCAAATTTTTGACAATTCAGCAGGAAATGGATGACATTCAAACCATGAGTGGCCAGCTTTAGCCTCTATCCAAAACAAAAAAAAAGTTTTGCAAAATGATTACTAATACTAATTATTATTAGTATTACAGGTATTTATATAGCACTGACTATTTACGCAGTGCCTTACGAACTGCACATTCACATCGGTCCCTGCCTTTAGGGATCTTACATTCTAAGGTCCCTATTTCACATGCATACATAGAGGGCCAATTTAGACAGGAGCCAATTAACCTTCCAGCATGTCTTTGGAGTACATTTTATACCAGTCATTGAAGTGGGCCTTTACACTCAAAAATCCAACTCTACCAATGCATCCCTCTATGTATGATGATTAATAATAAAATAGACATGCCGGGTGTAAAATGCTGTGATTGTGAAATACTTACACTTGCAGAGCATTCAATCCCGGCTTTGAAAGCGAAAATTACTTCTGTTTGCCAAAGCATTGCACACTGGGATTGCCTTGTCATCAGCAGAGCATTGCTGGGAAATCTCATCTGTAATCTCAGGAGATCTCAGGGAAAGGCATTTTCCCCCTGAGATGATGTGCATGGTCACATGTTCTAGTCACATGTGCCAGAAATCCAGGAATTAAATGGAGAGCTAGTAATCTGCCCTTAGTTAACATGGCTACTGTCAGAAGACTGGGAAAGAAAAGAGAGACAAGGTATGCAAAGAATACAAATCCGGCAATTATCTAGAAGTATGTGTTTGTAGATTGTCATTACTAAACATTTCTAAACATGTGCTTGTTGTTATTTCAAAGATATGGGTAAAGACCCACTTTAAAACAAATCTATATCTTATAAAACATAAGTTTATAAACCTAAAAATTACAAATAATATATTGACCATTAGTATAAAACATAAGGTCAATATTATTATTATTAATAAAACATTCACAGAATAAATGTTACAATAAAAGTAGAGAAGATGAAATCTGATTGGTGCTCCAGAACTTACAACTTGTAATGAACCCTCCTAGGTAACCCTTTTTGTGTATGAAAAGCATCAGATATAAATGTACATCTGCAAAACAGAAGTCCCCTCAGATGTATGCAAATGAATCATAACTTTAAAAAACAAAAAGCAGTTTTCAGGTAACTAATTACTGTAATGTGGTTCAGAGCACCTTGATAGGTGTCTTTTCCCAACACCAGGAATAACATTTGTAATCCGTTAAATGCACTTAAGAAATTGATGTTACAGCCCCACAATCTGTTAGGGCCTTGCTTCCTGGCGGATTGTAAAGTATCCCAACCTTAATTGGATCATCAGAATGTGATCCTCGTTCAGGTCCCCGGATTATATAAGACTGTCTTTGCTCGGATGCATTGAACTGACGTCTTCTTGTTCTGGGTATTTTGACCCTTAATGTAGATAAGTGGTATTTTTCATCAATCTTAGCTTGCATTAAAAAAGGGAAATGTCAGTTCAATGTGGGGTGTTTAACTTAATTTAACATCTTTTAATTCAATACCTTGGAAAACTTACTGCGTCCACGACCCGGCTTACACTTCGGTTGATGGAGTGTCTTGACGGTATTGTCTGCCATTGCTATTATCTTGTGTCCAGAACATCCTGTATTTTGAGAAACCACAATGTCTTTACATGTCCTTACTACAAAGCTTTACCTCAAAGTTAGGAAAGACGGTTTACACAGTGGCAAGATCACACACTGCAGCTGGTAGGGATAGCGGAATTCTTGGATCTATTGGAAGAGGTGTATTTAGAGGACACTATTGATTGTACTGCATAAGAAAAAATTCCACACTAGTATGCAGATTCTGGCTTTTCCCATCATCATTAAATGTATCCAGCCCCTTCCAGATTATTGGCATCTTCAGATTGGCCAGTCAGCCCGCCCTTAAAGGTAATGGGCCTTTAGAAAGGTATTTATGCAACATCCCTCCACACTACACATCTCCTCATGTTTTGCCTCCGTGAAAATATCTTAATAACCCTTGCAGTGGGGCTACCTCTGCACTGCAAGGGTTAAATGCTCGTTTTCATCTGAGTGCAGAATTAACAAAGTTAAGGTGCCCATACACCTGTATCGTACGATAATCGCGGGTGATCGCGCGATCGTATGATAATCGGCAGGTGTATGGAAGGCGTGCAACCGTTTCTACTGTACGGTTGCACGTCTTTTGTCACCGGAGCACGCCTGAAAACCCTTCGAGAATCGTAGATTTTCGACGGGTTAGTGGCGTTCTCGGAAGACAAATGCCGAACGGGCCGGAGTGAGCAAGCGCACACTGCCCGCTCGGCACTGCGATCATCGGAAGCCCCCCCCCTCGGCGTGGAGGGCTTCCGATGATCGCAAGTATGATCTGCCTGTCCAAGATGGTCAGATCATACGAATTTTTAATTACCTTACAACCATCGCACGATGAAAGTCGTGCAATGGTTGTATGGTGTATGGGCAGCTTTATACTCACGTGAACCTCGGAACTGGATGACTGTTAGGCTCCATTCACACATGAGTGGCCGTACAAATATGGGCAGAACCGTGCTAAACATAAAAAACAATGCATTGCAATGTGCATTGTTCAGACTATTGCGACGTCCCCGCGGTACAAAACCGCGCGTCACACAAAATAGTCCAAGCACGATTTCATGGGCGGATTCTGCACGTTCCGGCTATAGTAATAGCCACAAACATGCATAATCTGTGTGTATGTTAACGTTTGCGCGTAACACACTACCGCTATGTGTGAGTGGAGCCTTAGGCCAGGTTCACACCTAGGTGACATCGGTTTTACATGTTTGTTCAGCATGTGGTTATTTGCACGTTTATGTGCGCTGTGTGCATTTTGTGCTTGTACTTGAATTCTTCTTTAAAAACACTGCAAGAACAGAAAAATACCTGTTGATCCTGCCAGAAATCAAGAGTGTGACTAACATTCTGTTTAAACTGACAGTTCTTTCTCTGCTGCACTGAAATCCAAAGCAGTGTTGGCCCTTCCTGAGTTCTCTCTTTCTGGACTGAAAAAAAATTCCCTCTTATATCATAGAAATGAGAAAGGGGGGGAGTGTTCTGTAGTGCTGCACGGGAGAACTAAGTTGACAACACTGCTTTTGATTTCAGTCCAGCTGAGTTACTATTGTCAGTTCTCTACAGAAAGTTAAGAGCTTAGTGGATTTCTGGCTGAGATAAGATTGTACAGGAAAGTGTTCTACAATCAGGACAATGTATAAAGTTACCTGGATTTTGTTTTCCAATATGCTTGGGATAAACGTAACTTGACAAGGGCATTGTCTACCTTTTGTAAGGGTCAATTAACGAAACAGCATAAGATGTCTTTACCAATCCCCCTTCTAATTAATTGACACGACACTGGTATTGGATTCTAGTGGCCACAGCAGCCAATTTATTAAGTATAAAACCATTTAACAAATCTTTCCAAAAATAACTGACAACGGGAACTGAGGTCCTTGAAGGCCATCCCACAACAAACCAACCAGTGTCTGCCTACATGGCCCCCAGCCGCACCACATCGCCTCAGCAGTATAAGCACTAGATGACTAACGATCCGACCCTTTAACAAAGGGATGTCATACCTGAGACAGCTCCCTACTCTTAACCTCCCTGGCGGTAATCCCGAGTCTGGCTCGGGGTGAATTTTCAATGCTAGGAGCGGTAACCCCGAGCCAGACTCGGGGCTGCAGAGAAAAGTGACACTCACCTTGTCCCTGCGATCCCGCGGCGTCCTCTGCTGTACGCGGCCCGAAAATGAAACTAAAAGCCGCCATCTGACTTTTAGTTTCGTTTTCGAGCGTCACAGCCGGCGGGAAATTCAAAAGTGACAAGTTGTAATATACATAGAATACAATTATGTATCAAACTATTTCACTTCAATTTTGTCCCTAGAGCTTTGTCCAGTGCCCTGCCTGACACTTTTTCACAATTATAAGAAATTATAATATAATAAAAAATACAACTAATTTCCATGAAAAACAATGTACCGCTTTGGGATGCTGAAATCCTGAATAATCAGACCGCCGGGGAGGTTAAACAGCAACTGCATAGATTGCTCATCAAGTACCCCAATACCCTGCCTGGCTGCAGCGATATTAACAATAGATCAAAACAAAATGCAATCGGACAATGCAAATATCGAACAAAAGCAAATACAACCCTAGCAGGACCCCTTTTTGTTTTTCCAAACCCCTGTCATGTAAGCCTTCCACAGACGCCTCCGTCTGCTGTTCCATGCCCGTCTATATCCCTGTATTTCTTGCCTTCTATACCTAAGACTGAACATATAAAGTGATAGCAGGGATCTCAAGTCTCCCTGATGTTCAGGGAGTCTCCCTCTAATAGATTACAAGCGACAAAATCAAGCGCACTGCCAAGAAGTACAAACTGGTGTTGGTTGTGATATGAGGGTAGAGAGTACAGTGTGCAAGCTCTATAAAAACAGAGAGAGGAGCCCTGTGGTACAACATAATAAAAAATGTATTGAGAGCGCTACAACTGTGTTGAAATATACCGGAGGACTCACATTTAAGAAGTCATCTGCGGGAGGACGTCCGGTTGGGTGTCTGGGTGAATACAGACCTGGAGGGTCCATTGATCTGGTGGGTGATCTGCCTCTGGCACCAAGCGCTGCAAACGGAGGGACAACAGACTCTTGCACGGACTCAGCTGGCCAGGCTGAGCCGCTGCAGCCAACTAATAGATAGTGGCTCCCTGATGTCCGCGAGAGAGGCATTTTCTCCCTGAAAGGTTTACTCTGAGTAAACCTTTCCGGTAAGATATCAATGGGTTAGGTTTCAGAGTGAGGCTTGCCTCCTGGAGGAAGGTCAAGTGATCTCTGGAGTAGCCTCAGAACAAGGCTTGGCTCTCAGACGGAAGAAGCTACTTGCTGCACAGAGAGGGCGGACATAGACTACTATTGAGAGCAGGTACAGGCACTGCTGCAGGGTTGAGAGAGTGCTGTTAACCCTTTGTGGATAATATAGAATCAATTATATGTCCTGGTTGTCTAGTTATAGAGAACATTTATTTCATTTGCTTCCCATAGCAACTAGTCAACTATGTATGAGAGACTTTACTCCTCAGCATTTTTTTTAAAAAGGTCTTGGGCTGTCTAATAAATTGTGACCTTTACACTGACAGATACATGAACATCAATTCACAAATCTGATGTATATATAAATAAAAATATAAGTGTGTGTGTGTGTATATTATTTCCTTTATATTCTGACGACGGCCACTGTAAAAAAACAAAACAGAAAGGGCACCTCCCTGAAATGATACAGGCACCTCCCTGAAATAAGGTTTTGCAGGTTGGGATGTCTGTGATAGGTTAGATAAACCATCAGATTTGTATCTTTAACCAGCGTTAATATGTTCTAAACCTAACTACTGTTCACTTTGTATATATTAACTGGTTATTCTCTTAGTGCAGCTGGCCCACAAGCTTGGGAGATCTGTGCGTTCTACTCCCCTGTGTGTCTGAGCGGAAGACCTTTTTGATGCTGTACAATTCTAAGACAACTACCTCCAGCTCCCACCTCTGCTGCATGCCTTTGATATCACACAGGTCTAGCAGTGGGCTACAAAGGCTCCATGTGGCATACATGCATTTGTGACATAACACATTTTAAGATACGGATGGTTACTATGAATCTTTTTTTGTGTCCAGCAAATGATTAAACATGCAAAACATGCTTTGGACTCTGAATGCCTGGAAGAAAAGTAGTACGGTGTGCATGCAGCTGGAATGAGGAGAGTAAACTAGATGTAAATGAATACCAAAGGCATAAACTGGTACCGCTAAAGAAACAACGTATTATTTAAAACCTAAACTTATTTATGTAAACCCTAACAATTAATTTTATTCTTAGTAAATCAGACCATAGCATTTTCCTATATCTGTTTTCCAAGTGCTTACCCACTCGCCTACCACCGTACATTTAAAACAGCGGTAGGGCGGACATGGTGTTCTGGAGCGCAGTTTGCCATCTGCGCTCTCTCTTTTTTTCTCTTTCTCACTCTTCTTTCTTTCGCACTTTCTTTTGTGCTTTCTTTCGCACTGTCGTTCGCACTTTTTTCTTTCGCACTTTCTTTCTTTCACACTTTCTTTTGCACTTTCACACTTTCTTTCACACTTTTTTTCTCGCTTTTTTGCTCTTTCTCTCCCTTTCTCTCTCTCTACGATGGATGTAGTATTCAGGAGTGCCATTTATCACCTGTACACTTTCTCAATCTCTTTTTTGTCTTTCTTTCTTTTGTTCACACTTTCACACTTACTTTTGCACGTTCTTTCTATTGCACTTTTTTCCGCTTTGCTGCTCTTTCTCTCTCTTTTTCTCTCTCTATGGTGGATGTAATATTCTAGAGTGCTCCAGTTACCACCTGTGCACTCTCTCTCTCTCGCTCACTCTCCTTTCTTTCTTTCTTTCTTTCTTGCTTACTTGCTTTCTTTCTCACAAAATGTCACTATGAAACAATATAACCACGATCTGCTTTTCTGTATCCTCATATGAGGACATTCAGAGTCATCTCTGTGCATGGAAGAGACACGTTTGGTTAATATAGAAGACAAAGCTTAAAAAACAAATTATTTAAATATGTTAATAGAAATTAAGAAAGTTCAGTTGTGTTTTATGACAATCACAGCTGTATAATACAGCGGGAGAACAGTTCAACAATGACCACTTGGTTAGAGTTTGCTGGGAGTCACACTGAAGGCAGCTAAGACTACATGTGGTTTGGAAGCCACTATTTGCGGGCCCTGATCTAAATGTTAGAAACAAACCAGCTGTCTTTAACATAGTTGCTACAGTAGTTGTACGTTCAAGTGTCTGTTTGGTCTGAGCTGCTGCTACTATGTAGCCAGGAATATATGTATACTGTTACAATGTTCTTTTAGACTGTGACTGGGAGGGGGTCAAGGGTATATGGGCATACAGATTCAAAGGGAATTTGTCATGAGAGAAATATGAAGGCTGCCATTGCTTAAATCCTACTGTTGTCTGGGTGTCCTCTTATGTCATCCTTTGGCTTCAATATCTTGCAAATCACAGTCATGGAATAAATATGTCTTGAACCATAACCCTCTTGAACCTCAAACCTTTATAAAGGTTATGGATGCCAATTGAAAGCCAAGTCAACTTTCTCAACCTCAGTACATGACCTCACAAAAGTTAGTTTGCCCTGGTTCCCAACACATGGCCCACCATACTTCTCTGTGTGGCCTGCAGCTTTTTGGCCTCTTTGGAATGTCCAAAAAGCTCATATAGTTGTGATGGTCAGGTGTCCACAAATTGTTGCTCATATCAGTGTATATATCTAAACACAGTTCCATCTATTTCTATAACCTGCTATTGTGGCTTCGATATCAGCTTCACTTGGTGTGAGATGGGGCAAAGTGGGACAAGCACATTTTTACATTTTTATATTTATATTACTTTATTAGGCAATAGGAAGTGAATTAATTTTTTCAGTAATAAATATATTATTGATGTTAGTAAAATGAATTAGAGCAGATGAAGGGGTATTTTATAAAGCAATAAATGTGACATCACTGTGATTTAAAACACATGCACCAGGAAGATTCACCTGCTGGGAATGTCTGGTGACTGTCACATTCACTGCTTTACAAATATACCCCTACATTGATAAAACATTTTCCTTCTGTTGAGACTCTTCGTCTCTCTCACAGTCTAATCCCATACATACTTGGATGCCGAATAAATGCTATCCGAATCGGTATGATAATAATTGTATATTTTCCAACACACTTACACGTTGGATCGTTGTCACACACACAAGTTGGTGTCACATAATACGTATGACTGCATGTGATTTTCCTCTCCTACCGAGTGTGCCTTTTTGATCTGTAAGCTGCAATTAGTTTGACTTTTTGCACAGCGTTTTGTATGGCACAGCAGTCTGCGCTTATACCTTCCCCTGTATTGAAGTCAGCAAGGATTCCTGGAATACGCACTGCGGGTCTCTACGTTCCATGAAGGACTGGGAATTTGCGCAGATGATTACACTGACATGATACACAGTAACCCTAACCTGAGAATGTAGTAACATTTCGGAGTTTAAAAATACGTCCTCTAAACTTGTAACAACTGCTTGCATAGTTGTGGTTCACCACTAATTCCCTATAGTGATACAGTTTGTTCTGCTCCACTAAGGTAATAAACTGGGACAGAATACTGTCTTGTTTTCAGCATTGGTCAGATACCATTATTCTCATAGCGCTGAGAAAACAGGAGTGATGGGGCGATGTTGCCATTTTTGAATATTAAAGCAGACCTTGCACCTCAGTGTCAAAGTCCACTTATTCAAGGTACCTCCACATTGCTAAAATGCTGGATGGATAAATCTCAATCTATATGACACAGCAGCTGGTGTGTGATAGCTGCTGTGTCAGCTATTAGAAATAATACATTTTACTTTCCCAATACTTCTCCTTTAACAAAGGGCCAGTAAAAGAAAACGTCCCGGTGTCCATGGTAAGTGGGAGTAAAATATTACCCTGCGCTGGTGGTCAACAGGAGTAAAACATACCTATACATCAATAAAAAATGTCCTGCCATCAATGGTTAGAAGGGGTAAAAGTGACCTTGTCTCAGTGGAAAGTGGAAATAATACACC
>NW_017306269.1:331260-343328 GCF_000935625.1 Nanorana parkeri
CCCTATAACTGCCGTCAGTGTGGGAAATAATATCCCATCTCTGGTGTCAGTGGGAGACACAGTATTCCATTGTGTCTGTGGGAGGAATGGAGCCCCATGGTTTATGGCAGTAGGAAGCATAGTGTCCCATTGTTGGTGTCAGAAGGAAGCATTGTCCCGCATGGCTGATGACAGTGGGAGGTATTGTGCAACCCCGCCCCCATCAGAATTGGTGTTCAGGTGTGCTTACCTTTGAATATATTCCATCTCCTGCACTGCTCTTCTAATGGTCAGATGACATCATGGCTGGAACCATGCAGGAACTGTCAAGCGGCTGATCACTCCGCCCGACAGTGTCTCAGATACATTGCGGGTGCTGAAACACTCTGCACCCAGTAGACACTGTCACTCTGAATTCAGTATCTTCCTCTGACATGTAAAAAAAAGGCCTGCAAAAAGCATACAGCCAGTAATGACCCTCTTAAAAAATATGCAAAATTTTGAGGCAGCCAAGTCTAAAATGTAAGGTCAGGGACAACACACAAAAAAGCTTTGCATCAAAGTCCTTCCTTCAAATTATGAGACTCATTTCACACCAAAGACCCCTTTTCAGAGTTTCCCCTTTCACATCAGAGTCCCCCTTTAAATCAATAGCCCCTCCTCACATTAGAAGCCCCCTCCTTTTACATCAGAGTCTCCCTCCTTTCACATCAGGAGCTCCTTGTCACATCAGATGCCCCCCTTCAGATTAGAAGGCCCCTTCACATCAAGAGCCCCTCTTCACATCAGTAGCCCCTCTCTCACATCAGAAGCCCCCTTTATATCAGAGTCCCCCTTTCATATAAGAATCCCTCCTTTTACATCAGAGTTCCCCATTCACATCAAAGTCCTACAATCACAACAACCACAGCACCATGGTTGAGGAAGGGTGGTATAGATCACCTGTGACAACTATTGAATTTTTCAAAACAAATTTAAGTGGCTAGGACAATAGAGATATTACTTACCATGAAAAGAGAGTACACTGTGATTAAATATAATGAAACATTTACAGCAAATTGGTTACAATTGGACTATATGTGAACTGAGACTTTAAAGTGAACAGGTTCACTTAACTGCCACCCATCCCGGCTGCAGATTAAACCTTCCTTCCCTACCACTCAATTTAGCCATTGCATGGGAAGCCCCATGTAACCTCCAAATCATGAGCTCATGAGCTTTGACATTACCGAAGACTGTCTCCTTTCCCCTTTATGACAGCGCTGGGTGTCTGACTGGTCAGTGGCAAAGCACTAATGCTGTAATATGGGCGGAAGGTGAGAGAGTCATGTTTTCCCCCTAACCAGAATTACCTCTTAGTAACCCAATGGAGTGATGGGGCAGCCAAGCAGAGGTAGCAAAATAGTGACATTTGGCAGATAAATGAACTTGTTGCTTCGCCCTGTATCAACAAAAACAGGTTTACTTTAAAGGAAACAAAGAAAAAAATATATTCAGCATTGCTGATCTCCTTCGGCCAATGCTAATTCACTGGTTAACATGCCGGTCCTCTTGTTTCATTAGTTTCCAAACCATTCTCCTAGAACAAGCATTCAGGAGCTTCAGCTTCAGCCTGATTTATTGGCTGCGTGCTTGTTCCAGGCCAATGAAAGTATCAGAGCCAGAAGATTAGCATTTCAGCCAAGTAACTTGAATTTTCAAAAGGAGGGCAGCAGTGGCAGCAATGCAATGTATACATATGCCTATCCTGCACAAAGGAAGCTCCCAAACCAATAAGGGAACTCGGCTTGCTAGATGTAACATTATTTTGTCAATCATCACTAATATTTTTTAGTCTTGATATCAGCAAGTAAAATAGTAACATAAATGTAGTGCAGATTTTCTTCCAGTTAGGATATATATATTTTTTTCTGATTTTAACTTAGAAAGCGAATGGACGCGAGAAGTTAAAACTCAATCAGCGTATTTGAATCATTAATTTGAAATAAGGTGGTTTTCAAATAGGGGTCAGGAAAAGTTAATGGGTCAGAGAGAGGACTGCCAAAATCATCCATCATACCAGATGAGGCTGGCACGGCAATGATGAAATATAAAAAAAAGTTATAATGTCTCAAATACATTCATGCATGCTCTCGGTAACTTTTCAAATAAATCACGGAGCCAGTTACGGGGCCCGATACTCTCCCCGGTCTGCCACTCCTCCCAGACTGCCAATTGCAAATTATACTTTATGTGGAAAAAAAGCTCATTACAGCAGAGATTAGAGTGGAGGAAAGAATGATCGACTGGTGCTTAAAGGGAACCTGTTATTAGAGACCTTGTGGCACTTGCTAAAACATGCTTAGAGTGAATCTAACATCAAATATAATTTTCATGTGAAGTGCATGCATGCTAAGTAGTGTCTGAGTGTAACATTTTGGGTATTTATTACCTCTGACAGAGATTGCAGTACTAGCCTGATGATCAGGGGTGTCCCTAGACTTTTCACCACCTGAGGCTGGGGAGGGGGTTGGAGGGTACTGATGGTGCCTGTTCTTTCTGCGGGAGGGGGGGGGTGTATGGGCTGTGGGGATGTGTGCTGGTGGCGCACCACATTAATTGGGGGGGGGGCTATCATCTCACCGCTTAGCTCTGGCTCCTACTCTGGCCAATGTCCCACCCAGCTCACTGGTTGCCAGGAGCTGTGTGGGATGCTGGCCAGGGTGTCCCAGTTTTCTTAGAGCTCAGTGGGGAGATGTGTATGGCCTTTACACATCTCCTTAGCCCGGCTCCCATCAACCGGCTCTTAGCAACCTGAGATACTCTGGCCAGAAAGGGGGGTGAACAATAGCCATTGGCTCCCTTATTACAGGGATGACCCTACATGATACTTAGTTTTCCTGTTCTCTATGTGCTAAAGCTGGCCATACAGTGCTGAAATTTCGGTCGGGTCTTAGCTGGAAGATTCCTCCATCCATACTGTTTCGCGTGGATGAGGAAATCAAGAGTTTTTTGTAGCGGGGCTGAATGAGAAAAAGTGACTAGTGTAAGCTCCATATCTAATGGTGTCAGAGCTTACACAGGACTAATGTTTTCTTCTTCCTGGTCAGGGGAAAATATTACAGCCTGTTGATTGGCGCTCTGGCCCAAAAGCTGTGTCCTAGTCACATGCTCCTCTATACTCGAAAGATCTAGGTTTTTACAGAAGGATCCGATGGAGTAATGGAGTGCTGGTTAGGTGCACACTAGGTGAGTATCAGTGTATAGGGGTGATTCATGCACAAAAACCTATCACTTTGCCCAGAATAGGAAATTTGATAGATTCTCTGTAATTGATGACAAAGTCTATAATAGTTCTGTATTTATGAAAAATCAGCAAGGTACGAAAGCCAACATGTTTCAGTGGTTCATATGGTCCCTCTTCTTTAGGGCTTGTAAGTTAAGTAGACTAATTAGGGTCTGCATTACCTGTAGGTGGCAACATTTAGGGGGTTATTCACTAAGCTGCCTTTCGGCTATTCACTTTGGCCCCGTACGGCTAAAATCAGCTGTACATCAGCTGGTTTCGGCTGGCTTTGGTCAGCCGAACATGCTCTGCATGTTTGGCTGAGCCTAAGTGAAGAAGCTGTTCCATTCAGCCGTTCCAACATCTGGATTGGCTGAGCCGAACCTCCGGCAGTTCACTAATTGGCGTTCGCCCCTATTCTCCTAAGAAATGTAAAGAAAAGAAAAAAGATAAAAAACAGCGTGGGGTCCCCCTTCAAAACCATACCAGACCCTTTAGGTTTGATCGCAGAGTTAGGAGGGACCCCACGTTTAAAAAAAAAAGTGTGTGGGGAAAATCAGCCGTACAGCGGCTGGCTTTTGTGAATAGCCAGTACAGCAGCCCTTCAGGTCGATTGAACAGAAGGGCTCCGGCGGCCGAAGTGAGCTAAAGGATCAGCCGAAACTGCGGGTAGATCCTTTGGCTCCTTAGTGAATAACCCTCTTTTTAATCGATCATTTTTTTAATAAATTCTTTATTTAAGGTTTTAACAAATATAGATAACAGAAGATTAGATGGATAACAAAATACGTTACAAAGAGCAACAATAACCACACAGATTTTGCCATAATAGCATTACAACACACAGTAAAGGCATGGGAAGTAAACTTAGAGAAAGGTATAAGAGACAATACAGAACTTGTGCAAAAAATATAGAGAAATGTAATGAGACCAAAATCCAAAGGGTTCAGAAGGCCACTGCACGAGTACATACATGCTTCCTAGGTCATAAATCAGGGAATAGTGTATGAGGTGCATAACATAAAGAACTACCATCATGAAAACCTTGTAGGTGGGACACTTGATTTGTCAGGTTCAGCTGGCAAATGCAATCATAGGGGTGGGCACAGGAGGACCCAAAAGAAGAGTATATTAAAAATGCTTTTAATCCTTACGAGTCCAGGCATTCTTGAAGCGACTTAACTTACAAGCCCTGATGAAGGGGGAATATAAGAACCCCTTAAATGAGAAGGGGGAATATAAGAACCCCTTAAATGAGTTGGCTTTCTTTCTTGTTGATTTTTTATACATAGAGAACCATTCTGGACATGTGTGGCACCCTTACTGCTCTCTAATGGTTTTCTGTAGTCAGATGACTCTGCTGTTATGTTGCCCCAAATTGGTCCGTTGTCTTCGCAGAGGAGCAGAGTGAAAAAGCTGCTGTAGGGGATCTGATAGTGCAGGGTAGTAAGCAGCTCTATAGAGTGGGCACTGATAAGCGTGCCTAGGGTCCACGAGGCAAAATCCAGCTTTGGTTATACCTTAATGTTTTTATACCACATGTAAATGTAAACCGGACCTTTGTCTTGAGGTTTACTCTGGAAGTGTACAAGTAATTAGCTATGTTTGTTATTGTAGATAAGCTGAAGGCTACGTTATCCAAAGGGTTTTAATTCTGACTTCTGTCGTATGTCTTGTATCATAAAAAAAGTCCTATCTTTTTAATGCAACTTGAAATAAAAAGAAAGAAGATAAGAAAGAACTGGAATTCTTTTCAAGTCTCTCTGTGTTCTACAGTATCTCCCTTTTGCTCTCTCGGTTATGAACTTATTATCAATTATCGACTTAATATTTAACTGGCCAGCAGACTTCACCGCAAAAACAAGCAAATTCAGTGCCTATTGCCGAGCCATCCATTGATGTAATCTACTGTTTATAGAATAAGTTTTTGGGCAACAGTTGTTACAAGGCTGGAGACTTTATCAAACAGTGTAATATTGTCTCATATTGTTTGCTTATCTGTACGTAATAAGCAAAATATATTGTGAGACCTGAAAGAAGTAACATGTCCAAGGTCACAAGGAGTTATTGTAAGGGAATGATACAGAGGGCATTGCACCATTTTTATATGCACCTGTAGGTGTTGTACCTATAATTTATGTCAAGATGAGGCATGAGCAGATTGATTTTGATTAAATTAATTACTAAAAAATGTAATTGTTTCCTATTTTAATGTAGTGGGTGTGTTTACTTTACTTCATTTATGCTTACTGTACTTGTGGGGTTTTTGTTGTAATTTTATGTAATTGATAATTATTTACATACTGACATTATTTTTTTCTTTATTTTTTTTCT
This sequence comes from Nanorana parkeri, assembly GCF_000935625.1. NCBI lineage: Eukaryota > Metazoa > Chordata > Amphibia > Anura > Dicroglossidae > Nanorana > Nanorana parkeri. The sequence continues at coordinate 336,839 of NW_017306269.1, forward strand.
TTACTCTTTTCACTGAATGGTTATTATTTGTTTAGTGCAACAACAAAAAAGAAGTAAATGAATGAGATTAACATATATCTAAAACCCATCAACTAAAATCTTATATATTCTTTAACATATTAATGTCATTTCAAAAGTAACTTTCAATATTTTTATATCTGCAGCTTTCATAATAATAGAAATCCGTGCTGATCCTGCCATGAAAGTAATTGTGCTGTCACTTCCCATTGTATGGTGACAATGCTCTGTACCTGTCTCCTGATTGTGCTCTTGTGTTGTCACCCTGTCACACAGGCTTCCAATAGACTTCCAAAGTAGCCTTTCTACACACATTACACAGGTATAGTCCAAGGTTGTTACCATCAGGAAACCTGCCCTGAGAAATGTTATGCAGCCTTTGCTGTAGTGCATGTAGACAAAGAGGGGCTGTAATGCATGTACACAGTGGTAACCCATACAATTAATGGGACAAGTTGACACCACTCCGTTCCATTGTGTTGCATTAGGTTGCACTGAAAAAAAAAGTAGAACGTGTACTACTTTTTTTTCAGTACAACATAACGCAATGCAGCAGTGTGAACTAGCCCCATTCACACCCATTCGTTTTCCTGTGCCCTTGTGTTAGCATTTGTTGAAAAACAGATTGCAGTGCAACAGATTGGAAGGAGATCAGAAGGTTCCATCGCAAGTCAATGAAGCCTCTGTCGACTTCCGATTAACTTCCGATTTTGATGTGAACAGGCATTAAACTGTACATTGTAACTTTGTATCAAGTTCACTTTGTATCAAGCTAAGAGGCTGTAGCTGGGGTTGATCTGTGTCAGGTGTGGCTGGTGTGAACTAGCCCTCAGACATTTGTGAACACCAACAACTACATAGCCACCAGGAATTACAGAATTGTGTCATCATGCTGACCCTGGGTGTTGCTTGAACAAAGATGGAGAGAAAAGCAGATATAGGCATTATCAAGGAGAGTACTGCAATGTTTCTGTGAGAGCTAATAATTACCTGTTACACTTAAACATTACTGAGCATAATGCACTGAAAAAATATATCTGATCCAAGGTTTATTTTAACCGGCCCACGGAAAGCAATTATTTCACACATTTTTCTACAATTTTTCCAGGAGTGCAAATGTCCATAGCCATGACAGCCTTGCTGTTCAAGCATCATGGCTAGTAGGTTGCCTTTGAATCTTTTCCCATAATTCCTTGTTATTGAAGGCATGGAGCTCTAGGTACCAAATAGCGCTTTGCTTATGTTCCGTATATTTAATGAAAAAGGGCGATACTTGTGTGGAGGCAACCTTTAACCAACGTGCTTATAAATAACTCATCGTTGTATGTTGGACTAGGGGGACATGGTAATGTATCTCCAGCCTTTGGTTGAGGATTATCACTCCCCATGGGCTCTCTCCCAGCCACCTACTCCGTCTCTGCCACTCAACCCAATTTCAGCCGTCCACCGCCTCTTATTTGGGATAATAGATTCTTCTTTTGTTTTTCTATTTCTTCTCCTGCCTCAGTCTTGTCATGTTTGATTCGGAAACACAAGGACTCTAAATTAGTCAAAACGTTAGCCTGCTGTGCTGCCTCCTCTGCCTTTAGCTGTTGTGGATGCACTGAACCACTTGATGCCGAATTTAATGATTGCTTGGGTAAAAAAAATGCGAGATTGCTGGTGGCTACTAGAACTACACGCCCTTTAAATGGCATAGTGGGAGGGAAAGAGATTTTCCTTCGCTCTCCCCCCGCTCGGCCAGTCGCCTGCATTGTGCATATGCCAGTTTCCAGCTGAGTGATTACAGTCCTGCTGGACTGGGTAGTTCCTGTGATTTTCAGAAATAAAAGAAAAAGCTGCGGCGAAATGCAGTGCACAGTTATATTCAATGACTTGCCGCTGTTACAACTTCCTCTACTTGTAAAGAAATCTGCTTGTTCCCCGGCATGCCTCTAGATTGAAGTTAACATGTTAGATGCAGAGGAAGCCCAGTGGAAGCCTGCCTTCTGACACCTGAAAGGGCTGTCAGCAGTTTAACCACAGAAAGCAGCTGGGTGGCAAAGTGTCCTTTGATTATTTTTTTTTGCACAGCGTAATAGCCTCGTTCTTTGTCATTATTGAACAATTTATCGTCTTCTAGATTCTCGCAGTGCAGCAAGGAGCTCAGAAGCAAACAGATGCTGTTCTATGGCTCTCTTGACTTCATTTTTCTGTCTGCAGAAGAAGCATTCAACCTCTTTTTTTTCTTTGCCATACACCAATAGAATTGTAAAAAGAAGTTTTCAGAACGTTTGTTAAATTTTCTAATGGGTAATGGGATCAAATTGATGAACGTTTCAACCATAACGATGAAAACAAATCAAGGAATCAGGATGGAAAATTTTTCTTGAACGAGCGATACTCTAAGGCCTCATTCACACAAGAAAATTCCAGCACATACAGCTCCATGCTGTGTGCACTGTCGTATCGGGCAGCTCCCGGGAAGGAAAGGTGCTGCGTGTGATTAGTACGCAGCCCCTGTCCTTCTCTATGGGAGTACGTGGCCATACGCTGCCCTACGCTCACCCCAAGTGCAGGTCTGTACAGGTGCGTGTGTCCCGGTTCGGACGCAGACAGGATCCATCCTGTCAGCGTACGAGTACGGACACCCGCACGGACGTGCAGGGAGGGTGTCCTTCCCGGGAGCTGCCCGATACGGCCGTGCCGCCCTTTTCTCGTGTGAATGAGGCCTAAGAGTGAATGTGGTTTTCGTTCAGGAAACTCCATTCTTTCCAAAATGTAATGCTAATATCAAACCAAATTTAAATAAAATTTGTCAAGTCTCTGATGCCATTATCAAATGTTCTCATAAGATTTTTCATATGAACGTTCATATAAAAATCTACCAGTGTATGGCCAGCATTAGGCCTCCACCCCCACCACCACCAAACCATACTCCCCCTCTCTTACTGTAACACAGGGTTCTTCTCCCCGGAGCTTCTTGTCTATATTTTAATTTGGTGCAGATGTGGCTGCAGATCTGTGAATTAAAATCCTAAAAATTTCATCTGCCACCACGGCAGCGGGACTTGTAGACCTCGATGGGCTATAAGTGCAGTTCAACAGTCTCCCAGCTTTTCTAGCTGGTGCTGCTCTTCCCCCAACTTCCATGTGGGAAGGGAGCACACAATTACTGCCATATGCACAGCCAGCCAGACCTTAATGTACCATACAGTAAGTACCTGCGCATGCGTATTCTAATGCGCATGTGCCCCATATTTTCATTGTAAAAAATGTTTTGGGTAAAGAAACTTTATTGCATTTGTACATTGGTTTCTTTGATTTCGTGCCTCTCTGTGCTGCCTGTGCATGTTGGTGCACAGAGCTGCTGCATGTATCTATATAGTCCCAGGAAGGGGGTGAGTGCACACGCTGAGGTAGATCCATAGAGAATCGGCTAGTGATAGTAGCCACTGCAGGAACAGAAGTCAGGGGGTAAAAAATAAAAAGGATTGGATGCTGGAAGGAAGAGACAGTCCACAGAATGAATTAATAGACAAAAGAAAATATAAGTTAGTGATATGTGCTATGTGATAACAAACATAATCAGTTTAGCTGTGCCTAAGCATGGCTTTAAAGGTTTTGCCCTTGTCTTGAAAGCCTCCTGAGAAAGCACTTTCTGGTATGGGAGAGTGCCTAGGCATACCTGTGCCTACAGTTTTATAGCTGTATATCTGCACTGCTACATCTGCCTGTTAGTCTCAGGATAGTAGATTTGGAGTGAGATTTGGTGATAGCATTACTGTGCTGGTAAATATGATCCTTGCTGGAGGCTGTGACATGAGGTAACAAAGCCCTGCCTCTACCAAGATGGCCACCTCCACACAGAGTCACAGTGCAAAACAAGGTATGGCAGATCTGTAATGGGAAAGAATCAGCTGCACAGAGACAACAAGCAATACTGGTGACCAGTGGCGTAACCAGAGTTATGGGCGCCCGGGGCAGAACATTTTTTTCGCCCCCCCCCCCATATTATATAAACATCCACTAGAACTGTACCCCCCACCCCCACACATATTTATCAGCTAAGGAACTACAAGTCCAAGCATGCCATCATTGTCCCTGTACACCCCCCCACACACACACATATCTCCCAGGGAATGGCAATATCTGGTTGTTGTACAGGGGCAAACCCCCGGTTGTTACGCCACTGCTGGTGACGAGTCCTTTATCTTCTGTTTGTCATTTTTGTGGACACAGCTTCCAGAGTTCAGGATCTCTTTTACCCTTTCCCTGCCATAGATACAAGGCATGTGTTACAGAACTGCTTCCAGCTGGCCAGCTCAGTATGCCTTATGTCTTCTGCACTCCTTCTGCTATAAGCTCATGATAGCGACCGTGAACTAATTGCAGAAAGGTCCACTAGACCCCTAGATAAAATGAATAGCTGTGATCAGTGGCAAGGTGTTGCAACATACTGCATTGTGAAAAATGTATCCTCTAGATGTGGGCCTGATTGTTTGCTAAGATGCCAGGGGCACCGAGACATGCTAGCAACCAACAACATAACATGGCAGGGAGGGAAACACAAACTCCTCACTTCTGACACAAATTACTCCAGAAAAGACATTGGCCTTATTTACCAGCAGTTTCCTTATTTCTTAAATGACTGTATTTCTTTATGGATTCATTGCAACCATTGTGAGATCATGTAAAAGTGTTTCTATAAAAAACTTCCTGAATTTGTTGCATGTGTCTGTAATAGCATTAGAACTGTTGCATTGATTTTCTGAAGTTAGTGTATGATCTTTTTAGACTGCATTAAATCCAGAAAGGTGTTGCAAATGCTGTATTGAACCCCCTTCCTATATGTCCTTACCATGTTGCCAGTAGGGATGAGTTTAGGTTCATATGAGCTTCTCCAAACTCAGAAGGAACCTCCTACTGTGGCCACCCAATCAGGTGACGGGCTGCTATGAGGTTATTGACCTTATATGGCCACATGGCTATATTTGGTCATTGCCACTGACCTAATATGGCCATGTGACCATATAAGGTCAATCATATCAACACAAGCATCACGTTCCTTTGTTTATGTGGGGCAGGGAATTCCCCAGTCTATGGCTGATTGATCAGGTGGCCCCATGCACCTTCCGGGGGAAAAACTTGAGCTTATCCCTAGTTGCCAGTAAATTGTCATTCTGGGAATATGTAAATATCTAGAGAACGTATTCTTAGTCCTAGCAACTGTAAGCTCCTTGTTGCCTGGCACATACAGAGGAAGGAATCTGCTCAGCAGAGAGTCACGTGACCAGATGATTCAGTCCAAACCAGCAATACATGTAAGGATCATTCATAATAAACAAATATTGGAAAAGATAAATTAAACTGGGTGCACTTTCTTGCTGGATAGCTTTGATTCTGCTTGTGGCCGGCAGTTGCTCGTCACATCTCTGTTATACTCCAAGTAATGATACATTAAGAATAAACCTGTTGAGATGTTCTGGTGGCAGCCTTCTGTAAATGAGGCCTGGTGTAAAGCAACCATCAAAGAGATCATTCAGTACCTTTTGAGATCCGATTCATTCCACTGCTGTGTATGTGCCCACGTGCATTCTATGTATACTTTGTATTTTTAGAGCCTAACGACTGAGGATTATCGTGTCATCACCCAAATATCTGTGACGAGAAGGGAGAAACAGGAGATCGAGAATAACTCATTTGTTAATTTTACTTTGCCACTTTGCTGCTGATGTCTGAAGTATTAAATACAGCTAAATACTGATATAATGTAAGTGTATCTTGGGTGTGACATTCCCCGGTGTCTGTTTCAATGCAAAACCATCATCAAGAGCCGCAAATTGTGCCATTAACAAACAGCTGCCTGGTGCTGGGCCTGAGCTGCCAGAGGGCCATTTAAACCCACGAATATTTTAATAGTGTTAGAGGCGTTTACTTCTGCTTCACAGGAATTTAATATTTGCTTTCTTTATAGAGCTTTGAAAAAAGGTTTTTCATTTTTGTTGGATTTGGTTTTACTTTCAACACCTACCAACCCCCCCGAAACCAGCCCTGGTTATGTCTTCACCCCATACACTTAGCCAATCACGAAAAACAGCCTATGATGATGTTGTGGCCATGAGTTTTGTGGATGGTCAAGCATAGACAAAGGTGGAGACATGACAATGTAGGTCAGCGGTGGGGGAAGTACAGCTAGACCTGTACCATCTGGCAAATCTTATAGCACTTTTTAAGTTTTCCGAACTCAATCTCTGTTAAGGCCTGTGTAGATAGGCTTTTATTTACATCAGAACCGCAAGTCAATGGGAATGGAAAAGCACCAGGTAATCCAGCTTAGAAGGCGGTTAACTGCAGAAGGATGTCAACTGCAGGTCAGGAGTTGGTCAACTGCAGGCCAGAAGAAGGTCAACTGCAGGTCAGATGGAGGTCAACTGCAGGTCAGATGGAGGTCAACCGCATGTCAAAAGAAGGTAAACTGCTGGTCAGAAGG
>NW_017306269.1:343406-347563 GCF_000935625.1 Nanorana parkeri
ATTCAAAATAATTCTATAATGTATAATCAAACGGTGGGTCTCCTATAATACATTCAAATATATGACCACAAGTCGCCTTTAAAGAAGATCCCACCTCAATACCAATGATGCAACTATAAAACTATATACTAAAATACATATAATTTATTAAAGATGAAAAAACACATTTAAAACAGCATATGAAGAAGGTCAACTGCTGGTCGGAAGGAGGTCAACTGCAGGTCAAAAGAAGGTCGAACTGCAGGTCAGGAGGTGGTCAACTGCAGGTCAGAAGGTCAACTGCAGGTCAAATGGACCTGTGAAAAAATTCTGAATGATCTCAAGTACAGGATGAAAGCACCTTAAATCCCACTGCATTTGGCCATTGAGCCAAAGCATATGAGCATATACTTTTTTTTCCAATGGTATATTGTAATATTGGGAACTAAGCCTGCAGAATCCAACTCTATCATCTTAAAGCTTAATCAAAGCCACAGTATTAAAGCAACTACTCAGTCAGATAGACATTGTTGTTTACAATCTCTATTTCCATAGTCTAGCCCCTACTTTCCTGTAACATCAGTTGTGCAGGGTGTCTAAATATGACACAATCCAATAGGCACCAGAGATTGACCACACTAGCCAGTTCATTCTCATTGATCTGGTCAGATACATCCCCTTTGCAAGGTAGGCTTTTTTTATTTAAGTTCTGCCTAAATCAAGATAAAACAATACTACTAGTGATGCTAAACCCCACCCATGTGTCATTAAACTGGAAAATGCCAGAACTTAAGTGGGCAGTAGTTCTATTGCCATTGGATAGTTGAATAAAAGCACTTAGGGGCTGAGTAACAAAAATGTTCTCCGTTATAAATGGACCTATAGGTGGTGATTTACGCAAACAGCTATGTTAACGGGATTTGTAGCACATTATGGCCAGTGAATGGAGCTGAGGAGTATAGGAAATTCCTGTCCTCTTCAGCACCACCTAGTGGCCACAATGCACTTTGAATCTTTTTGGTTAAACTCCAGGCACAAGACAATACTTCAGACTATATTGAAATTTACAGCAAATCCAGTGTAACAGTGTATGTAACAGCAAATTTCAGCACCACAAACCCCCAACCAGCTACAACCTCTCACATGTTTCACCTGTAGGCTTATTCATAGAGGTAACAAATACAGACCTCTTACCTTTATGAATAAGCCTACGGGTGAAACATGTGGGAGGTTGTAGCTGGTTGGGGGCTTTTTTTGCGGTGCTGGCCTTTGCTGTTTTATACACCTTTATCCACTGTTGCACTGGATTTTCTGTGCATTTCAAAAAAGTCTGAAGTATTGGAATTCTTCGGATAGCGCGGTCTGTTCATATGTTACTACATTCCGAGGTGGAGATGCACCTATTAGACCAGCACCTGGGGAGTCCCGTTGGCGGCTTAGGAATAGAAGCGGTGAGATTTCTGTTGGCTCTCCAGGCACAGGGCCTTTCATTTAAATATTTTCGTTAATAGTCACCGAGGGTATATATTCAAGTTGTGTGCACTAAACACCTTTGCCAATCCAGTTATTACCATATAAAAGTAGCAGTGACATCACCACTGTAATGTAGATAACCTATGCAGGAAACAGAGCTGTGGTATGGGTCCAGCAGGCCCCACCCACTACAAACGGCCAGCAATAAAATTACAAGAGGGGGCAGAGACAAGACCAGTCGCCCGGCACAAGGAGGTGAAGTAGCAGTGACTGGTCTTTATTACAGGAAGCTCTTGCACAGAGGTAAATTTTCCACCAAACACACTCATATTTGTGTAAGAATACACATGCATCTTGTATTTAGATATCATTTGCTTATTTCAGAGTTCAACTTTAAGCTTGACATAGCAGAAATTGAAGTTTCATGCCTATGTTCCAAATGGGCCGCACATGGCCACCAAAATCAATTTGAACATCAACACAGCTACTTGCAGGGACCTTAAGGCCTCATTCACACAAGGAAAAGCCGACTCGTACAGCTCCGTGCTGCGTGCACGGCCGTATCGGGTAGCTCCCGGGAAGGACAGGTGCTGAGTGTGATTAGTACGCAGCCCCTGTCCTTCTATATGGCAGTGCGCGGCCATACGCCACCCTACGCTCACCCCAAGTACAGGTCCGTACGGATGCGAGTGTCCCGCCTCGGACGCAGACAGGATCCATCCTGTCAGCCTACGAGTACGGACACCCGCACCTGCCCGGACGTGCAGGGTGGGTGAGCGCAGGGCGGTGTACGGCTGTCTACTCCCATAGAGAAGGACAGGAGCTGCATACTAATCACACGCACCTGTCCTTCCCGGGAGCTGCCCGATACGGAGCAGAACGTGCCGGCTTTTTCTCATGTGAATGAGGCCTAAGGTGCCAGAACCTTTGCACGATTGATACCTCAGAAAAGTTTCATACTGTAACGCTCTATACTCTCACGCTTATTCACAATCTGGGGCCATCGGTATCAGAATCATAGTGCACCGTAGCGAATCAAAAGCGCACTTTGGGCTTTATCCTCTATGAGAAAGAACTTAGCATGTTTATTCACTTGAATACAGAAAGCTGTTCTGTGGGAAGAAGTGCTGCCGCCAGTACGTTGCCGCTGAAGCTCTTTTGTAACCTAATACCTGGCCCTGTCAAGCGTATTACTTTGCAGCAAGATATACTATGGCCTGACCCAGCCATGTGATTTATTTGGATACTCTACAGTACCGGATTTATACATCCAGTCCACAATGACTATTCTGAGAATCGCCTATACTTTCTGACTTCATGCATCGCTAAGAAGTCTTTAGAGTGAAAGATAGTAAAACTGATTTAAGTCAGAGCACCATCCATAACCAGATCAGAACAATGTAGTCTGCAAGTGTTCTATGAAGAGAACCTGTCATGGGAGAAATATCTGTGACGTTCCCATTTCCTTTATAGTTGTTTGGCTGCCATGTAATGTGATTGCTGGAGATCTAAACTCTAACTGACTGACATTGACTATGATAATCAATCATTCTTAACTTTGTTCATCCTTTCCTGCATCTCAATGCTGCCGATCTCATCCAGCCCCCTTCAGCCATCTCATTGCTCTGGACCAGCTTTCTGACAATGGTGGACTATGCGTATGGACCATCTGGGGTGCATGACACAAGGTGGCAATTGGGAGACATTAACAGAGTGTTGTCACCCTATACAAGGAAATGCCTGAACCTTCATGGCTGTATCATCAGGAATCATTGGTTTACAAATAATTAAAGTATATCTTTACCCAAGAGCAAATATGTCATATCTTGCACATTTTCTGTCCTTAGATGTGATGGTTGCATCAGTTTTCCATTTTCAAGTTAAGTACATTTTCAGCAAGTACAGAAAAATACCTGTTGGTCCTGCTAGAAACTTTGAGTCCTTGTAACGCCCAGTGAACTAAATTGAAATCTTAACCAATGTCATTGGTTTTTACAGCTATACAAGTCTCCTCTCCTTATATAATGGAGGTGGATGAGGTGTTTGTAATCCAAATCAGGAGTGAGCAGCCCAAGGTGACCACTCTGCTCCTCCATAGATACAGTACAGTGAGTAAGCGTATCTATGGAAATCTTTAACCTGGAGGACAAAAATGAATTACTACTTGGGGCAGCTCCAGAGAGGAGGTGATTATGGGAGCGAGATCTGCTTTTTTTTATTTTCAAACCTACCAGACGAAAAAAAAACACTGGGATTTGGGGTTGCTTTACTTTGGCTACCGGGATTACAATAACATCATAGATTCATTCTGTGCCTTTAAAAAAAAATAATGATTTGATATAGTTTGAAACTGGTCAGAATATAAACTTGTATTGTTAAAAACAAAACACATTTTATACCAGTAATGGCTCATGCACACGACCGCAATTTACGGCAAGTATTTCCTCGCCTGGGAGCCACAACTGCTACATACAGCCGCCTATAGACATCAATGGTGTATGCAGCTGTACACTTGTGACAAGACGCACAACCCTGAACGTAGACAGTGCAGGTAGCTGTACACAGCACCTGTGGCTCCCGAATTTGCACTGTGTGCATGAGCCCTTACTGGTATAAATGTGTACAGTTTCTTGCAAAGTAGATAAAATAGACAGTTTGTATCTCATAGGAAAACAGCAATATGTGCGTGCTTTGGTTTCAATCTG
>NW_017306269.1:347589-355938 GCF_000935625.1 Nanorana parkeri
TTACGTTCAACACGGTACCAAAGTAAAGCCACCTTAAATCCCAGCTCTGGGTTATTTTATATAATCTATTCTGCATTTTCCAAATCGTCAATTAAAAAAAATCAAAACATGACAGCCGAACAACACAGAGGCTGCAGTTCCTTTAACAACTGTATAAATGGAGGACCTCTCCCTGGCTCCGGTGTACATGGGAAGCTTGTTTCCGGAGGACATTGTGTGTTTCTATGGAGAAGCTGTGGCTATTAGCAGGAAATGAGAGAGAAGGCCGTTCCATTATACAACCATAAATAATCTAAATTAAAAGTGGATGGATACCATACAACTTTACGTGAGTTGACATTCTTGATTTGTGCAACAGAGGGCAGGAAGTAAGTATCCTGATTGTGGAGAGTAACATGATTCATTCCCCAGTGTGGAAATTAGCGGACAGTTCCATTAATGAACTGATAGAAAAAAACATCAAACTGTACAACGATTTTACTGCCAGCTTCAGAAAACAATCTGGATCTGTGATATGTGCTTTATAGAGAGGCGTGCTGGACATCAAAGGATTTCTACAGAATCTTGGTATACCCTGTGCTTTAGTTTTCTATTTTCAGGCTAAGAACATTTTCTGCAGGTACAGAAAACACTTGCTCCTGATAAAAATCCAGTGTCCTTGTAACTTGCTGTTAACTGAACTGACATTGCAACAAGTAATATGTTTTCCCAGCTATCTTCTCTAAACTACAATGAACACCTTCTCCCTATGTAATGGAAATGAGGAGGGGGGAGGCATTTGTAGTCCAAATCAGGAGAGCAGTCTAGGGTGACATTGCCAACCTTCATAGATACAATGCAGTGATGGTATGTTGTCATCCTAAGGGCCCGTTCAAATGCCATACAGTGTGTTCCAACTCGGTTCCATGCCCTGAACATACTGGATCACATAAACCAAGCCTCCCCCATTCTGGGACGGGAGGGGTAGTGGTGGTGCCATTCATGTCAATGGTACAGCAATGCCTTGCATTCCAATGCAGTGCGAGCGCAAACAAATACGCATGCATTGCCGTACCACACATTCTGGTGCTGGGGATTGCACTGCTGGCGTGAGGCTTGTCTGCGCTGCCATTGACATGAATGGCACCACCACGCCCCCTCCCGCCACAGAACTCGGGAGGCTTGGTTTAGGCAATCCAGTGTGTTCAGGGCCTGGAACCATGCTGCAATGCACTGGATAGTTTGTGAAGGAGCCCTAAGACAGGAATTCTGTTACTGGCAGCATCACCAAATGAAAATAAAGGAAAGAAAGCCTGAAAAAAGAATACAAATGCAGGTACCACTTCTGAGGACTGGTAAGCCTCAATGTATTACATTTTTGTTTTTGGTTTAGATACACTTCAATTACTTTTGGATGGAACAGAGAAAGGTCAGAATCTTTGTCAAATTTTTATCTGTGTCAGTGTTCACGGCAGGAAGAGTTTACTTCCTGTCCCTGGTGGCACCAATAACTGGGACAGGAAGTGAAGGGAAATCTCACACTGTGAAATATAGCACATTACACAAGACTTTTACATTAAAAAAAAAACTGTTTTATTGATTTATGTGCCACCTCACTTCCTGTCCTGGGTAACACAATTGACCAGAACATGACATAAGAGAAAAACTCTTCAATGGTAACACAGACCGGAATAAAAAGCAGGCAAGAGATCCAACTCTTCCCTTCTCGGGGTAGACTCACAAGAATGTCTAGCCCTATTGCCGCCTGAGGCAGGGGTGAAGTGGTGATGCCGCCCTCGGCAGGCTCTTAGCAACCTGGGATGCTCTGGCCAGTGATGTCACTGGTTGCCAGGAGCTGGTCAGGACACCAGCCAGAGTGTCCCAGGTTACTAAGAGATAGGCGGGGAGATGTGTATGGCCCTTATACATCTCTATACAAATTATTAACTAAAGGTAAGATTGTAGTCCATCATGGGAGCGAGTTTGGAACGGTGACTACTTTACAACACGCACAGAGATCATGGGGAACAAAAGTATTCACCCTCCAGAAGGAAGGACAGTGTCAGCACCAATTCAGAGATGATTTCAGAATCTACAGCTGAGTGATACATAAATAAGTTATTTTTTGTTACTAGTTAAGGTACTTGAGGTACTTAAGGTATTTGAATGCATTTTTAAGATTTAACCCCTGAGTTTAGTGACTCTACATCCAACACTGCTAAACTGGAGCTAAACGTGTTTAGAAAACTTCAAATGGGCTCCTTAACTTTTTGAAGGCTTTATATGCTTTTATATATGCAACAAATGCGACAAGAATTGCATGCGTTCCAACCCTTCCACACTATACCCAAAACTAGAAAAAAGGGTTACGGCTGGGGTTGCACTTTAAGCACAAGGTTTCAGTTGACACATATGGATGAAGCTGAATGTGGTCTCAGTGTACTTGGGAAGCTGGTGCAATTGCCTTAAAGAGCATGAACTTATGAAGCTTGTATAAACACAGCTCCCTAGGAACCTCCAGCTCATAACTCCTCATAAGCGAGTGGCTGACAAGCTATCCAGTGCTAGAGGCCTGTGTTTTCCCTAATAATTTCCTCCGCTAGACCCACTTGTTAGTCAAGCGCTGTGCGTGCTAACTACTGCAAAGGCTCAACGTCGCGGGCATAAATTACTCCTGCGAGCCGCTGTCTCCGAGCAGCCCTACCAGTTATGGATTACTTTGTTCTCCACTTGACAGCAACATAATTAGAAGTGTTGATGAAATCTACCGAATTGTCCCTCCGTGGCCAGAATGGTCAGGAAATTTGGCCGAGTCGTATTTGTCACCGTTGTAAAGGTCCTAAACACTTCATATTAACTACGTTATTAATAGGCCCTGTAATCCATCCGTGACTCGAGAACGCTCGGTGCCATCCGTGTGTTTGTGGCACCCTGTGATGAATCAAATCTCCGGGCAGACTTAAAACTTTTTTTTTTTTTTAAAAGAGGAAAATGTTTTTGCACATATGTGTTCTTTAAAACAATGAGATATTTGAAGTAGATTTCTGGGGGATTTTCTTTCTGCTTGAATCATTGTTTTATTTCCCCGTTCAGCTTAATTTGATTGGGACTACCATTGAACTGCAGAAATCTCAGGTTAAAAAAGGGCACATCGGTACATGCAGGGTCAATGCAGAAAACATAATAAAATCAGTTCATCACGGATGGTAGATTTCAGACGGATTAATAGATGGTTTATACATTTGAATAGGTTATCACAGAGTTAGTTATAATTATTTCTTATTGAATGATTAGCGCTGTATATCTGGTAAAAACATTCATCTGGACTTAGTTGTCTATAGTGCAGCAGCTTTCAATTGATATCTTAGATTATCCATTAAGCGCAGATTTAAAATTGAAAACATAATAAAATCAGTACTGTAAGGGTATATTCCAGTCATAATTAAAAATAGGAAATGTTAACAGGGGGGAATACAGCCCTACTCTTTGCTTAGTAGTTATAGCTAAACTCCAAGCAGATATAAAAGACACTGATTAATGCAGCTCTGTATTCGTTAATAGATTATTAAATTATTTTTTTTTAATCCCAGCTGTGTAAACATCTGAATTTGACTTCGCACTTTTGCATTACCTGTACTGTACTGTACAACACAAGCATGCAAAAGGAGCCATTCTTTTTAGTGCCTATGTAACATGCTGAAAGGAGAAGGAAGAAGACTGACATGGAGGTGTGCTTTACAGTTTGTTGCTCATTTCATTGGTCAGCAGGGGCCTGACTAGAATTGTGAAAGATCTGGAGCACCCTGAGGAAAGCAAGGACGCGGTCATGCAAAATACTATGTGTAGCCAAATTGTGACTTTTTGCCTTTTTGTGCTACAGGAGGAGGGACTTAACGGGGTATGATTAAATAAAACCTGTGCCTACATTCTCTATACATGACACGCATATACCCCAGTCCTTCATAACTCACAAAACATTTAATTACTTTGCCAGAAGCAAGAGTCTTATAGCTGTAACCCTAAACTCAGGACCTGGTACCTAGAAAAACATGAGGCACACATATCGGAGAATGGGTGTGGCTAAATTGCACTGGTTAAATATACTGTAATGTAAGCCTATTTAGAAATGCCCGGCTATGGTGCTTAATGGGAGGAAAAAAATAACCGGACTCAGTGTCCCACTTACATAGAACTGACTTGGTGGTCACTGTCTGTGCCTCCCTACATTGGTGGTTAGTGCCGGTGTCTTCCTTACATTGGTGGTCATTGTCTGTATCTTCCTTACATGAGTGGAGAGGGTCTGTGTTTCCCTTACATTGGTGGTCAGTGTCTGGGCCTCCCTCACATTGTTGGTCACGGTCTGTTCCTCTCTTACATTGGTGGTCAGTGTCTGTCCCTCCCTTACATTGGTGGTCACTGTATCTGCTTCACTTACATTGGTGTTCAGTGTGTGTGTGTGTGCCTCCCTTACATTGGTGGTGAGTGTCTGTGCCTCCCTTACATTGGTGGTCAATGTCTGTACCTCTCAAGTCCTATCTGAGAGAGCTGCAAGGTATGGTTTAAGTAGTAACCAGCACACGCTGTATGCAACTTCTAACAGCGTGGGGGATGGGAGGCTACACTTGTTGGATCCAGGAATCAGGTGAGTAGTATTAAAAAAAAAAAAACCTTGAAAATTGCTTTTTTTTTTATAAACTGTTCCACTAGGGCTTCTTCACCATATTATTGCTTTGTTTAATTGACTCTGGCTCACAGATATTTTAATTTGTTGAAGCAAACCCGTAATGAATACACACTATTAAATTGTTGCAACTGTCCGCTTACATATGCTAATGGTGTTTAGGAAGCTGACAGTCTTGCAATATCGCCTTGTCTAGCAAGAAATGTCTCTTTGCCATAATAATTACTAGTCTAATAAGCCTGGAAGCATTTTAGGGCACAACTTGTAAGTATGAAATATATCTACCCGACTACATTATGTCTCAGACACAAGAGCTGCTTACCAGTAAAATACAGACAAGGGTCACAGGAAATTCTTGATACTGAATTGGCTTACTGTATATTGTTGTAGTAGGAGTTCTTAAGTACTGCTATTGTGCCCTTAATAGTATCGTATAGCTCTGAGAAACATTAATCATATAAAATACTTTGTCTTATGATGTTTAAAGTGTATGTAAAGCCAAAACTTTTTTTTTTCCAGGTTTTATTGCTGTCTTTGTCCTGCTCCATTTGTCCCGGTGACCATTGTCACCAAGATAGAAAATTATTGAAAATAAAAACTTTTAAAGTTGTAATCAGAACAAGACATGAGGGCACATCTTGTTAATGGATATCTGTTCCGAGAAAAAAAAACTGGTGGTATATTTCCTCACTTTGTAGTGATTTCCTCTCACTTCTGTTGCATCTTTTTGGTGTACATATGAGTAATGATTACCCTTCACAGATGCAGCCCCTTTATCCTTTAAATGATTGCTTTGAAAGCGTAAAACAGAATATGCATTATATAGTGATCTGACACTAGATTGGTCAGTCCACCAATCAGCAGCTTGAAGAGGTGAAGATTACATATTATTCGAGCAGCTCATGATGCCTGTTAGCAGCTCTTGCACCTTCTCAGCTTTGCAGCTGGATTAACCAAGGCTTGTCTATAACCAAAGTAAAAAATTATTGAAAAAAGAACAGCCAGTGGTAAATACTGTGATTTGGTGCTGTCCGCTCTTACTTTACTGCCCTATACATGGGTCCAAAGGCATATCATGGTAAATATAGTCCTGCTTGTACCTTGATCAAGGAGCTGAGACTAGATATAATTTACCCAACAGTGATTCCTGGGATAGGGGAAACTTATACATAGTCTGTTTATTATATCCAGCGAACATTGCAATGGTGCTAAAGACACCCCTTAGTAGAGCTTACTGATTTCCATGGGAGAAGTTGGTCTATTTCCAGAAGCTATGCTTCATGGCTTCTTGTCCTTGATGTATCACCCATAATTTTCAGAATTCCAAGGCAGGTTTGAATCTATCTGGTGATGAGGAACTGACTCTTTGCTATATATAGCTATCTGTATATGAGGCAGCGGGAAGTTCTTTACAGGTAGCAGGTGAAAACGTATAACGGTTTACATACAAATAAAGAAAAGGGGTTCCCAGATTACTGGGTTTGGAGTGGACAGGTGAACTGCAGCAATACCTCCATGAAAAGTTGAAGCATTGAGCACATGGGCTATGTGTTCCCTGTCTAAAGTGCACAAGCTAGAACTCAGACTCAAACTAGAAAATTTTGATCGCCAAAGTTGGGAGACTTTGCTTTGCAGGAATTTTATTGAAATTTAGGATATTTTGCAGAAACTTTGTCAAAATTAACTGGAGTCATTGGGGAAGGTGAAAGAAAAGTAATTTTTAAAGGGGCAGAAAACATTTAAAGAGACTTTGTCAGTCTGTAAAAAAGATTGTAGAAGAAGAGGCATTATACTCACTTCTCTGGCAAACCTTTTCTACTGGTGCCCCTTCAGTTCAGTGCTCCAGCCTCAATCAGACTTCTTAGCATTCATCACTTGCAGAAGTGTCAGTTGCCCTTTTCCCCCACTATGCACTGTAGTTCCATCTTCTGACCTCTACATCATCTGCTGTGTCCTGTAATCCTAGCACCAAGACTAATGTTAATTCTAACCTTGACTTAACCCTATCCATTTGTTTACAAAGCCATGTGATCACCTTGACAGTACTGTTGCCATTGATCAGCATAGTGGTAAACAAAGCCATGTGATCACAATGGCTTTGTTTATCAACAATTACCCTGAAATGGAAATCATATGACTGTCAATTAACAAAGTCATGTCACACTGCAAGGTGGCATCACAGACAGGGATGTGCATGGAATGGGTTTTCATTGTTAATTTTGACACACAGAAAAATTAGAGGCTAATTTTAGCAGGATTTTAGCTAAGGTGAAATTGCTGATTTTGTTGGAAAATCAACTTTCCCAAAACCATTTGACTTATCTCTAGGTTTGATATGTCAGAGCAGGAAAATGCCAGTTTATGTTTTTTGGTGTGAGTTCCTATTTTTCACTACATTTTCTCCAAAGACTTTGGCAAACCTTATTGTAGAATTCTTCCTGATTAATTTTAGAGTTGTGTGTTAGTGCTGCAAACACCTGTCATGGACTGATACAATTTTCTAAATGAAAACCTAATAGAAGGTAGGGCAAGTGGGACTAGGTCAGTGCAGAGCTTGTCATTCAGTGCAGCAACCCATCGACATGTCTGTTTGTCGTAACATAGTTGTAAACAATTGCCTTTTTTAAAGTGACACTAAACTCAGAAGTTAAATCTTATAAAACGCATTCAAGTAACCCTAACTATTAACAAAAATGTACTTTATATGTGTATCACTCAGCTGTAGATCCTCAAATCATCCCTGAATTAGTTCTGACACTGTCCTTCCTTCTGGAGGGTGGCTACTTTTGTTCCCTATGGTCCCTGTGTGTGTTGTAAAGTAGCCACCATGCCAAGCTCACTCCAGTGATGGACTACAATCTCATTATAGTCTATTACGGGATTGAACTTGGAGTGGTGACTACTTCACAACACACATAGGGACCATGGGGAACAAAAGTAGCCACCCTCAGGAAAGAAGCAATTCAGAGATGATTTGAGGATCTACAGCCGAGCGATACACAAATGAGATACATTTTTATTAAGGTACTTGAATGCATTTTTAGGATTTAGCTAGTGTCACTTTAACAAATAAAATGTTGGTTTAAAAAGAAAGAAAAGTATTTTTACTTTACAATACCATGAGACTTTAGTGATTGTGTTTATATATACTTAAATCAGAAGACTATAGTCATGAAATGCAGAACTCCTAAGATTACAAAAACATCTGATAAAAAAAATTCCAGTTCAGTATTCATGATTGGGCCCTGAAGTTGCTCCTCCTCTCCAGATATGCGGCCACACCTCTTCGTGACATCACCATGTACAATGCTGGACTGGAGAGGAAGAAGAGCACCAGCTGCCACAGGACTGAGTAATAAGGTAAGTATTTGTCCCTATTATATCCCTGTGGACTAAATGAGCATTACATGCTGCAGATACGTAATGGGATACAAACATTCCACCTTTCTTTTGTAAGCTGACCGGTGTTCAGCTTTTAAAGCAGCACTATTGATAGATAAATAACTATTTTATTTTCATAGATTTATGCATGAGGCCTCAAAAACAAGAAGAAAGATGGACAGGTTAGGGCTCTGCCAAAGCTTCTAGGTTCCTCAGCCACTAATGAGTTAAATCCCGACAGCAGTCAGAGCTCATATGCATCGTTCAAAAAAAAAAAAAAAGGCCTAAAAAATTCAAGATGGTTTCAG
>NW_017306269.1:356147-370958 GCF_000935625.1 Nanorana parkeri
GCAGGCAGAGCTCAAATGCATCTTTCAAAAAAAAAAAAAAAGGCCTAAAGAATTGCATATGGATTAGAGGGATGAATATTCTATTATTTCAGTCTGTTCAGCTCATCTTCTTATTGTGACTTTGTGCTTTAGAAATCTGCCCAGAATCTGGCTTTGTCTCTCTCGCAAGTCATTCTAAATGTGTATCAAACACTTGATAGTGTATGATTTGCGTGCTGTTGCATTCCCATCCTTTAAATTTTCCACCAATTTATTACTTTTTTTTCCAGGCTGTTTTAATATTTCAGGATGATGAATATATACAGCATCATTAAAGGTAAATAAAAAATGCATGAAATTAAAAAAAAAAAAAGAGAGAAAAGGATATGAAATGTTTCTTCAGAGTAATCCTTGGGTCCATCAAAAACGAGATGTCTCTGCTCTAGCAGGTAATCCCTAAACATGATTAGAGACCTTATAGTCTCCGCGTTGCCCACGTAATATTTGTACCGTATAAGCTATTTAGGCAGGGTTTGCTCTGAGGTTGCTATTAGAGGCACGACAAGCCTACTTTGCATTTCAAAATAATAGGTCTTTGCTCCTAATCTCTCTGATATTATTATTGCAGCCGGCCATGTGTTTTTAATTTCCTCTTTGTCCTGTGCCGTCATGGCAGGAGGATTTGTGGTGTGTGCTATACATATGACAAACTAATAATACTTCGCTCAACAAGTTTGCTGAACCTTTCACCTTTGACCCTGCTTTCTAAACTTTGTCTATAGCAGCAGGTGGCTGTGTCACTGTACAGTGACACTATGCTATGCTATGGGGGTTGGGGGTAGACTGTAGGCTGCCAGGTTATACAATGAGAATGTAACAAAATTCCCATGTATTTATATTTCTTGTATTATTATTATTTTTAGTTAAGATGAACCATTAACATATAAACATATGTAATGCACCCTCAAAGGGAAGTTCTATGATAAATATCCCTTCCCTCCCATCCTTCCACATTTTTATTTTAAAGAGGAACTTCACCCTTATCCTAAAAAATACAACAAAGGCATATTTAGAAATGTTTGGTAATGGCAAACTACAAGAAGATCCTTATACTGTAGATAATTGCCAGCTTTTTATTATTTGCATACTTTCTTTTTCTTTTCCTCTTCATTCTTTGCATGACGGCAAGGGTAGATGAATCCATCTCCCGTTACTTCCTGGAACTCTTGAGTCTGGCTCCTGGACCATGTGACAGGACAGGATTTGATTGCGAGACAGATAGATGTTAGAAAAACAGCTCAGATAACATTTCAAATAAAAAATCTGACCACGCATGTTATAATCTGATTGCACGATGTATTAGGGTTAAAAAAAAGGAAGGAAGGTGACAACATGTTTAGCGGCTACACTTCTGAAGATCCTGTGCCGCTGTCCCACCTCTCCCTTCCCTTTACCGGACTGGCAAGCATTGCCACATAGCAAACTCCATTCCTGAAATCCCTCCTTGCTTTAAGTTCACCCAAGCACCTCTCATTTACCCATGTTAGCATACAGAGCAGACTCTCCCACTGCAAGCCTTCTGTCAATGTTCAGGTAGTGTGCCCGTGCAGTTAAAACATTTTTTAAGTAATTCCACAATTGCTAGCTACAGTAAGTGGAAAAATAAATTCATGAGTTTTTGAAGGAATACATAAGTGAAATACATATTTTAAAATATTAGCCTATGCATATCCCTTAAACTTGCTTATGATTGGTCTGCATGGGCCTAAAAACAAATTGAATGAGGGCGATGATTGTGTGTAAGGCCAAGATGGAGACGAATATACATAAATGTGTTTTTATTTCCGGTACATGTTCATTCATTCTGCAAGATAGACAGGCTATAGCTCTAGTACTGCTAGCCCCTTTGGAAATTCAATTGTTTGTTCAGTCAAACACTTACATCTATATTATTACACTGAATTGATTCATGCTCACTGGGGGGAATATCTTAGTTGTAAAAACACGTCCAAGTGGATCTGCCATCCTTGTATAAAAAAACCATGATGGCTGAAAGCATCACAGAAGGATCTTTGTAGCTTATAGACTCAGCTGTGGAAACCACAAAGCTGTCCGTTCTCTAATGCTTGCATCACTATGCATGCCACTTTATATATGATTCATTATATGAAAGACAATATACTTACATTGCATGATCACAAGAAATATTTCAGATATTCGCTAACCACTAGACCTAAAAGACAAGCAGCACATAATGCAGCTATTAATAACATTCACAAATATTTATGTGCAATGCTTGCCTAACAAGGGATGTGATTTGTAAATCGGGTATTGCAGAGGTTGAAGAATAAGTCTTTAGAAGAGTTTGAAAATGGAGGAAATCTTTAGGTTACAGTTCAACCTGCATGTTGCTTATAGGCATGCACATGGGGTGTGCCAGTTGCCTGGGCACACCCTATCACCCCGAGCATAACACTGAAACTGTTACAGCGGGATCCATATTTTTTAGTCACTGAGCCTGTGGAGAGCTCACAAAGATCTCTCTGTGACTGGCTCAGCAGCACTTTCCACTTACATTCCCCACATAACAGCTGCAGTCCTCAGTGCCTGGGAAGCTGTGAGGGAGAGTGGCTGCAGCTTCCCATCCAATCAGGAAACTGGTGGTCCCTGCTTAATTGATGCACCCCTGCCGGAAGAGGGATCAGTTGAAGAGATGGGAATCCGCGATGCCTAAGGTAGGTCTGTGTATGTTATCTATATACAGGTGAAACTCGAATAATTAGAATTTCGTGCAAAGTTCATTTATTTCACTAATGCAACTTAAAAGGTGAAACAAATATATGAGATAGACTCATTACATGCAAAGCAAGATAGTTCAAGCCATGATTTGTCATAATTGTGATGATTATGGCTTACAGCTCATGAAAACCCCAAATCCACAATCTCAGAAAATGAGAATATTACATGCAATCAATAAAACAAGGATTGTACATGGAACAATATCGGACCTCTGAAAAGTATAAGCATGCATATGTACTCAGTACTTTGTTTGGGCCCCTTTTGCAGCAATTACTGCCTCAATGCGGCGTGGCATGGAAGCTATTAGCCTGTGGCACTGCTGAGGTGTTATGGAAGACCATGATGCTTCAATAGCGGCCTTCAGCTCTTCTGCATTGTTCGGTCTCATGTCTCTCATCTTTCTCTTGGCAATGCCCCATAGATTCTCTATGGGGTTCAGGTTAGGCGAGTTTGCTGGCCAATCAAGCACAGTAATCCCACGGTCATTGAACCAGGTTTGGTGCTTTTGGCAGTGTGGGCAGGTGCCAAGTCCTGCTGGAAAATTAAGTCAGCATCCCCATAGAGCTCGTCTGCGGAAGGAAGCATGAAGTAGACCTGGTAGACGGCTACGTTGACCCTGGACTTAATGAAGCACAGTGGACCAAAATCAACACAGACTGTGGAAACTTCACACTGGACTTCAAGCATCTTGCTGTGTGTGGCTCTCCATTTTTCCTCCATACTCTGGGTCCTTGGTTTCCAAATGAGATGCAAAATTTGCTCTCATCAGAAAAGAGGATTTTGGACCACTGAGCAACAGACCAGGTCTGTTTTTCTTTAGTCCAGTTAAGAGGCTTCTGACATTGTTTGTTGTTCAGGAGTGGTCCAGGTCCAGTTCAGTTTATATATTTTCATCACTAGTCTTCATTACCAGAAAAGGCATTGGTGACAAATGGCAGACTCATGTGTGGGAAAAACTATTTTAGAAGGGTTTTTTTTTTTTTACAATAATAAATTATGAATGGATGGGAATGGGGAGGGATCAGGGGGCAGACACAGTTTGTTTAGGGATAGTTTTTTATGGTTATACTATAGAACTACATTGCATATTGTTATAACCAATAATCTCAATGCTGTGCTGTATAGGTACCACTATAGCTTGGGCTGCAGCTATGTACTATGTTGCACTCAAAGCCTTTTGAAGATTGACCAGCCACACCTAAGAACACTAAAAAAACTGCACAGGCTTTGCCTTTAAAGCATTTCATACCATTCAGTTTCCTGAGCAGCCTGTGAGTGGTGTTGATTAGGAGCTGTATTTACTGTGTCGGACAAAAAGGTGTGGAAATTAGCTTTTGATTTAAACTGTTGATGAGATAGGGTCAATTTAGCAACGTTAGATGGACAGCTGCACAAAGAATAATAACCAGGGTGATTTGAAATTAAGAAGGAGAATGTGCGATAAGGATGAGTGGGCTGATAGCTTAATGTTTAGCCAGGCCTTAGATTTGTTTTCATGTGGATCCGGTGTCTTTCTCTTACTCTATTTCCCGGCGTCATTCAGGGTCTTTCTTAATGTATAATGCATTTAATATTGTGAAGATGCCATCCGCGCTCTCATGAGCTTCCTCGTTTCAATCATTATCACTCATCTACATACCCACATTTAGAAAGAGGATTGTATCACTTTGTGAAATTGAGCCGCTCCCCCTTCTCCTCCATCTCTGGGTGCTGCTGTTAGATAAGTCACAAGGTTCTGTAACTGCTATCTGCTCAGGCTTCAGTGGCTGATGAAAATTTCTATGTGATTTCAGAAGCGCCATTATATTCATATGGGGACCGGTGACTACTGACCTCGTATTGGACTTTCCACTGAAGGATGCATAGAGTTGTTAAAGGATCAGTCCACCCAAAAGTATAATTAGTTATAGCGCTAGCACGATGGGCTGAGTCAACAACAGGTTTCTAATATATACTCTGGATACCTGAATGGCAAGATCTTCATTACATAATCCCTCTGTCATTATCAACCTGGAAGTTCTCAGTGTCCCAGCTTGTTCTAGCTCCTCCCCTTCCATTTTCCATAATATAAAATAAGTAAACAATTTTGCAGTGAGAGTGGCTATAGCTCGTGTCCAGACCTCAGTGCAGAGATCTCACCCACAAAGCCACCAAGAGATATAAAAACAAAAATCAGGTGGTTTAAAGCCCACATCAACTTTATGTGTGCCCCCCCTCCCGCAAGCCCCCACATCCTTTTTTTTGTTTAAAATCTGGTAATGTCCTGGGACTGAGCCACAAACAGCATGATAACAGGCCCTAGGTGTGCCTATGATGTCCAAAACTCACAGAAGGTGGATTGCATGATGTGCAATCAACCCAAAAGAAGAATGGCACTGGATTGGGGAGAGGTGAATCTGCAAATAACAGCACAGGAAAGGAGGTTAGTATTGCAGCTTCAACAGAGAAATATCATTTCTGGAAAGAGCCAGGTCCACCAAAAAGATGATTTATTCATTTTGATTGGTCTTTAGGCACAAGCAGAGTAATTTTAGTGAAATTGCTGATTTCTCCATCTGTAGTTAAATGTTCTCATTGCGCTGCTTAGGCAAAATTAGCTAGAAAAAAAAAGGACCAGCTATATTGTTTTCTTCATTTAGAGGCTGTTGAGTTTTGGGTTGTATTTTGGATAGTTCAGTTTATATCACTTAGTATTTTGTATCTGTGTTATTTTTCTTTGTATTTGGTCACACACTGTAAATATTTGCTGTTGCTCTACATTTTTAATTTTACTTTTTTCTGTTTTAAAATAATGAACCTAATGAAAATGAGCTTATATAAGCCCCATGAGTCTTTTAAAGCAAATAGCATCTTTAAAAAAACAACAAAAACTCTAGATTTACCTTCTACTTTGACTCCAATGCATCTCGCCAAAATGAAAACAAATTCCAAAATGTTCCTGTTTTTGTCCAAATTTTTCATAATTAGTCAAATTTTTCCCCAAAAGCAAGGTATTCACAAGCCCATGGCCCGTCCTTCAAGCTTTAAAAAGCTGAAAGGGGTGTTACCGTCCCACTAGAAGATACTCCACTGTATAAAATTAATGTGTATAATCTTCCAATGAGAAGTGACACCCCAATAAGATGCGCACAAAGGAACTTTGGTGGGAGTTTCTTGCCAATGGAAGATCCATTGTGGCATCTACATCACCTTTAGATAAAGGAATTTCTATTTTAGATAGACTTACCCGTGAAGGTACTTTAACAGGGCTATTCACAAGAAGGTGAAGAATCTGGAGAAGGTAGGTGAAGTGAGCAATCTAGGCCAAAATAGCTGACTTTGAGAAATTCTCCAATTCAGCTCACTTTCCAGTTCAGCTATGTTGTCCTAGATTGTTCACTTCTCCTGCCTTCTCCAAACTCTTCACCCTTTTGTGAATAAGCCTGATAGGAATTAGATGCTTTTCAGTATTTGATAATAGAAGTTTATTCTTTCCTGATCTCTTCAATTTCAGCCAGATCACATGATTAGGATTTCTATGGGTACATTTGTAACAGTGGCAACCATCTAATGCTACTTGGATAAGTGGACAGTCAGGTTGGAATTTCCCAGCCAATTGCTATTGTTACCTCTGCTGTAAATATAGCTGGCACAAGGGTGTCTGCATATTGCATGGTGACTGTGTAAAGAATTTGCATCTAGTAATGAGCAGAGTGATTTTTAGGAATATGATTTTGCAGTGAATTTATCTATCTATCTATCTATCTATCTATCTATCTATCTACCTTTTTATCGATCTTTATCCTCATTTATCTGCCTTCTTCTACCTGCAAATTTTTACAAGAAGTCTTTTGCTGACACTTTATATCTTTATTTAAATCCACATCCCACATCGACTTTGTTGTCATCATTAGGATTCTATGAAGTCATGTTATGACTGAAGAAGTCTAATGAAAATAATTATTTCTCATATACCATCATAAATATAAAAGCCAGACGCATCAATAGTGCTGGAGTGTGTAGTTGCAGGTCTTTCCAGAAGTATTTCTCACTGGTATTTATGGTCAGCGACACATTACCTCTCCCTTTCTGTCTTCCCAACCCTTCCTGGAACATACAGATCAATAGCTGTTATTAAGTCTGCATTTATGAGGTGAGTTAAATGACCACAATTCTCAATATTAGCACACGAATATGGCATGTTCTGAGGCAGCGGGACATAATGCAAAGGGAAGTGTATGATCTCCTCCATATCATTAACAACCGTTGTCGGCAGGAAGGCATTGTAAGGCCAGGTCACGAGCGCTCTGACCGCACCTGCTGCAAACCACGAACAAAAGGCTTTAAAGGAGCACTAAGCATAAAACAAAAGGTTACATTACGTGACAAGGATAGTAATAACTTACACAACTATGTATGTAAAAGTTCACAGAGCTTCACAGAAAATCAGATTTGACATTTTAAAGTACAACAGTTTTTTTTAGTTTTTTTTATGCAGGCACTCGGATATTGCAAATTAAAAATAGTGCATGTGTGCACACTTACACACCTATCTGTCTTGTGCCTTGTCCAGAAGATCTTCAAGCTGTTATGCAGACACAGTGGAGCACCTAGGATTCTCTGACCTCTTGCCTTCATCTCTGCAGGTTGTACAGCTCAGAGGTCATTGGCTTTCCACACCTCCCTCATTTTTGCATAAGGGACAGAGGCCATCATTGCATAGAACAATGTGGCTGCTCCCAGTCCTTCCGTGTATTCATCCTTCTCATTTTCTGAAAGCTGCATTTTGTAAAACAAGTTGCAAGCGGCTGATAAAAGAACAAAGGATAGGAGGAAAGGGACAAAGGATAACCACCTTATTACACAGCAGTTCCTGGCAAAAAATTAAAATAATTCCTACGGAGAACTTTCTGTAAAGGAATGATTACAATCCATTCCTCTGATGGTAGCATAGCCTTAAACACCTTCCACTAATGCTAATAAACAGACCCAACAAGATGGTATATGGATAATATGAATATGGATAATGCAAGAGGTAACACAGATTTGTGGTCTGAGCCTTAACAAGTAAGTGATACCCTGCCGCCCCCCCCTCGCCCCCCCCAATGGCCTGTGGTGTGCCTTGGCCTTCTCAGGTCAGTATGCCTAAAAGGGGGCATACTCTGAATGTAAATGAAATGAATTAAATGAATGAAAGCAAGGGGAATGGGCGGGTGGGGACGTTCGTGACCCGCCGACGTGAATCCCCTGTGAGCCGTGCCGACTTTAAAGGCACAGGCTCCTCCCACAAATCCAGGCTAGCCTTCGGCCAGCCTTCAAACTTGTAAGTATGTATGAATGCATTATTTGTAGCTTGGAATTTCAGAGAGTTTGCAGGGTGGAAAAAAGTTCTACTTTAAAGGCAATGCTTGCTATGTATAGGACTTAAATTAAATGTAGGGTTTTTTTGGCAACATTCTACCTGTGGTCAACTCGATAAAGCACAAGAACAATAGGCAGAGGTTGCCAAACACTTCAGGCTACCAAAATGTCCATATATCTCCAACCATGACTCCATGAATCCGTGAGTCATTCAGCCCAGAGCCCACATTTAGACCTGTTGCTTGTAGGGAGATGTATTTCATATAATTTTAAATTCACATGTCTAGGGTAGAATCCCAATAATATTTCCGCTACACGATATGCTTAGACTGCATATCAACATTAAACATTAAAATAGAACTGTGGCCTCCATATTAAAAAATATATGCTGCAAGACGTAATTAAATGTGTGTCTTATTTGTTGCCAGTAAAGTCCAATAAATGTGATGGCATGGCAATGATGCTGCGCTGCTCCAAAGTTCAGAGCAGAGTTGCTCCTCTCATGGTGGGTGTGCCTGCGTGCACTGCATTGGAACTTGTCAATGTCCTACAAGAGCCTTTAATTGTCATTTAAGTGAATAAAGCAATGGTCGGTGACGAAGAATATAAATAGGCTATAATACCAAACTTGTTTTGGTCTTGTACAAAGTTGTAATCTTTATTTGAAAACCTCAAAAATATATTATTTGTCTCTTGAATTATTGCTCTAAAAATGTATATTCTGGTGTTTCGAGGCTCGTGGATAATTTTTACAAGATATGTGAATTTAGCTATGGGCACTGCCTTTTGCATGCATTCTATGGCTTCTACCAATTTACTTTGTAGTCCACAGATTCAGTTTAAGGCAGGACTCAAGTTATTTTTTACAAATAAAATTTAGGTAGTCCAGCACAGTACTCATCTTTGTCCAGTGCTGTCTCAAGTACTCTCCCCCACTAGATCTCACCACTCTTCAGGGTTGAGTGATGACCAGCATCATCCAACCCACTTCCTGTGAGCTCAGGCTGTCATGTACACACCACCTGTCATCACACTGGGTTAGGCATACAGTTCTCCTGATATACGGTACTAATGGTGTGTAAGCGCGGCCCTGTCTATCAGTAAGGACCCTCCACTGCAACCATTAGAGAAAAGGAACGACCCTTGTAGAAGTGGTATGTATACTTTTTTTTATTAGTGCAGACGGGCCTCAGGAAGGAGAAGGAGGTCACTTCAAACTTGCTTTAAGATCATTTTGCAAAATTCTGAGTAGGATACCTCTTGGACTACCAATTCCAAAGTATAACATTACTAAATCATAATATAAATTGTTTCCTGCATTCTTTTTATGTATATGTTGTGATTAAATAATTATAACTGTGGAGTACTAGGGATAACACATTGAACATTTTTTTTAAAATAACAGATTTCCAGGGACAGAAATTTTCAGGAACAAATCTTTAAAGCTTCCATCTGTCCCTAAAATTTAGGGAAAGTTTACAGCAATAACTAAACTGATGCGATCTGCTATACTGCAAAGCTACAGTCCTGCACCCCATTGTAACCGTCATGTATTTTATTAGCAAAAACATTCAGCCAAGGCGGTTGATTTTAAAATTCCCATTCTGCATTGCAGACTGAGCCGAATATTACTGTAACCTAGTTAGTCTCTTGGCAGTCGCCATCTATCATTAATAATAGTTGAGAAAGTGAAATGTCAGGTTGGTGGGACAATGAACATTTTGCAGCCTAAACCTGGCAGCCTAAACACATCCTGAAAGAATTCTTGATTGATCACCGTCATAACAGCGCATAGATTATAGCGAGCACATTAAAATTGTGCTCTTTCTTTGTCCAGACTTAGGCCTTCATAGATAGGATTACTGAACGGCACACGCAGACCTCCCTCCCGCATCCAATCCTTTTTACAGGAAAAAAAGGTCACCGTGTTATCTATTAACTTTTCTTATATAAGTAAAAGACATTTCCATTTTTCTGCTGTAGATTACCCACAGACGTAAGATACAGTCTTAAAAATTCTACAATTTTGACCATTTGTTTGCTAAAGAAAATCCTTGTCAGGTTTTGGTAAAGTGATCCTTACTGCACAAAATGTTTGCTTTCAGCTTTAGAAGTTCAACACAAAATGGCACAGAGCCCCTGGCTATGACAGCAAAGTCCTACCACCCCTCTCAAACACTTATCCTACCTGTATCCCTAACACTATGCTAACCCTTCTTATAAATCTAATACTAAACTTCTCTCTTAGCCTATTAATAACTCTCACACTAACTCTCCTTGTAACCCTCCTTCGAACCCTCCCTGTGACTTTTACACTTGCCTTTCTTCTAACCCTAATACTAACCTTCCCTTTAAGCCCACCTAGTACCAACCCTACCTGCCCTAACTTTAATCTTTCCTGTAACCCTTAAAGTAACCCTGTCTATATATCTATATAACTATATATCTATATAATGCTAACTCTCCCTGTACATGTAACACTAAACTTCCATTTAACCCTAACACTAACCTTCCTTGTAAGCTTCGCACTAAAGTAGGGTATACACATGTCTATTTTTTTAATTCCACCCGTGGAATGAACAAAAAACAAAAAAAGCTAATAAAACAGATTCCTTCATAAAAATTCCTCTGTTTGCATTATATTCTGATAGCGGCTGCCACCTGATTGACTGCCAGCTCTGTTCGACTGATAATTTCTTCCAACCTGCTCCTTCGATCAGCTGATCGAGTGATGCCAGGTGGAAGTATGCAGACAGAGGCACCCACTGTGCGAATTTCAGCCGGTTCATCAGGAACCGGCCAAAATATGTACTGTGTGTACCCTACTTAACCCTCCCTAACACTAATTATTTCAATAACCCTCTTTGTAACCCCAATATTAACCATCACATTAACCCTCACTGTAACCTCAACTCTAACTCTTACATTAACCTTTCTGGTAACCCTAACATTAATCCTTACTATAACTCAAACACAAATACTCCCTGTAACACTAACTCTTCCTGTAACCCTGAACATGACCCTTCCTGTAACCCTAACACACAAATTATCCCTGTAAATCTAACACTAACTTTCCTGTTACTCTTGCACTAACTCTACCTGTAATCCAAACAATAATGTTTCCTGTAACATTAATGCCCTCACACTAGCCCTTCCTGTAACCCTCAAACTAACCATCATTAACACTAACCATCACACCAATCCTACCGGTAACCCTAACCAATAACCCCCCCTGTAACACCAACCCTGACACTAACCTAATTGCTGATATGAGTGCACAATCTCCTTCCCTGTACCTCCCTGTACCTGAATGTCGCATGCTCCCCTTTACCTGGAATTATTGATGTTAATGGGGAAGTAGGGGGTATATGGAGAATGTAGTGGAAGTGGATATCCTTGTAAATGTAATACTTTGCCTGGAAATGGCAAAAATACAATTTCATTAAAGCAGCCCATAAGCATGAAATGAGAGTAGCCTGATATGTTTTCGGTCAGACTGAATAACCTATGTCTATGGTGGTAAGCTGACCCGATCTTTGTACTGACATAAATCAAAGCAAAGCCGGCAGAACTTACCTCACAAGTTTATGGAGCACTCTGGGGCAAGTGGTGTCACAGGCTGGTCAGATCATACCAGCAATTCTATAGCCAGTATAGGGTCCTAAATGTCCAAACTGGCCGGTTTGGCTTGTCTTCTTAGAGCTTGGTGTCAGACAAAGCTGTACATGAGATTGTGCTGCTTTGTTCATGATGTGCATTCTAATCATTCACGATTATACAGTACATTGTATCAAGCATCATTATTCTAGTTAAATAATATACTTGAGTAGGGAGAGTGTTACATTACATCACATGCATTTTAAGGAAGAATTGCTGACAAAAGACAAAAGTAATAAATATGTTAAGTGTCAATCACTCAAATTAATTTACAAAAATCTCCTACTGAGGCCCTAATTAAATAAATAATTTCCAAATATCCCTAAAGCCGCAAAAAAATTGATCTCTTTTTTATTTTTCTGGCGGCAAGGAATGCTATTGCGAGATCTGGGAAAGTTTTTACAATTAAATTTGAGCTTGTTAAATCGAAATAGTCCCAGATAATGACTCACCAAAACTTGTGAAGCATATTATTAGGCTGACACAAGGAATCTGAATTAAATCTGAAATTCCTGGGTTTTGTGCATCCAAAAAGCTCCACCAAGACGCAAGCAGTTGGTTTGGCTTTGTTGGATGAATTATGTAATTTATATAACTGGCACTATTATATAACCCCCTCTATTTTGTTGCTTTGACCTCTTTTTTTTATTTGTCTCATTTCCCCATGACGTCAAACATTCCAAATAGATAATTTTTACAATTATAGGGCTAATTGCACACCTCTTTCAACTGTTCCTCCCTCCAGCTATCCACCCTGCTTGGCACCCCCAGGGTACAGACACTTGAACACAATAAAGATTGCCGCAGGAGATTTTTTCACAATGCTTAGACTTGTGCGCCGTCAAAAAATGTGTTCCGTTTCGTTCCGTTTCGTAATATCCATTATTTCGTATTTCGTAATTCGTATCCGAAACTCAATTCGGATTCGTAAGAAATACGTATTTTCGTTAGTTTCGGCACATTTTCGTAACTTTACGAACATTCGTTATGATGAAGTTAAAAAGCAAAAATACCTTTGTTAATATTGGAGTCGATGTGGTAGTTGTTTTTTTATCCGAAATACGAATTCCGCTAACGGATTCCGAATTCCGTATTTCGGACTTAAAAAAAAACTACCATAAACTCCAATATAAATGTACTTTGCTTTTTACCTTCAATATAACGAATGTTCGTAATGGAACGAAAATACGTCCACAGAATTTCGTAATTCCTGCCTGAATTTGTAATGCAACTCTCAGCAGCAGAAGAGAACCTCTGATTGGTCAACCAAAACGAAATACGAATTCCGCTAACGGATTCCGAATTCCGTATTTCGGACTTAAAAAAAAACTACCATAAACTCCAATATAAATGTACTTTGCTTTTTAACTTCAATATATAACGAATGTTCGTAACGGAACGAAAATACATCAATGGAATTTAGTATTTCCTGCCTGTGTATTGTAATGCAACCCTCAGCAGCAGCGGATCCGTATTTCGGATTAAAAAAAAAATCTTGTCATGTTGTTCAACCTCATTTACAGGGGTAATATTAGTTCCTGTTTCAAAGAAATTCGGACCCGAAATTCGTTAACGGAATTTCGTATTTCGGATATAAATTCGGAAACTGTCATTCGGATTTCGTATGCTTACGAATCTACGAATTTCAGGAAAATTCGTACGAATTTCGATGCGTAACGAAACGAATCGCACATGTCTAACAATGCTTCTTCCTTAATCCATCAGGCTCCATGTGTAGTGCAGAAACAGCTACATAAAATGTGCTATCTTTTGGGGGTATAACCCTTTTCAAGCAGTAGTTGCGCTATACTGTAAAACAATCATGTGGTTTAAAACCTCCTATCCACCAATAAGAGACAAGAGACATCCTATTCACAAGCCACAAAATCTCAGACCTGATGGCCAACTACTATTTCCACCAACCATTAGTATTCTTCCCCTTGATTGTGTTACTAAAGCATAGATTATTTTTGCACATAGACAGCAAAATCCAATTGCTTTATGGTCCGGTGTCGACTGGCCCAAAGCCTGTCGACACCGAACCTTAAAGGAGAACTATGGGGTTTGGGCTTTTCCCCATAGTTCTCCTAAGGGTAACGGGAGGACACAAACTAGCGTCCTCCCGTCACCCAAAGCTCAGTATACCGCAAGCTGTAGCGCGTTGTATATTGAGGCGCCGCAGCTGAAACGGATCCCGACAATTATGTCTGGATCCACCCAGCTGCGTGAGTGACAGCTGGCTCACCCAAAGCTCAGTATACCGCAAGCTGTAGCGCGTTGTATATTGAGGCGCCGCAGCTGAAACGGATCCCGACAATTATGTCTGGATCCACCCAGCTGCGTGAGTGACAGCTGGCTCTGCCTATCTAGAGGCAGTGCCAGCTTTACCCGCCCCCTCCCCCTGTCCGTTCCGCCAGTCAGTACTGGAGGATCGGACAGGGGAGGGGGGAATCCAGTCCCTCCCCTGTCACGGCTCTCTGCAGTGACAGGATAGAGAAGTGAGCAAGCGCCTGTATGTGTTCGCTCACTTCCCGATCTACTGAGCTGACCTGTGACAGTCTCATTGTCACAGGTCGGCTAGAACTATGAGGATGAGTGAAAATCACTCACCTCATAGTTCTCCTTTAAAACAATTGGATTTTTTTGTCTATGTATAAAATTAATCTATGATTTAGTTTAAGTCAATGTCATCAGTTTTTTTTTTAAATATTTAATCTTTATTTTTACAAAATTTTAAACAAATTTTTACATTCCATGTATTGCATGTTTACATCAATAATTACATTACAGCCTGGTTTCTGGTTCTAATGAGGACTCTATGCAAGATCCTCGCAGAATTACGCTTCCATATATACCGACCGACTTCCTTTCTCAATGCTCGTAAATAGAATGTAGGCAATGAAATCGGGACTGTTTGTAGTACATATAATACCCTTGGTAATACCATCATCTTAATAACATTTATACGACCAGTCAAGGAAATATATGGACGATGATTAGACCATGTATTAAGATCCTTACGAATTGCATTTAACA
>NW_017306269.1:371089-381796 GCF_000935625.1 Nanorana parkeri
AATATGGGGAGTAAAGGCGTATATGTGTACAGTGCGATAAATGTGTCTCTTGCAAGAAAACAATATCACACTGTAATCGCCTCAGCTCATGTAACAGTTGATGCCTTTTAATTGGTATATTGAGACCCCTGATATTATATGTCAACATATTAATATTGGCCATCAGCGTTCAGAGCCGTGCTATGTTTTTTATCTATCACATTAGTGCCGGATACTCCCCCAAACATATATAAAAACAAAAAAAAAATAATACAAAAAGAATTTAAAAATAGGAAAAAAAAACATTAAACACAAAACATGTATCATAACAGATAGAGGTTACCATACTTGTAACCATTACCTAAGTCCTACTATTGGACCCGTGCTAGCTCTCTAAAGCTCTTGTCGCACGTCATGGGGAGCGTGTCTGAGCCATCTGGCCGCCCTCTATCTCTCCCTCCTTCCTCAAATTGGGAGGAGGGAGGTTCACGCCACCACAGGCCCACACACCCTGCCCACGCTTATTCTACTACACCCCTCGCTCCACATCATTAAATTGGCGGGGGTCCAGGTGACCCAGATTTCTTACATCAATACCAAAACGACCTTTACCAGTAGACATTTTAAGGAAAAGAGAGATAATACTATCATTCATTCAATCTTATATGGGCCCCTTCACAATTCCAGGTCCTATTTATCTGCCCATATTCTCTAATCACCGCCGTCCCTATCCTTTCTAGTGAGTATTCTAAATCTTTAAACACACTTGGGCTCCAGATCTCAATTTCTGTGTTCATCGGGCCCTGTTTAAAAATAGAGACTTTTCATTCACTCGACCTTTCTGTTGTGTATTGTTCCCCACTAGCATCCAATCACTGTTCAGCAGTGGATCCCCGTCCACTATTGCTTCTTGCCAGTCCGGTAATCGGGAGCAGCGATGGATAGGCTTTTGCAAAAATGTTGAAGTTCTTCTGGGAACCGGAGCACCATTGTCCTCCCATTTTTACGTGCAATTAGGCAGGACGGGAACCCCCCGCAAGGGATACTCGCTGTTTGAAGGATATCCAAAAGTGGACGCATTGCCCTATGGCGTGCTAGAGTCTCTCGGGCCAGGTCCGGGAAAATCTGTATCCGAATTCCCTCGAATTCCATCGGTGGTTGCAACCGTAGTTTCCGCATTATGTTCTCTTTATCTATATGATGGTGGAAACGACATATTACATCCCTTGGAACCTCGGGCGCCATATTGCGTGGTCGGGGTACCCGGTGTGTAAGGTCAAACTTAATTAGGGTAGGTGGTGATTGTCCCATTACTTTATTAAACATATTCCTTAATGTCTCTATCAGCTCTGCGTCAGTTATGGTCTCAGGCAGGCCTCGGATCCTCATATTGTTCCTACGGCCCCTGTTTTCCTGATCTTCTAGGCGATAAGAGGTATCCCTTTGAGCCTTAGTTATGGAATACACCTGCACCTGAAGGGCTCTAATTGCCTCTGAGTGTGAGTCCAGCCTTATCTCCCCTTCTTCCACTCTGTTTAACAGTTGTTTCATCTCACTTTTTAATGTCTCAATGTCAGATTTCAGTGATTGTTCCAAGTGAGCAAACATATCAGAAAGTTCGTTTTTGGTGGGTAGAGTTTTCACCATTTCTTCTATAGGTAGTAAAATAGAGTGTTCTAACTCACCCCCCTGTTCCTGTCCAGGAACTGAAGAATCCAATGACTTCTGATGTGGGGATTGTCTGGGAGAGAGACTTGCACGAGCCGCGGATCCCTGCAGTCTACTCGTAGTCTCAGCCGTCATGAATCATCCGATCACCTGACCATTCCCCCCTAATGTCATCAGTTTGACATTGGTTTGAGATGCTTTTAAGTTATACATAAATCATTGACATGTTCATTTGACCTGCAGTTGACCTCATTTTGCCTGCTTTTGACCTACTCAAAGCAAGTTTTGCATTCCCATTGATTTGCATGGCAATGCTAAACTCCCTTGAAGCAAGAAAACTCCTATACCCTAA
Source organism: Nanorana parkeri (assembly GCF_000935625.1). NCBI lineage: Eukaryota > Metazoa > Chordata > Amphibia > Anura > Dicroglossidae > Nanorana > Nanorana parkeri. The sequence goes on from NW_017306269.1 coordinate 373,089, forward strand.
AGGTTTTCTTAACTAGGTTTCTTCTAGAGGTTGTTAGGGGTTTCTTGAGCAATGGTGGATTGATCTCCTGATGCCTGCATAGTTCTGGCTCTAATGTCACTCTTCAGCAGTAGTGGGATCAGTGGAGACTCCTTTTGTCTCTCAGGTAAGTAACCACTCACACAAGTTATCTATTCAGCTGTCTGTTAGAGGGTCATTCTTCCCACTGATCACCTAAGTCAGGGGTACACTTTTCCACCGGCCTTTAATGTTAAAGTGACAGTCAACTCTGGAGTTGAATCTTAAAAATGCATTTAAGTATCTTAACTATTAACAAAAAATGTATCTTATTTGTGTATCGACTGTGGATCCTCAAATCATCTCTGGATTGGTGCTGATGCTCTCCTTCCTTCTGGAGGGTGGCTACTTTTGTTCCCCATGGTCCCTGTAGACATTTTCACTTAGGGGTGTACTCACTTTTGTTGCCAGCAGTTTAGACATTAAAGTGACATTAAACCCTCAGATTTTTTAACATAAAACAATACTGTAATGTGTGCCTTACTGTAATCCATGGTTGTTTCCCTTCTCTTTGCTGCTCTTCCTTTTAAATCTCTTTCTGTTCTCATGAATTTTTTATTTTATTATTAGTGAATACATTTTTTGGAAAATATATGCATTAACGTGTGCATCTCTTTTTCTTTTTTTCTGCCACAATTAAAACGGATTGTACCTTTAGCACAGCTGGTGAAGTTTTAAAGAGGGGCTGAAAAATATATTAAGTTTTAATGGATTTGTAATTAAATGCTGTGTGTTCATTATGGTTTTCATCATGCCTCAGGGCTCTTCTAAAAAGACAAAATTACCCGGTGCAATCAAAAAGGAGGTAACAAGGTCCTGGGCTTCCCGCTGCCTGCGCCTGTGCGCTCGGTGGAGGTATCAGTATTCTCCGACTCATGTCTCTGTGCTTTCATGTGCACCAACCTCTCTCTCTCTCCGCTCGGCGCCTCTGCCTGTGCTCCTCTCCCTGCACTCTCCAGATTGACGTCAAGGAGAGGGAGAGAGATTTGAGGATCGCCCAATTTGTTCTGACATAAAGAGATGTTTAGCTCTCTGAGAGGTGGCACGGGCAGAGCGCCTGACTGACATTTCAACAGGCTGTCTGCTGGGATTGCTCACTTTATGTCCCCTCACATTCCTGCTGTGCCCTACGTGAACGTTCTTGTCTTATCTTCACAGCAAGAAGGCCTACATCCCCCTGGGCTTTGGTGCTCAACACTTTGTTAGACAGGGCTTATGGCTGCATAGCTGTCTTTTGTTCTGCATTAGCACTGCTGTTTCTGGAACAGTGGGATTTGTGTTTGTTTCAATTAAATTCCTTTGCAGGCTACTGGTGAACTGTAAAACATGTGGCGGTGCATAGGCAGGTTCCAGTTTTAAATGGGAACTCCTCTTTTGTTGAAAAATAATAAAAGACATACCTAAGACAGTTCCATGCATCGTAAGGATTTTTAGCGAACTGCAGAGTCTAACCTGCTTCTTCTCTGGAGATACTGAGACAGGCAATGTCCTCAAATGCACTGCTGAGTGGGAGGGTTAACCTGCTGTATTAAAATGAATATTGCTGTCTAGCACCTCTGTAGAAGGTAGGACAGATATTTCTCATAATGTGAAATTAATGAGAACCCAGCAGAAAGAATAAAGCTCCCGGACATTGGCCGTCTCAGGTACACAGGAAATTCTATTTAAAGGTACAGATAGCTATCCACACATGTCCCATGGTATAAGAAGTCAGTAGCTGATGTAACATACCAGCATCCACTCTAAACTGAGTGAACAGCATTTGGTAGAGATACTATTTAACCCCTTACACAACCAGGGTCCGATGTCCACTGAGTCAACATAAGCTGTGGTCTAGGGCAGCAGGGCTTTAAGGGCAGCACACAGCTACCCACACATGTTGCCTTCTGCCAGTAATGCCTTCTTGTGGGCCATCATTGTGGCTGTCCTTGCATAATCTGTGCATTGTAGTTGGTGGAATAGTGCTGTCATGGAGTTCAGTGGACATGAACTCCATGTCCACTATCACCAGGAGCACTAGCTAAACCACAGACATGACAGAAGCTAGAGTGGTGTAAGTCCTTAGACAGAGATTCAGAGATAACAGCAGACAGTATCAGAGCCAGGAGGCTGATGATCCAATCAGGTGCAGGTACATCGATCCTAAACAGAGTCCAGGTTCCAATTAGTAGACTGAGCATTGACTAACAATTTCAGAGATAACAGGCTGGGGATCAGAAGAAGCACAGGTAATCTGGCTACAAATGCAGTCCAAACTATTCACAGGAATAATCCAAGGCATGAGGAGAAAGGCTAATCTGTTAATCAAGTAGGGGCTAAGTGTCCAGCAGTCTACTAAAGCTTTACTGAGTAAGTGTGCACTGCAGAGACCTGAGCTGTAGTGTGGAGTAATGACCAGCAGATGATGAAGGCTCAAGGTTGATGGTTACATGTGTCCCTTGCTCTGGCAGTTCACCCACTCCAAGTCTGTACACCCAGAATAGAACTGGTAGCAGTGACAGCTTATAAAAAGTTAAAAGAAAAGTTGGTATTGGAGAGCACACTTCGGGGGGTCTCGGGATTGAAAGCTGGTGTGCGGGTCCTAGTGAAATCAGACCGGAGTGTCTGCTGTGTATTCTGGAAATTTTCCAGGATACATAGTAGTCACAGCTTCTCTACTCTGTTAGGACTCGGTTCTAGGTAAAATGAAGGAGAATGGGCAACTCTCCATCCCCAGACTAGGCTTACCTTGCTTTCTACGGCCACCGATCTTAATGTCAGTGCATGACAAAGGCTAGCCAGGTGACTAAAATACAAGTTGGGCTGACACAAGATACTTGTCGTAGGGTGGCAGGAAATCTGAACAATTGTTGCAAATGTTGCTCAAATCTGTTCTTTTACTCACAGACACCAAAACTTGAGTGAACTGTCCTAATTTAATAGATTTTTCATGTTGGCATATTGCTATTTTTTTAAAGACCACATTAAACAAAGATTGTGTTAACATATTTAAATAAAGAACACATCCCTTAGTTCTTTATGCAACCTTTTCACTTTATGGCAAAAGAGACAGATAATTAGCATACCAACAGTAACCAGGCTTTCTAAATTTGTGCCAATTATGTATTCTGTTATGCGTGACTTCAGTCAAAAGGTAATTGGTTTGCTGTTACATGACATTTCAAATCATCTCTTGAAATTACATCAAAAGGCTGGCCTGTTTTGTTTTGATTGGGGAACAATCAATTTGATAAGTGGTAATGCAGCTCATTGTTTCATATTAATTAGACTAATTGCAGCGCATTAGCCTGTGAATCAGACAGAGCGTGCTGGAGACAAAGGCTTCGGCCTTCGCTGGGCATTGGATATTGCTGGTTACACTTGCTTGCACTCACTGAGACAGAGAAATCTGAACCGCTAAATCAGAAATCCAGTCACATATATTAAACGCATGTTAGCATCCTAATTTTTTCCAGCCAAGGTCATGAAATCCTTTCTTCAACTAAATCTGGGTTTGTCACACATCAGCTAAAAGTCGAAATCAGGCTTGCTGTGGAGGTGCTGTCTTTCTGAGATGATGGCTGGGAAGGGGAGGAAGGGAGGAAGTTAGGTGGGTGGGCTTTCCAAAGGGTAAAAGCTCAGCGTAGACTATTATTGCAATGCACACAATTAAGTTGTGGTACTATTCATTTTGAATGGCCTCCCAATGCATACAGTCAACATGCCGCAATGCATGGATGTGAAACACGTGTACATTGTGGTGCACTACATTGTAAAAAATGGTACATGTCCAATCTATGGTATCCAAACCTCTGTTAACCTTAGTGGTGAGACACGTTTTTTTACATGCTAGCTCGTGAGTGTGCCAGGAAACCTTTTTACTGTTTTACTGTTTAAAGCCCATTCCATGTGTACCTTGCTGAAAAGCTGGTGATGAGTGTGTTTGTCATTTGTTTTGTTTGTCATGTAATAAAGCCCCTATTATTGGTCCTTCTAAGTCAGCTGGCTTAAGTTTAAAGGCCAGGCAGTGCATGATGGTTATACAGAATTTAGTGTGATTAATTACCAAATTTATTCATTGGGTCCACAAATTTCACACTGGATCTGCCGCAATCCCAAGGTAGCAGTAAATCCAAACCTCAACCCTACCTGCAGCTACAAAGACCAGTGAGGGCTTGTTTAAAGCTCATTTGCTGCTCCATAAGAATATGGAATTAGCTGGATGTTTATAGCCAGGGCACAGGTTTAAGTTAAGCAGCGATTATATATGTTAAGATTAGGGATGCACCGAGTATGAGTACTGAGGTGACACCAGGTGACGAGGGAGCATGAAGCTGGCTTTCTGGGCAACCAGGAAGCCAGGGGCGGGTAATGACTCGTCATCTGGCTTCGTGCTTGGCCAGCTTCCCGACCAATCAGGAAGCTAGGCAGTGAGTCAATACACGATGGCCGCCTTCACCAAGTGACGAGGGAGCATGGAGCCGACCAATCTGGAAGCCGGGCAGTGTGTAATGATTTACTGTCCGGTTTCCTGATACCGGAAGCTCAGGTATCAGGCTAGGCATTGGAGCATTTGGGCGAGTACGAGTACTCGCTCAAATACTCGGCATCGGCACCGATACTGATACTAGTAACGGTATTGGTGCATCCCTAGTTAAGATCATTTAGAGCGGGCAGCACTTCTTAAATTAAAACTTAAACCTAAAGAATGATTCACTATGCATTGTTTGGTTACCCATATAGAGAGCAACACATGAGTATAGATATTACAAAATAGAGTTACTTGTAGTGTTGTTTGGTAATGGTAACATGTAAAGTATGGATTTTAATGATTGGGTCCGCTACACTTTTAGAATGGAAAAACACATTGTGGGATATATGCAGTATATTTCTAACACAGAAAGGGACTTGTTGGAGACTGGTTTCTGTGCTTATGTTTGTTTATAGACGCCTCTGATAACTTCTCAATGACTAATATTATAAGGTAAATAAAGACAGAACCTTAGGTATTATTCTCTTATCAGGCTGAGAGGACTGTTACAACTCATAGTTTAAAAAGAAACCTCTTTATCTACGGACCAAAGATATTGCAGTCTTATAACTTAGTTTTGGATAAAGTGTTGAAGGGTTCTCTGTCACTCCCCATTCAATTTTACCAGAATTGGATCATTCACAAGGCAACTTAGGCAGGAGCCCGGGGCTCTGTGGATGTCCAGGGGGCTCAGCTACAAGCTTTATGCTCCTGCAATAAACTAGTAGGATAGCACTAGTGGTCAAAGCTGTGCAGCTACCCAACATTAAGGATGCACGTGCAGGCAGTTGGTGTCTGATTGGACTATGCCAGTACAGACAATGCTCAATGTGTCTATTCAAATCTATGTCAATGGAAGGGATGGGGGCAAAGCTGCTAACTTGCCTAGGGCCCCTTTCTACCTTAATTCATCTCTGCAGCTGATGCATATCACCAGGACACCTTACCAAGTAATTATATCTACAGGGATTGCATAGAGTTTAAGGTTTTGGTTAGAAGTTAGGGAGTGAACCATTAGATTACGTTTTAAGGTTTAGGTCTGGGATGTAGATACAAAATGGAAAGGGGTGCAACCCCCCCGCATATACAGCATAGGTATCAGCCCGAGCACCCCTAGCCTGATGGTCATTTCCTGCCTGGTGTCCCGAATCCTGACACTGCTGCCACCTGTTTCTCTGCTGTCCATTACCTATGACTGAGTGACATTTTGCTTCTAGGCAGCCACATTTTCTTTATATAGGCATGAGGAGGGCAGCCTTATACAGAGTACCGTCTGTCATGTCGCTCCTACTTATTACTGCCACCCCCACACTTTTCTGCTGGCAGAAGTAGCTGATAGGACAGCCAGTGGGGTAAGTGATTGTGTGTGTTTACAGTGTTACAGTGTTTATGTAAATGCGTAAGTGTATTTGTGTATAGAATGCTTGTGTGTATACATTGTGTGTATGTGTGTGCATACAATGTGTGGGTGCGTGTATATATGCATAGGTGGCACTGCAAAATGCAAAAAGGGAACGGTGGTGAAATGTATCATGGGGTTACTGTGCACTAAGCTGTATCTACTCCTGACCTCTGTAGATTACATATGCCTGGCCCCTGTACTTTGTACATGCCACACTCCTTAACCCTACTTTCTTTACATTACATACATCTGACACCTGCACTCTGTAATGTACATTGTGCAGGAGTCAGATGTATGTAGTATGCAAACTCTTCACCCCAGCATTTTGTACATTACATACTCCTGACACCTGCACTCTGTATATTACATACACTGCACACCACCTCATTTTTCTCTTTCGGCTGTCCAAGCAGGTCTGCAAATCCTACAATCTTACAATTTGAGAGAGTTGAACTACTCCCCCCGAAGAAAAAAAAACAATATTACGCCCTTGGTTCAAGTTAAGGTCTTACTGAACTGTCATACATCTTAATATGCCATGTGCCTCCCCCCACCATGTTATGACTGCTATTATATTTGCTAGGAAATGCCTTAAAATACCCTTTTCTCACAGACAAAATGCTTTTTTCAGCTCTCCCACTGCAGTGCTCTGTGCCTGCACAGCTAAATAGCAGCCACATCTATTGTCCCCCCTGCCTCCCTTTCACAGCAAAGCTTGCCATTTTCCTTAACTATATTGGCTTTGTGTTTCAGTTTAGATAAAAGCAGGCCCTAGTGGAGTTTCTCTCAATGTGTCTGACTTAATACAGGCTCTCTATTTAAAAAAAATATATAACAGAAAAGATTTTCCTTTATTTATTTTTTGCTTTGTAATTGTGATGCATCAGAAATTTTTCATTTAATACGAAAAACAAAAGTCTAGCTGCCCTTTAAACATGGCTTTTGACTTCATCTTGGATGATTATATTTAATGTATTCATCCAATGCAAACTGAGAAACACCAGATGCATCCCTCTATTATCTCTGCTAATCACCACAAATACACTCTATAGAGGGACAAAAATGCTAACCGTAAAATAAAAATGACAACGATAAATTGCAGTTGCATATTTCTTTTGGTAATTTGCTTTTCTGAGAACTTTTTTGGGGGTTTGCATTTGAGGCGAATTACCAGCTAGAGGTCTTTTCAGAGTGGAGTATAAGTGCCGGTTCCGCCTCCCTGAGCACATGCCGTAGACAGCTTTGTTAAAATTCCGGCCCTCACCTCCGCTGTCACTACTTGTTCTAGTGCAGGCAAGTTCCCTTTTGAAGTGGAGCAAATCTTTGCTCAGTTAAGCAAGCGTCAGTCAGATGCAAGCTTGGCTGGCAGCCCAGGGTTGTTAGAATTTTTCATGCTACACCTGAATAAGATATTGACGAGACATTGTTACCTAAACTGAATAAAGAAACACAAGATAAATATAATTAAATTGTCATAAGACTGACAGAATAATTTGAAGACTAAATCTTACATTGTGAATGTATTTCTTAAAAGTTTTCTTTTTGATTTGCCTGAGGTTTTTCAAAGATGCCATTCCTACTGTCAAGTTACAGCTCTGTTATATATCACAGGGAAATTTTAAATGCTTTCAAAATTCATAAAGTGTTTTTTTTTTTCAATTGCGCTGTCTCGTTTTAGAAGACTTTACTTAGAGCTGCTTCCTGCTAATTTTTACTAAATTCCTTAGACTGTAAGCTACTTGAGGACAGGGATTGCAAAAGGTGCTATCTTAAAACTAATAATAATAATACCTAAATATTACATTTCTGCCTACCTTCTGCTTCCAACATAATGGATTTTAAAAAAGAACCACTGAAAATCTTTATTTTGTTTTGGAAATATATTATCAAGATTAACTATGTAAGGTGACATCTCATTTGAAGTAACACTGTCCGGAGGGATGTAGGGAGGCAGCCATTTTCAGCCATCTGACAAAAAAGTAGTATTAAACTCTCAAACCTTTTTTTCAATAACGAATCCAGATCAAACAAATACACATTGCCTCTACAAAGTTTCTTGATATTTTTGATCAAGCACTTACAGTCATCATGTTTTTAGACAGCTCCAACTCTCTCAGCACAGCTTCCCTGAACTTCCTGACAAGATCACAAGGCACAGCACAATCTTCAGCAACTGTTCATCTACTAGCTTGGAGAAGGGTGGAGGGAGGAGAGGGGATCTGAGGGGGGAGTAGCTTGCTATGCTGTGCCTGTGTGTTTTTAGAGACACACACAGCTTACTAACACACACAAGGGTGGTTCCTTGGAACTCTGATTGAGAAAGGAGCAACCCTACAACAGGATATTAGGACCAGTGTTCAGGGGACCAGCCAATTCTGTGGGAAACTACAATCTCAAGTTTAGTTAGCTAAATTGTATTAAAAGTACAGTCTATCAGTCTATCAATGGAGTGAGCTTGGAGCAGCGCTACTGTACAATACATACCGGGACCATGGGGAACAAAAGTAGCCACCCTCCAGAAGGAAGGACAGTGTCAGCACCAGATCAGAGATGATTTGAGGATCTACAGCTGATTGATACACAAGATACATTCCTGTTAATAGTTAAGGTACTTGAATGTATTTTTGAGATTTAACCCCTGAGTTTAGTGTCACTTTAAATTTAGAATCTTACCTCCTAGATCTCCCTCATTCTCTTTGCTTCTACAGAGCCTCTGCTAGATAAAATAATGAATGACTC
>NW_017306269.1:381846-402499 GCF_000935625.1 Nanorana parkeri
CCTATTGACAAGCTTGGGTTTTGTCATGTGGGAGGTGTAACTATGGATACAAGTTACTGTTGACATACCTTGTTCAGGAAGATTAAGGTAGCCCTGGGCTTAGAAGTTTGACTTAGGGACTGACAATTTTTATAGCCTGCTGCTTGCTGGTACGCTTAGTTTTGTCATTTTATCCGCACATTCACTTTCTAGGGGCCACACATTCTAGATTCTGATTACACACTAGCTGGTATCGTACAGCAGAAAATTGGACATAGTTTTCAAACCCAGCTCAGTTTTGTTCTGAATGCTCCTCACAGCAGTAGCTTAAAACAGGAATTGGGGATAGTAGACTGCCTTTTGACTTGGCCATGAGAGATCATGGGATTTCCTCTAGCATAAAAAAATTGCATAAGGTTGGGTGCCATTGGATACCCACTAATTACTAGGGATGCACCAAAGTTTCAGCATCCGAAACATTTCGGCCAAAATAGTACTATGGCAAAATGCCGACAGTACAAAAACAGGCGAAAATGCAGATCATACCCATCTTCTCTCCTCCCCACTAGCCACTGGCTGCTAACTTCAGTCTGTGTCCCCTTTCTTTTCAAGATGATCTCATCCGCCTGTGTCAGTAGAGGCAGCAGGGATCAAAGGGGATGCAGAGCCAATCCAGCTGTCAGCTCCCAGCGGAGAGGAGAAAGGTGTCAGGAGGCCAAGCAGGGTAGAAAGCTCTGGCAGGAGGGACGGAACTTTAGGATTGGTAAATATGCTAAATATTTACTGATCCTTCGCTGTATTGAGCAAACACTGAGTGATCAGTACTGATCACCTGGTGTTTGTAAATAACTGAGGACAGAGTGATTACTATGTCCCCAGATATGAATGAACAGGAAATGCTATACATCACTTACTGTTCATTTATGAATGGGGACATAGTAAATATTTACTGTCTGCTCATTTTATGAACAATTAGGAAGCAGCTCAGTACAGAGGCTCCTGTCCATTCATGAATGGGTTGATAGTAAATATCTACTACCTCCAGATTGTGAATGAACAGGAAACCTCTGTACCGAGAGCTTCCTGTTCATTGAGTGTTGGGGCTGCAGAAAAAGAGATTAAGGACTCTGTATCCTCGATCTTTTTCTATTTTATAAGGGAAATATCGGGGGCCTGTTTAGACCCCTGATATTTCCACAAAACCCCTAACAGTACAAAAAAAAAAAAAATAATGTAATTTTTTTAATAGGTGGTAAAAAAAGTAATTTTTGGTTTTGGCCTGACAATTTTGACATCTAAAATTTTCATTTTGGTGCATCCCTACTGATTAACTAAACCCGGTGCAGCTACTAAAACTTGGGTGTGTAAGAACAAATACTACTGTGATCGCTAATACACAAAAGAAGTTGGTAAATTCTAAGTAATTTGATCTTATGAACAGTTAAGTTTTAGGCTTGCACGTCGGGTTATGTTATAGGACATTTGTGATTTGAATGCTGAATATTTATTTTTTAACATTCTTTTCTTATTATCTAGTCAAAAAATATAACATATCAATATTTCATATTTACCACTTGCAACTAAGCAGGTGGCGAGCTTCAAACAGCAGCACCAACTTTTTTGTTCTTGGATAACAACTGTATTGTAAACTTGACCTGAACAACAGGAGGGATCAGATTATTCACTGAGCAGAACCATCAAGCTTATTCAATTATAACCCGGCTGCCAAAAAGCATTCAGGCAGTGCTAGGATTTCTGCTATAGATGCATCCAATACAGAGTTTTAGAAAAATTGGCATCATGCGCTGATACTCTCTCCCACAGTTTGCAGAAACCTGCTCAACAGCCCTGATACTCCTCTTCCCTGTAGCTTGGCAGTCTCTGTGTTCAGAGAATGGCTCATACAAGGAAGAACTATGCCACTAATGTAGACTGTAGGGTCACAATTGGCATAATATTGACACCTAAGGAATGGTAGAGAATTTTTAGGGGGGTCTGGTCAGTTTTCTTCAGGCTTCATAAGGGAAGAGGTTTCTTCCTTCCTCCATGCAGTGGCAGATATATCATATGTGCAGAAGGTGCAGCTGCACAAGGGCTTTCTGGTATTTAGAGGCCTTCTGATATTTAGAGGCCCGTTTATACTATTACAGGTATGTAGCGCTGACAGGTATATAGCGCTGACAATTTACGCAGCACTTTACATAGTTGCAGATTCACATCAGTCCCTGTCCTCAAGGAGCTTACAATCTAAGGTTCCTATCCCACATGCATACCTACAAGGCCAATTTAGACAGGATCCAATAAACCTTCCAGCATGTCTTTGGAGTTGTAGTAGTCTAGCAGGTACTGGAACACTCTCATGCTGTCACATAGACCTGAACACTGTGTATTCCCACAAGTGAGAAGTGGAAGGCATTCTTCGTGATGCCCTTACCCTTTACCCAGTAAAGGGGAAGGGGTTGTAAAATCCAAGTTGTGTGACAATGAGCACCTCCTTCATTTCATAGCTAGATTAAATTGTTTCTCTCATTCTGTCTTTGCACCATTTGGACTGGAAGTAAATGAGATGTTCTCTGTCTGAACCAATATAATGGACCATGAGAGAGTTCAGGCTAATGCAAAGGCTACTCTTCATCGGCATCTATCTATCTATCTATCTATCTATCAATCTATCTATCTATCTATCTATCTATCTATCTATCTATCTATCTAACGAGAATACATGTTTGTATCTGGGTGTGAGTTAAATGCTGGGCCTAAAAATTGTACAGGCGCCTCTCACCATTGGCCAGCCCCATGAGCTCCTAACTGCAATTTATCGCGTGTACAGAGCAAGTAGATCACACCTAAACGGTGGCTCTTGTCTTCACTAAAAATTCAAGAAAACAAAAATGTTTGAGTTGGTAGTGCTGCTATGTAAAGCTAAAAAAAGAAAAAGAAGCAGCAGTCGGTGAAAATAAATTGGAAACATGGTCTGTATTTAAATGGAGATGCTCAGCTATTAATCACGTCAAAGCTTTGAGCACTTAGGGTTTGAGCGGAGCAAAGCAGGAACCTCAAACAAAAAAACAAGACTTGTGTTATCTTCAAGTGAGCATTAGAAGGCACAGTTTAAATTAGGATATAATGGTGTTCTGACAGCTTAATGAAAACTAATAGCATGCAGAAATTGCTTTAAACAGCTATTGCATTTTTTTCTTCTCCTTTTTCTTATTTTCAATTTTTTTGTTGTTCAGAAAATCTCTTAAATGTGTACTTGTTTATGTGCGAGGATTGCCTCCCTCTAAATTCCCCCGCTCATCTCAGTGGGCGTCTGAGAAAAAGAAAAAGTTGAAAAGAACAGAGATACTTCTTTGCTCCTTTGTTCTCCTCTAAGATGGCATTAATTTCTATCGTGCTTTTTTTGGACTCTATTTGTTTTGTTTCATGTAATTATATCTCCTGTGGGGGGAGGGAGGATGTAATTAGCTAAATTGGAGCTTAACTGATTTTGCTTGGTATTTGGTATTTTTTTGTTTTTATACAGCAGGTACTTTTCACTGCTAATGAAGCCGTATAGAGCGAGGAATCTTCCGTACGTACTTTGGGGCTGGCTCCATGCGTTAGCTCCAGGTTTTATACACTGTAAAACAGCAGTTTACACATTTAAATTGGACTTTTTCAGCCAGAAAACAGCCCAAATGGCCACTTTGGTGTGTACTGCTTCCAGAACATAAGCTGTCGTCTTTGGCATAACTACAAAGAGCTCTGTTCAGCTGGAATTCATTGTCATTTTGGTGCACATTAAGTTTAATACTGCATGTGCTTCACTTAAATGATATCTGAGTATTGCCTGTAGTTTTGTAACAAGAAACAGAAAAAGGATATGCAGGGCCAGTGCTAGACTATTTTGCGCCCTAGGCAAAACTAACTACTTGCACCCTCCAGCCCTCCTCCCACAGTGCAAACCCCAATCCACCCCCACCCACGTGACCCCATTCTCCTGCTGGCTATCTTCTGCCATCAACAGGTGGATGTAAGCAGACAGGAGCAATAGCAAGACTGCTATTGGCTAATTTATTTTGAAATAGCCAGTAGCAGACTTGCTATTGAAACCCCACCCACTGAGCAGAGTAGTAGACCTGTGAGAGAAAGTCTCTCAGTTATACTCCTCTGTTCAGTGGATGGGTGCAAAAGCTAGCCTGCTAATGGCTTTTGCAATTTGAAATAGACAGGGGGGCACCGTGGGGGGTCAGTGGTTGAGGCTGTGCCCTAGGCAGTAGTGCGCCCTAGGTCTCTGCAGAAATGTTAAATAGGGTTCAAGTCAGGGCTCTGGCTGGGCCACTCTAGGACATTCTCAGAGTTGGCCTTACGTCACTCCTGTGTTGTCTTGGCTGTGTGCTTAGGATCGTTGTCATGTTGGAAGGTAAACCTTTGGCCCACCCTGAGGTCCTGAGCACTGTGGAACATGTTTTCATTGAGGATATCTCTGTAATTTGCTCCATTTAGCTGTCCCTCAACTCTGACTAGTCTCCCAGTCACTGCTGCTGAAAAACACCCTACAGCATGATGCTGCCACCACCATGTTTCACTGTTGGGATGGTATTGGGCAGGTGATGAGCGCTGCCTGGTTTCCTCTAGTCAAGTTGTAAAAACATCTCAGCAATGTTCAAGAGAAATGGGAGGCACTTGCCCTAAATTTCAAGTGTTGTTGCAAAGTGTCTGAAATACTTATGCCAATGTGATAGTTCAGGTTTTTCTTTTTAATAAATTCACAGAAATGTCTAAAATTCAATTTTCACTCGGTGATTTTGGGGTACTGAGTGTAGCTTTAAGAGACCTTTGGGATAAGCTATACAGATACATACTAAATGCTAAGTTAATGGCGACAGGTTTGTTACATACCATGTGAATGGCATTCTATTCAGGCTGGAACACTTACCAGAATGCATATTAAAAAACAAGGTCAAGTAATATCTAAAATATTACCACTTGACATTACTTGATATTATGAAAGCTTCTTGACAACTCGTCTTTAATTGTTATATCTTTTAGAACTAAATATTTTCTTGGAATAATTTGGTGGTGAGGACATGTACATTGAGTACATTTAGAAATCTCACTGTATTCAAGGAAGGTAGGACAGCTACTGAAAAGTTGCCTTGTATGAAACCTACACATACAACACATTGCTGCGCCGACTGTAACAGTAAACTATGATCCTGTGTGCATCTTGTAAATCCATGATCCATGCAAAATGGTGACATCAATGTAAAGAATGGGTAGCTGAAGATCCACTGGTGATTTTGGAGTTAAAGTGACACTAAACTCAGGAGTTGGATGCATTCAACTACCCTAACTATTCACAATAATGTATCATATTTGTGTATCACTCGGCTGTAGATCCTCAAATCATCTCTGAATTGGTGCTGACACTGTGCTTCCTTCTGGAGGGTGGCTCATGGTCCCTGTGTTTGTTGTAAATTATCCACCGCTCCAAGCTCACTCCCTTGATGGACTACAATCTCAATACAAATTAGTAAACTAAACGTGAGATTGTAGTCCATCACGGGAGCAAGCTTGGAGCGGTGGGTACTTTACAACACACGCAGGGACCATGGGGAATAAAAGTAGTCACCCTTCAGAAGGAAGGACAGAGATCTTTGCTATGCTGTTTGCCCTGCACCACACAGTCTTTCTTGAAATTCTTCCCAGTTGACCATTACATACCTCTCTTGTGCTAGCTTTGGACCCGTTAGAGTTCCATGGACAGCCTGTCTATAGCCTGTCAACCTTCTGGCAGACCTTCTAAGGACTTTTATGGAGAGGAGCCTGGGGTTGCATATGTGGGAAGTGTAACCTATTTTGAAAATTATCAGCACTAGAGGGGTCCCTATAAGGAAACTGCCCTCAGCTTTTAAAACTCAACTTCAGTCAAAACAAATTAGGGTTAAACCCCTTGCCGTCCCGTGTCCCTGTTGGGGAGAATTCCCCTCACTTTCTGTCATAGCAGTGAGGGTTCAAAATAAGCTACACTCACCTGCAATACAGCTCTTTGGAGCTGTTCTCCATGTTTCCTGTGTTGTAAAGTAGCCACTGTTCCAAGCTCCCTCCCATGATTGACTACAATCTCAATACAAATTAGTAAACTAAACGTGAGATTGTAGACCACCATGGCAATGGCTGGATCACCCCAAAATGTGTGCAAACCAATGCAAATACAAATGTCTATGTATGAAAACGATGTTTGTGCCACAAATGTTAGGTATTGCTGCATGCCCAAAGTGAGAGCAGTAATTATTGGGCTCTCACTCTGGTTAACTCTGAACGGTTGACCTATATGGGCTTTTAAATCCCCTCCTATGGACAATTTGGGGTACTGTATTTTTTTGCCATTTTATGGGTGCACACAACTTTTAGGCTTGTTGGGTATCTCTTTACTCAGCTGAAATTACGGGTTTGATAACAAGTTGCGTTAATATTATTATTATTATTACATAGTATTTATATAGCACCAACAGTTTGCGCAGCGCTTTACAATGTAAGGAAGACATTACAATTACAATACAATTCAAGACAGGATGGTAAGGAGGGCCCTGCCCCTGAGGGCTTACAATCTAAAAGGGAGGGGCAAGTGATACATGAGGAGGGAGCTCTGTGGGGATGAATTGTTTGAGAATGTGATGGTTCAGTGGTTAGGTTGAGGTGGGATAGGCTTCCCTGAAGAGAAGAGTCTTCAGGGAATGCCTAAAGACAGTCAGGGTGGGAGATAGACGGACATGTTGGGGTAAAGAGTTCCAGAGGATGGGAGAGACTCTAGAGAAGTCCTGGAGGCGATTATGGGAGGAGTTGACTAGGGAGCTGGAAAGCAGGAGGTCTAGGGAAGAGCGGAGTGGACGGTTAGGGTGATATTTTGAGACAAGGTCTGAGATATATCCGGGGGCATAGTTGTGGATGGCTTTATAAGTGACTGTTAATATTTTGAATTTTATCCTCTGGGCTAGTAATATCATGAAACATCAACATTTTCTTTTGCCACCATTTTATTCTACAGGATCTCTGCTTTCTGGAAATATATAATTCTGGGAGGTTTTAAGTAATTCTCAGGCCTAAATGTGGATTATAACATGTGTGCAAAAAACACAAAATCGGCTCTGGCAGCAAAGGGGTTAATTATTCTCCACTATATCCAAAACTAAAACAAGTTTTGGCTTTAGATATGTTCAGTAGCCGGTTAACCTACCACAATATTTTTTTGTTGTTGGAAGAAAGAGGAGCACCAGTAACAAACCAACATACACACACTCCATGTAGATGGTATCCTTCTCCCTCATCCAGCCTGGGATAGACAATAGCAAAAATGAACTAAAGCTAACTAAGACTTTTACAAAATAATTTTCTTAAAAACCGTGCAATTCAATGATGCTTATTTTTGGAGCATTGTACTAGTTCTGGGCTAATAACTCTGAATATAAATTCAGCTGTGTTTTCCTAAGAACTGCCCTGGGAATAGAAGCCATATTTTTGTGTGCTGCTGTGTTCTTTTTTTTTTTTTTTTTTTATTCTTACGCACTGATTTTGCTAAATATGCCTGCTAAATGAGATCCTTCTAAAATGCACCCCTGAGGCCTGAGCATTTTATTCAAGTTTTACAAAGGATATTTCTACAGTGCTTTCATGATCTAATTTGCACATTTGTATGTTGAAATCCCCCTGATGTGGCACCAATACGGTATCTCGCCGTCAGAATCTTACTGCGCTCTCCCTGTGCCCTGACAGTCCCCTTATCTACTACTTAGCAAGGTGCAGAAAATTATTCTTCCAAAACTCTTTAGAGGTAGCGATCATTCCACCGTTGATAAACCAAGGAAGACTTAAAGAAACCTGTAAAAAGAAAGAAGGGGGGAAAAAAATGAAGATGGCACACTTAAAATGTCGTGAGCTTAAAGCTAAACTCCAGGCAAACAGCTGAATGCCCAGATGATATGCAGTACATACCTAAAAGCAGTTTTACCTGCCAAAGGATTTGTATTACTGTGTATCAGTTTCTACACTTTACACAGCTCTGCCACACAGCGCAGACCTGTCTGGCAGGGCAGGGGACCTGATTTTATTTTGCTACAGTTGGGCAACACTTACATGTCTTGTTCTTTAACAAGCCTGTGATTGGACGATGAAAAGGAGACGCAGCACAGTGATAAGCTCATCTCTTTGTCACTGTGCACTCTGCTTCTGTCACTATGTCCCTTCTTAGCACATGAACACTGCAGCACAATTGACTGCCAAGACATGTACTGCTTGCATTTAAAAAAAAAGTTAATAATGAGTTAATGAATACAGAGCTGCGTTCATTTCTGTCTTGAAATGCAACTTCATTCGTTCTTCCGCCTGAAATACAGTTTCATTTGTGATGTCGCCCCGCTGCGTTAAGGCAGCCCATTGCAATTAATAGGCTTTCTATGCACCCTGACCTGTTTAAAATAGGGCGTGGATCCTAAGAAGGATTTTGGTGTGTTGGTGACATCTTTACACAATTGCCTTTTTTTTAGTAACGTAATGCACTGCAACGTACTACTGAGCATTGCAGCACACTGCAATGGTGATGCATTGCCTTAGCATGCTGGGGTACCTTAAAACACCAAGGCCAGTAATACATGTACTTGCTGGCTCAGGTTTCCCACTTCCAATTCAACCTGCCAGTGCATTAAATGGAGAGACTAATGATGACTTTTTTCCTAGTGAGCAACCTGGAGGCAGGGAGATGACACAGCAAGCTGTGAAGTCAAATGAGGAAAATCGAGTGTCATCAACACGTGACTAGCAGAATTAAACTTAGTTCATTTGATTTGATAGTATTTGTATGTGTTTAGTGGTTATCAGGAGTCCAGCTTATGTTGCTTTTACAAAACCAAGAACACATAACTTCCCCTGCAGAACAGTCACTAATGCAAGCATGATTCCAACCTTCTTGTGTGTATGATCTGGTGTATGATTCACTGATGATTATTATGACTATTGAAAAAAAGTGTAAGTGGACTAAAGGCTTTTTGAAAGTTTGGGGATGAACACCACATTCCCCTTTATTGCTTCACTTACATTATAAGTTTATGTAACAGAGTCATGTGAGTCCAGGCCACGGGGGACAAACATGGGACAAGATCTGAAATGAGAGATTTAGCCAATCATGCGTGATAGCTCCACAGAGATCGGGAATAATACTATCAACATGCTAATTGTCTGTCTTCAGAAAACAGCTCATTCACTGCTGATATTAATTATTTCTTAAATTAACTCAATCCGGGCACTTTGAGTGATATGGCACAAATGAGCACACATTTATATAAACAGATCAACAATTTATAAAGCGTGTGTGATGAGGGGCTGAACAATAGTTTTGGGGTGATGCCTACAAGATGAAAGTGTATCTGAACCAGAGAGGAAAATTTTACTATATTGCAGCTGACCAGTCCTTGGATGTGGTGGCTGCATTTGTTTTGATTTTCAGGCTAAGAATATTTTCAGTGTCATTAGATAGTCTGATGTAATCTAAGGACACCTAAGGATACTTGGCTTGGTGTAGAGACCAAGTCACCTTACTACAATAAAATAAACACACCACACTGAGACTTCTTTTTCTTAACATTTCAATTTGAATCCTAATGAAGAGGACCAGATTGTATAATTATTTTAGGCAACAACAGAACACTTTGTATGAACATAAATAAGGACCTATTAATGTGATGAACACGACGGAAGAATACGTGCAATAACCAAAAAATACCAACACATGGTAATAGCCACTTACCAGGGCCTGACAATGCCTTTATATCACTGAAGGTATCAAATACCAATACCAATCTATGGTGCCTGCCACTGGCCCCTCAAATCCTTCTGGCCTAGTGGGTGAGTGTATTCAATAACCAATGGCCATGAAGGGGACCTTGTCCCCCCGGACTTTTTCCCTCCACTCGTCACCATCTTCTCCTCCATCCTTTTGAAAGTCTTCACCATTGAAGACTTAGCTTGCCATTGTCAGGGGCCCACCAAAGCCCACAGGACCCAACCCAAGCACAGAAAATACATACGTACAAACCCAAGCAACAACCTCAGATGATCTTTAATGTCTTCAACTAGCTTACAGTGAATGACGTTCCCAGCATATTTTTGCCACTAGAGGAGCATAGGGTCCTCGGCTCCATCTAGTGGCAGAAATGTGCTGTGAAGATCATTCATTCGGCTATACGCTAGGGGAGCATGTTATAAAGTCTTTAAGTGTGTGTCCCTCTTCCCATCTCTATGCCTGGGGACAGCTCACTGGTGTCAAGCAAATAAACTAAAGGGAGATTGGGCAGGACTAATCCAGTTTCTCTACCATTGAAAATTGCAGCTCCCTAATGGTTGCTGCCAGTTTTCCCTCCCAAGCTTCATCCCAACCACTAAACCCACCTATCAGCTTTTACGATTCAAAAACCAACTCCACCCACCCCTTCTAGCACCAACAAAAATATTAACCCTTGAGCTGTCTGGTCCCATCCCAGAAAAAGCCTCCCCCCTGCTAAAGACTCCACGTAGGTATATTAGCTGTCGGTAGCAGGTGTTGGTATGGTGTGGCATCAGTACAAAGTGTGCCATGTGCTTGGTATGCTCTCTCTCTCCATCATGTCCATCACAGAGACTCCAGTTATTGGACTGCATTGCTTGTTGAAAGGAATAAGGAACATATATTAGTTTAAATAAATCAATAGATCAACTTACTGTATGGACCTTTTCCAACAGAGGAACTTGAAGTTCAACGATAAGCATTAAGTGGGTGTCTGCCACATTGATATGCTGAAACAAAAACCTGTAAACTGACTGTTTAATGCCCAGTAACCCTGTTTCTTTTTATAGCTTGCAGAATGTTCCTAAAGCACCATGTGTCATTATATATTCTCAGACTTGTGCCTCGCTCTCGCTCGTTGCTTTATCAGAACCTTTATGCTTTTGGTGTCTTTGGCTCATATGATTGTCGTTCTCAATATGCGGCTGGATGGACCAAATGTTGTGACTTGTTGCCATGCTGACAGTGTCATCTTAACCACAGCTGACAAGCAGTTTTTAAATAGAACATTTCACTTCACTATAATATTCCCCATCTGTGGGTTTTTTTTTTTCTACTTCCAAAGAATCTGAAAAATGCTTCCACAACAATATGCGTTACATGTTTGTCTGCACTTTGAATTGGACTGGTGCGGACACTATTTCCTGGCTTTGGTCTTTTCTGTTATTTGTTCTTATAGCATCATGTAACATTTTTAATTCCTTTGTTATGAATGCATATAGTTTAAAGGAGAACTATGAGGCGAGTGATTTTCACTCAACCTCATAGTTCGAGCCGACGTGTGACAATCAAACTGTCACACGTCGGCTCTATAGATCGGGAAGTGAGCGAACACATACTGTCGCTCGCTCAATTCTCGATCATCTCCCTGCAGAGAGCTGTCACTCACTTCTCCCTGCATGGATTTCCCCCTCCTCGCTCCGATCCTCCATTGCTGACTGGAGGAACGGACGGGGGAGGAGCTTGTGATATACTGAGCTTTGGTTGACAGGAGGACGCTACTATATGTCCTCCCGTGACCCTAAGGAGAACTATGGGGAAAACACTTACCCCATAGTTCTCCTTTAAAGCGTAACTCCACTTTTGCTGGGGAAAAAAAACACTCTTCCCTGGAAAATCTATGTACATTGCAAGGATTTTACCAAGCTTTGTTTGATTCCTACACGTTTCTGTTCTGAAGACAAAGAGGGTTATTCACTTAGATGCCAAAGGCAGCCGAGTGAATAACCAAACCGAAGTGAACTGAGCTGAACAACGGCTAAATGTCTAACACCGGCTAAAATCAACCGTACATCAAGTGCCTTCGGCTGCTCCCCGGTCAGCCGAACATGCCAAAGTGCAGAAGCCGTTTGACTCAGCTGATCCAACATCTGGATCGGCGGAGCCAAAGCTCCAGCAGTTTACTCGCTGCCATTCGCCCCTATTCTCATAAGTGCCGAATGGTGAGTGAATAGCTTGGAGGTAATGAGCATAATAGAAAACATTTAAATAAAGGGGAAAAAAGTTTTAAAATTGTTTAAATTAAGTAAAAAAAAGAAAAATTTAAAACACTTAAGAAAATAATTAAAATATTTTTAAAGAAAAAAAAATGTCGGGTCCCCCTCCCAAACAATACCAGGCCCTTTAGGTCTGGTTGGAATGTTAGGAGGGACCCCTTTTAAAAAATTAAAATAAAAAAATGCGCGGGGTTCCCCCCAAAAGTCATACCAGGCCCTTTAGGGGTCTGGTAGAAATTTTAGGAGGGACCCCAAGTAAAAATAAGGAAAAAAGTGTGTGCCCCCCCCCCCAAGTCATACCAGTCCATTAAGGTCTGGTAGGAATTTTAAGGAACCCTTAAAAAAAATGGGGCCCCCCTAAAATTCCCCACCAGACCCTTGATCCCAGCACAGGTCTGGCAGGGCAGGAAAGAACCCTACCCATTCACTAAAGGGTTAAAAAAAATATAAATAAAAAGTCCAGACTTTTGAAAAAATCCTTTAATTGAAAAAAAAAATAGATAGGTATTTTTTTATAACAACATTACTTGTTTCACAATTTTATAAGCTATCATTTTTTGAATGCGGCAAAAGCAACAAACACGAGACAGTTGATGCAGTAGTGATGTAGAGGATGGCATAGTGAGTATTGCAGATATACTCACCTGTCCTCGGCCCCACGGCATTTGGCCCTCACCACTCTCTCCCTCTTCTCCAGTTGTGGAATGTCCCTTGGCATCAATGGACCTGCGTTAGATATGATGAGGTGAGGGATCCTAAGAGTGCCAAAGACCAGGGAAGAAGAGGCTGCAGGGACCAGTCTAGCAGCTCAGCATGATCGAGGATCAGGTGAGTATGGCGGATTTTTTTTTTTCCCATCCCCTCGAAAAATTACCATTTATCCCTTGCAGTGCAGATGGGGGAGGGGGGGCTGGTAGCCCCAATGCAAGGGAACGCTTTTTTAAATTCCCAAATTCCTTCTTTAAAATGAAACTTCATATGGAATTTTACTTGCAGGCTTTACCTGAATCTAACCCCTGCTATCAGTCATTTTGCTATATCTTGCACATCAGAGCTCAGACTGGTGGAGTAAGTCCCAGTACAAGCAGCACAAGGAGCCAATCAGGTGTGCTACTGTTCTCATTTACTGACAAAGGGCATATTGATAGGAAGAGAGAGCAGAGTGGCAGAGAGAGATGGGCTTTTATTTTCATTGTCAAGTCACAGGCTGTGGGAGGAACAAGACCTGACAGGGTTGTGCTGTGTGCCATAGCTTTGTACATATCCGGACTGGATGGACAGAAATACAAATGCTTTGGCAGGTAATGTAATTCCCATATATGTATTTCATATGTATTTCGCTTTCTACCTGGAGTTCAGCTTTAAACATCCCACCCAAACAAACAGCAAACCTTCCCCAGCCCACTGAATGGAGCCCCTCTCTCTCCCTGGGATAGGCGTTCAATGAGCTGCATATGTTTCAAGAGCTCCCTGTTGTATTAAAAGGCATTTAACTGTATAATGAGCTGTACAGATAAAAGAAATTCCAGAGTTTAGCTGCGGAGGACTTGTTCCTGGGATTTTGTCCAGAAGATTGCTGTAGCGAAACAACTTATACTTAAATCATCAAGGATTAAAAAGAAGAAAGTTAATTTATCTGAGAAGAAAATAGTACCCATCCTGCCATCTCCCAAAGAGATGCCAAAATTTGACAAGAAGCCTTCT
Source organism: Nanorana parkeri (assembly GCF_000935625.1). Classification (NCBI taxonomy): domain Eukaryota; kingdom Metazoa; phylum Chordata; class Amphibia; order Anura; family Dicroglossidae; genus Nanorana; species Nanorana parkeri. Next base: position 395,605 of record NW_017306269.1, read on the forward strand.
TCATTCATCCAGTGTTTTCTCTGCCCCTCCTGACCTGGTAAGAAAGAAAGCTGTTGTCTTAAGCTAAATTATCCCGCAGTTTGATAAAAGGAATAAAATACAGGCAGATAAGTTTCTAAAAGCTCTCTGGGCTTCCTTTAATGATTATCATTACCCCGGCTCTGAACTCTATTGACAAAATGCCGCCGTGTTGTGGAAAACATAACTTGCATCCTTTTAAAGAAAGAAGAGGTTAATTAAAATATCTAATGGAAATGACCTCATTCAACTACTTGTTGGACGCCAGGCAGAAGCAGTAGGAAGAGGTACTTTTGGGAAATTTTTAGGGATGTTCAGATACCAAGTACCGTAATCGGTACAAGTACAAGTACAGATACTTTTCCAGCTCCAAGACTAGACTAGAGAAAAACTCAAAAGTTAGGAGGCAGCTGTCATTTGTAAGGAGCATACGGAGCTCCTGGGATTTGTACATCCCCCATTTTAATGTATTCATTTTTTTTAAAATAAGTATATATAAGGGATGCACCAATACAATTTTTCCAAGTACAAGTACTGATACTTGTCCAAGTACTCGCAGATACAAGTACTGATACATTTTTGTTTATTGTCATGTGACGGTTTTTCTAAAGCAATACAGACTAATGATTTCAGGACAATGGTGGAGCGCCAGAGCCATGTCCCAGGTGCAACCGCTGCAACCCTGGTAGTTCTCATGAAAATGCCAAGTATCGGCACTGGTATCTGAACTGGTATCTGGACATCCGTAGAAATTTTGTTTAGATGAGGAGGTACTCATTTTGAGGCTTTGATATACTCACAGATATGAAAACCTCATTTCAGCTTAAACTCCTCTTGGGTAGAGTATTGAACGGCTAAAACCACTGTCCGGTTTTTATTACTGTATGTGTTCCTCTCCTGTCTAGTATTAAAATCCCACATTTGTTCTTCCTTTAAGGGTGGTGGGCGAAGCCATGTAAATCAATTAAATCAAATCAATAAAATGTTACCACTAGGCCAACTTCTTGGCGTATCCTAAAATGAGGACTAAACCCCTTAGTTTTTCAATTTTGTTAAGGAAGTGAGATGTGACAAAGTATACTTAAACAATTGTATGCTTCCAACCCTGTGGCAACAGTTTGGAGAAGACCTTTTTTCTGTTCCAGCATGACTGCCGCTGTTTCATAAAGACATGGTTTGATGAGTTTGGTGTGGAGGAACTCAAGTGGCCTTCACAGATCCCTGACTTCAACCCTACTGAATACCTTTTAGATGAATTGGAGTGCCAACTGTGATCCAGATCTTTTCATTCAACACTAGTCACTGACCTTACAAAAGCTCTTTTGGCTGAATGGGCAAAAATTCCCACAGACGCACTCAAAAATCTTGTGAAAATCTTGCAATGAAAATGTTTCATCATTATACAAAGCATTTGGCTGTAATCAAGGATGGTCTAATAGGCCAAATAGTACCCAGGGGACCTGAGCTGACCCTATGACCTAAACTGGCACTTGATGCTGCAAGTTGTGCATTCTGTGTAGTCAGAGACTACTCGCTTCCAGCTCTGATTCAGCAAATATACTAACAGCAATACAAGCTGGCAGATGCATCTTAATTTGATTTATATTTTGAGAAGACAAATGATCATTCACCCAGTGACACTACTGGATATGATTGCATCATCACCTTACTTCACATGAATGCAATCTTGATGTTGGTGGTCTTACATTTGGTCTTCAGCAGTCCCCAAGACATTAAGTGTATATTCCTATTAGACAACACAAGGACCATGGAAACGTGTGACATATGTCAGTAGATAACTTAAAAAGCAGCAGCTGTCACATTTTCTAGGCCCTCTCCCAATCACTCACCTGCTCGATGACTAGTTTGTTTGCAGTCTGTTTACTTAGGAGGTGTAAGAGCTACTAAAGTCCTGATATTTTGATATATTAGTCATTAATATTTTCTATTTGTTTGGAATCACAAGCTAGTTGTCAAGTAAATGACACTACAGTCATAATCCTTTAACCCTTCAGATATTAAAACAAGCAACCCCCAGCCACCTACTTGTAGGTTTAAATAGCCGCACAGATGTTAAGTTTTGGTTTCCCGTCGGGCATGGCACAGTCAGAGTGGAGTAAAGCCAGTTTAGAGTGCCAGATCGAAGGTCCTAACTTAGGATGTGTAAATCTTGCTAGCCTGAAAGTTCATAGAGTTCACCTGTGCCAAGATTAGATCAGCCCAATTCTGGGACCAGGCTGGAAATAGCACAAGTGACTGCATAAACACATAGGAGTTTATTTCAGATGTGACATATGAGGACATAACAACTGCCTTCTTTTGGCTTGCAGACATTCCGCCCAGGGTTGCCAGCCCAAATTTTGTTTCTCTTTAAAGAAGCTTACCCAACAAAAGTACAGAACTGATAGAAGTTTTTTGGAAGGGGCATAATGACATGGAGCAGCCCACAATAATATTGTGGTCTGGCTTTTGGCATTGTGTCTGGGAAACAATAATCAAGAAGACATGTTGTCTGTACACCATTCTGCTTCAGAATGTAATCTTTATTCTTTTTTTTTAGCAGATAGTCTTTATTAAAGTTTTAACAATACATGACAAGAAGGTAAATCAGCCTGTCCCCGTCGGGGTACAGACGTAAGCTTACAAAATACATATTTAACATTACCTTACAAAAAAAAATAAAAAAATTGTGTGGTATTTCCAAGGGTATCACAGTACAACATTACCACAGTAAACAAAAGCAGTTGTGTACAAGACATTCGTTTGGGGTAACCTGGGTTTGACTCGCGAGCCTCGCATTCACCTGATGACATCTCAGGATGTTTTGAGTTTGAATTGGTTGGGATGGGACTACAAGAATCTAGAGGGGACTAATTTGATTCAGATTCTCAACCAAGCCATCGAGGAACGACTTATTGCCATTGTTAGCGTCAGGAAGGACCATCTGCCTGCTTCATTATCGCACTGATGATCGATGACGGTGTGGTAAGGACTTGCTGATGAGCGTGATGACCCCCGCCGATCTGCCTGAAGCCGAGGCTCCTATGGCGGTGCCCACCCAGGATTGATGCATCCGGAATATGTCCGTGTCTTTGAGATGAGTTTCTTGTAGGAGCGCTATATCTACTTTCAGTCGTTTAAGATGACGAAGGATCCGGCGTCGTTTGCTGGGTGATTTTAGTCCCTTAACGTTCCATGTGACTATGTTCAGGGTGGATCCCATAAGTGTAGCGGAGCATCATGGAATGCATAAGGAAGCATGTAGACATATTGGAGAGGTACACTTCCGGGTGTCCCAGTGCCCCCAAAGTGACCATTTAGTGTAGTCCCAGGAGAAAGAGGGGTCTTCAATAAGGACGGGGGAATCTCCCATTTGGAGACATCGGGTAGGTGTTGACCCTCGATGTGAAGAGTGCATGGTAGGTCGAAGAAACTCAGGTGAATGCGAGCTTGAGCAAACAGAAGTGGTAAACAGTCAAAGGTAACTTGAAGTGCAACGAAAAAAAATAACGTCCAGGAGTACGTATTTCCTTTTTTCCTAATGTGAACGGTCATAGGCCGACTGCAGGTGGGGATAACTGTGCTACCCACAAAGCCAGTCAGCAACAGGTTCGAGCAAGTGGAGGGAGGAGGCGTCCCCGTCCCGTTCCCCGGTGTAACATCGGGCGCACTTTTCCCGCACTGTGCAGCAATAAGTGTAGAGCCTTTCAAGTAAAAAGTAGGGAACAGTGCAAGGTGTGCAGGTAAGCGTTTGTATCCAGAGCACCAGGTGCAGTTTAGCACCAGCCAGTAGAGAAAGAAATAGCCGCCGTGCAGCTAGGAGTTGATCATGCTTTTTTCTTCCTTGGAGGACTTTTCATCGGGGAAGAGGATGTTGGCGCATCCCAGGAATCCAGGAATCTCTGGGCTTGGGTGGCTGAGGTGAAACTCCAAGCCTTGCCGTCAGTGGTATTGAAGCATAGTATTGCAGGGTATTGCAATGCAAACTTAATACGTTTGTGAACCAACGCCTGGCATACGTCATGAAACATTTTCCTTACTTTGGTCGTTGCAGCAGAGTAATCTGCAAACAGGAGTAGTCGCAGGCCATCCACTACCAGGTTGTGTTGCGTGTGATACGCTTGGAAGATAGATTGCTTGTCATAATAGTCTAGATAAAGTACTATGACTGGCCTCGGCTTGTTATCATCTCTGGGTGGTCCTAGTCTGTGCGCCCTTTCCACCCTACAAAGGTCAGTTAGGCCCAAAGCTTTGGGTATTATTGTAGAGCAATAGTGACGCAAATCAATAGGTTTCACCACTTCTGGGATGCCTATGATTCTCAGATTGTTACGGCGCGATCTATTCTCTAAGTCCTCCACCTTATCTTGTAACGCATGTAGTTGGGTAGTGATAGCTGTATTATTGCGCTGCGAATCGACTGCATGGTCTTCCAATTCGCTTACCCGCTGTTCCACGACTTGCATGCGTTGCGCCTGGGCCTCAAAGGTGGCATTCAATTTACCCATGTGGAGCTGTAAAGTGTCAGCAATTATGGTCACCATATCAGCTTTCAGGCATTTAGTGACTTCAGCTGCTATTTGCCTGTAATCCAGGGCTGGGGGCGTTAGTGGTAGCTGTAATGACTCACCCTCTGCAGCCTCGTGTGTGTCTTCCTGCTGCATTGTCTCAGGCGCCATGTTGGATGTGGCATTGTAATCTGAGAGAGGGTTCGTTAGCGACCTGCGGGCCTTCGGCTGACGATCGAGATAGCGATCCATGGTCGGATGAGTATCGGGGCTGAACTGGCTGTCAGCTGTGATCGGATGGTGCTCCGGGACGAGGGCGGATCGAGGTAACGGGACGGAGCTCGTGGCCGCTCGTCTATCTCATTAGGCGCCGGAACCGGAAGTCATCTTTATTCTTTTAGCATGACATATAGATGCCATCGGAAGCAATAATGGGGCAACATGCCACCACACTGGCTTTAAGTTTGCATCTGATAAGAATCCAATCTGGCTCCTGATGCAGGACAAAAAAATGTTTTCTTTACTGACAGTTAATTCTCAAGTCATCACAACTGTTATTTTCATCAGTGAGAGCTAAAAATTCAGTCGCGTAGCTGAAAATAACAATTGTTATGGAAAATGACATATGCATTATAGCTTACTGCATTGAACCTTAATTTAATTATGAAGTGACAGCCTTAAAATGTACCTGTGCCTTGTCCATGGAGGGCAAAGCAGCATGGGGCAGACAAAGAGTCCTTAGCTCTGTAGACGAGCAGCCAAACAGTCTTCCGCCCTGTATATGAGGCAAGCAGAGAGTCAACAGCCCTGTAAATGGGACAAGCAAAGAGTTCTCAGCCCTGCATATGGGACAGCCAGACAGTCCGCAGCTTTGAATATGGGGCAAGCCGAGAGTCCTCAGTCCTGTATATGGGGCAGCCAGACAGTCTTCAGTCTTGGATATGGGGCAAGCAAAGAGTCATTAGCCCTGTATATGGGGCAGCCAGTCCTCAGCCTTGGATATGGGGCAAGCAGGGAGTCGCTAGCCCTGTATATGGGGCAGACAGACAGTCCTCAGACTTGGATATGGGTCAAGCAGACAGCCCTCAGCCCTGTATATGCAACAGACAAACAGTCTTCTGTAATGTGAAGGGGGAAAGAAGACTAATGTGAAGGGGACTCCTGATGTAAAGGGGGAACTCTGATGTGAAAGGGAAGGGATTCTAATATGAAAGAGGGGGTTCTGATGTGAAAGAGGGTTTCCTGATGTGAAGGGAGGACATTCTTGATTTGAAGATGCACTTCCATGTAAAGGAGGAAACCCACTTTTTTTGTGAGTTTTTGTGTGGGGTCCTACTTAAAATTATGACTGGGGTGCCTTGAAATTTTGCATACTTTTAAAGGGTGCCGTGACTAAAAAAAAGATTGAGAAACGCTGGTCTAAGGAACTACTAGAGCCCCAAAACAACAAAGACATGTTTAAAAAAAAATTAAGCAAGCTCCAGCCAATTACTTTTTTCCTATGTTTTGGAAAGAGTAGAGGAGAGTTTCTGTCTGTTTTATTTCTGCATGTAACTATGTTGGAGATATTTCTCCAGCATATTCTACAGTGTTGTGCAATCTAGATGAGATCTGCTTGTACCTGCTTGTACCTCATTGACCCCAATGGTCAAAATGCCAAATTATTTCAACTAGTACATACTTATTTCATCAACAATTACATGTATCCTGTGACCTTTGTTGAACTCAGCAGCAGTGGACATCAGTTGCCTCCTCTGTGAAGCTGGAAAGAGCTGAGGAAAGTTCATCATGAACTCTGGTGACCTTAACTAAGCGCTTGGAGCAAATGCAGCACTTAACACTTCACAAGAGATACAGTCTCATGTCATTCGTATTGCATTTGGGCTTGAGTTTGAGTCTTCATCACTATAGTAACAAATTACATCCCTATAGTTAATAGGATTTAAAGCAAGACTTCATACCAGTGGCAGTAAATGAATAGTCCAGTCACAGGTGAAATAACAAATTATGCTTTTGCTTCAATATTTACCTTCAATCAAGAGATTTTCCCCGCAGTACTGCTGCTAGATGTCCTTATTCTGATGCTCAGCATCATTCAACCCGCATCTTTTGCCCCCAGGTTGTCCTGGATCCACCCCTACCCTTGACTGGACAGGAAAAGAGAGACAGTACACCTCTGCTTTCTCATTCCATCATGCATATTGTCAACACATGAACTGATGGGTCTTTGTATCATGGATCATTGCTTACTGTCTTCAGCTGGGTTCAGCTTCTCGTGGTTTATCCCTCTATGCCTCTAAACAAGTATAGGGTGAAGAAGCCTCATTCTTCTGGTCTTGGGGAGAGGGGGGGGGGGGCGGACAATACAC
>NW_017306269.1:402778-431743 GCF_000935625.1 Nanorana parkeri
CGGCGGGGGGGGGGGGGGGGGGGGGGGAACTAGCATTCTATTCACAAATTAGCATGCCAGCTCTTCCTTTCTACCCTCCTTTCTTTTCTTTTTCTCCATCAATACAATTTGTTTGCTTAGTTCCTTTTCATTTGTACTAGTAAAAATCCCATGGATACTGTCATAATTTTGCAGATAAAATGGATATTAAATTCATTCTTGTTTGTAAATGCTGCTTTCCCAGTGCATCTTAGGGTAGCATTCAGTGTTCCACCCTTAGCTAATTGTTGTCAGGCCAATGTTGGGCAGCACATGTTCTCCCTGTGGTTGCGTGGGTTTCCTCTGGGTACTCCGGTTTCCTCCCACATGCCAAAGACATACTGGAAGGTTAATTGGCTCCTCTCTAAATCGGCCCCTATGCATGAGAAATAGGGACCTTAGATTGTAAGCAACCTGCGGGAAGGGACTGATGTGAATGTTCAACTATGAAAAGCACTGCATAAATTGCTGGCTCTGTATAAATACCGGTAATAAATAATGCTGTGTCTGATTATAAGAATATTGCCCTTAACCTAAGGGCCATTTTTTGGAGGTAACCAGTCCTATGGGGTCGAGAGGCAGAGCCATCATAAGATGCACCAGGGAAGGAACATTAGGGAAAGGTGTGTATTCAGTTTACCATTTTTTTACTTCAATAAAAAGCCAGTTTTTTCCTGTATCCCCATTAGAATGGTTCCCTTGTCCCCATAATACCCTTTGAGACCAGATGCCTTCAGGACAGAATGTAAAAGGGAATAATACCTGACAGGCTTCCAGTCCTTCCCCATCCCTTATAATTTTAAAAACATTATTAGGTCTGCTCTGGTCAATGATTCAGCAGCTAACTTAGCAACTGGAGCAGACCTTATACCTCTAAACCATAACTGTAAAATTCTTTTTTGCAGAATCCCCGTTTTTAAAGAAGTGTCTTAGAACCCCCCAAAGCATGTTGGCTGTCTTTAGACTATTATCGTAAAATAAAATTTTATCTGGACTATCAGCATTATCTTAGCAGTCTCTTCTTTGAGATGTTCCTCTAATGGTCAAACCAGTACCCTTTGTGGACTAGAGAGGTGCCTCAAAAGAATTGCCATACCAGATTGGAACATTCACTTATAAAGGGGTCCTGTGCTTGACAACCTCACCTCCACAATCACAGAAAAAAAATAATGTTGCCTTTTAATGCCTGTGTGAACAAGTCCTAAATAGGAATATGTCCAAGTGATTTCAGGTATCTCAAGTCATCACAACTATTATTTTCATCAGTGAGAGCTAAAAATTCAGTCACATAGCTGAAAATAACAATTGTTATGGAAAATGACATATGCATTATAGCTTACTGCATTGAACCTTAATTTAATTATGAAGTGACAGCCTTAAAATGTACCTGTGCCTTGTCCATGGAGGGCAAAGCAGCAGGTTCACTTTAATGCTGCCCACTCCAGCATACTCACCTTTCCGTTACTCCCCTCCCACATTGCTCAACCGTCTGCAGCAAAAAAAAAGAAAAACCCAGTTTTTCCAAGATTGGTGAAGTATGTGACTCAGTCCCCTGCCTTCAATGTGACATCAGTGTTTGGCACAGCTCTGTCTCATTGGGAAGAGCAGACAGTCCAAAGCCCTGTATTAGAGAGAGGCAGAGAGCCATAATCCCTGTACATGCGGCAGGCAAAGAGTCCTTAACTCTGTAAATTGGAAAGCAGATAGTTGTAATCATGCATTTGGGGCTGACAGACAGTCTTCAGCCCTGTATAAGAGGCAGGCAGGGAGTAGTCAGTCCTGTGAAAGGGGTGGACAGAGAGTCGTCAGCCCAGTATTATGGGCAAACTGAGAATTTTCAGCCCTGTATGTGTGTCAAGCAGACAGTCCTCAACCTTGTATATGGGGCAGACAAAGAGTCCTTAGCTCTGTAGATGAGCAGCCAAACAGTCTTCCGTCCTGTATATGGGACAGCCAGACAGTCCACAGCTTTGAATATGGGGCAAGCAGAGAGTCCTCAGTCCTGTATGTGGGGCAGCCAGGCAGTCCGCAGCTTTGAATATGGGGCAAGCAGATAGTCCTCAGTCCTGCATATGGGGCAGCCAGACAGTCTTCAGTCTTGGATATGGGAAATAAGTAGGAATATTTCCAGGTGATTTCAGGTATCTTTATTTCTCTATACCAGTGTTTCTCAAACTTTTTTTTTTAGTCACGGCACCCTTTAAATGTATTCAAAATCTTGAGGCACCCCAGTCTAAAATGTCATAGATTTTAAGGGAGACCCCATGCAAGGACACACAAAAAAGTGGGTTTCCCCTTCACCTAGAAGTGCCCCCTTAAAACAAGATTATCCAAACATCAGAGTCACCCTTTGCATCAGTAGGCCCCTTTAACATCAGAAGCCCCACTATCAGAGTCCCACCCTTTTACATCAGAGTTCCCCTTTTACATCAGGAGCCGCCTTCACATCAGTCTTCATTCCCCCCTTCAGATCACAGCCCCACTACCACAACATTTTTAGGCACCACGGAGGAGGCCAGAAGGCACACCAGAGTGCCATGCCACCTTGGTTTAGAAAGGCTGCTCTATACTATAGAGCAGGGCTCAAAATTTCAAGTCCTGAGCTACTAGCCAGGCCTTAAGAGTTACTCGCCACCAGTCGCCCCACCTGACCCCTACCGTGCCCCGCCCTTAACTCCGCCAGGTCAGTGGTGTGACACAGAGAACAGAGATCAGTAACAATGCAGAGTGCAGAGGCCAGTGGTGTGATGCAGAGTACAGAGGCCAGCAGTGTAATGCAGAAAAAAGCAATGTATCCTCCATGTCCACGGAAGTCCCCCCCCTGGATTTCCACTCGCCCCCACGCAATTTTCACTCGCCAATTGCGAGGGGGCGAGTGGAAATTTTGAGCCCTGCTATAGAGTATTCTGCTCCAACTGGCCGAAGCCTGGCCCCCCAAAGGTTGGAAAGACAGTGAACTGGCCCTTTGTTTAGAAGGTTTTAGGGCCCTACAGCATTGTTCATTGCTGCACAGGACTTTCTAATTTGCTGAAAATGCTAATTGATATTCTGACACTTATACAGTACATGTACTCCACTTCTGTTTCTTATCTGCATAGACAATGTCTTGATTCATGAAAGGGAAACTCTGTATGTACCCTTTCTTGAGTTTCTGCAAATATTTGCTTTGTTATCATTTTGTCATTCATGACAACGTTGATAATCTGCTGGGTCGAAACTGTTTTATTGCCTTTCAAGTGACAATTAAAACATTACATTATGCTACTAGCTAAAAATGAGTGGACTTTCCTGATGAAAAGATTAAGACGACGGAGAGGTTTGCCAGAACGTCTACTGACTCAGCGTGGCTTTGTAAACTGTCAGGGTTATTCACTGAAGGGTGAAGAGTTTAGAGAAGGAGGAGAAGTGAACAATCTAGGCCAAAATAGCTGATTTGGAAAAATTCTCCAATTCAGCTCACTTTCCTGTTCAGCTATGTTGTCCTAGATTGTTCACTTCTTCTGCCTTCTCCAAACTCTTCACCCTTTTGTGAATAACCCTGTTTATCTTGTAACGGGGTTGTGTAATTAATATACAATATTCTATGTCCCATAATGTTAAATTATAGAAATTCTAATACGAATATATTCTAATTCATGTTTTTGAGCAAAATTTTAATAAGCAAGTTTTAATTTGTCGTTAAACTGTTTGTAAAGGCAAATTTTATTTGTTATTAAGATTTGGATAGAGAAGGGAAGGATTAAACACCTATTGTGTTGTTTTTTTTCTGTGTCTTGTTTGGGGGGAATTTTCCTTTATTTTGTGTCCTTGATAAGCAATAAGAAATGAGAGGAAATCTTCACAAGTGAGGTGAATTCCCATCTTGGGCAATTATTTAAGTTATCTTTTTTTGGACATTGGAGCTATTACATAAGGGTTGTTAGTTGTACAATTTACAGTTTCATATGCGAATATAAGGATAGCTGTTGAGGAAGTTGTATAAAATAACGAATTACCTTATTTTTGTTGTATCCATAGTATAATAATATGCATAGATATGGTGTTGTAATATGTTTTATATTGGTAATGCTGTGGATTTTAATTTTTGTTTGCTGCATTTAAACTATTATTTAGCATAATTTACAATATTTAAATCTTAATTATAAGTACCCTGACCTTCATATTTATTTGCTGGATATCCCTTACAGTTTGGACCCAGGACTCTACTAATCTAACATGAGCAGGGATTAACTAATTTGTTTACATCAAAAGATAAATAAGTGAAGACATACAAAAAATAATTATATATTCATATATATCTACTGTGTGTATATATATTTTATGTTTTCATATGTATATATATTTTTATGTATATATGTTTTCCTTGAGTTTGGATATGCTTTACAAGTTGGCACCTTTGCAGGAACAGAGCACTGTAAACATGTTGAGCTTTTTAACAGAACGGGGAAGGGCCACAGCCCAGATCTTTATTTGTAAGTAAAGGCTCTGCACTGATTTACGTAACAAAAACTAGACATAAAAAGCATAAAGACTGGCAAGACGTCCATCCATCTTACTAATGTGATGGATTTGTCTGGCTTAAGGCTTGTGATTTAATTCACATAGATACTAATTTAATAGTCACTTTTCCTGCAAGTTCTATTTTGTATTATGAAAGGTTAGTGTGTATTTTCATGCTGAATAATAAATGAAGTTGGGGTATTCCGTCTTTATCAGCCAGGTATTGGTTGACACGTTTGGTTCTCCATTTAATAGCTGACTCTGCAGGGTCTCCTTAATTAATGAGGTTTCTCTGCAGCTCTGCTGAATATCCCACCTGCAAAACAAAGTTATATTTTGTTGTTTAAACCATGCGCAGAAATGTTGCCTCTTTCTATATAAAGATAACCAGAGCTGCTCAGCAAAAAAAGGAAAAAGAAAAACTTGTGTGCCGATACCCGTGTAGTCTTTGATAGAATGACATTTAAAGTATATGAAAACTCAAATCTCATACAAGCTTTAGCGTGTCGATGTCAATTAATTTTCAATATTTAAAATCTGCAGCTTTCATGAAAATTATACTTGGTGATACTTCCATAGAGGTCCTTGTTTAGGCAATTCCTGTTTTAGGGTGTCTCCTGATTGTGCTCCTGCATTGTCACCCTATCACTTGGGCTTCTGATGAACACAACCAGTGGCTGTGCCCAGGGCCATAACTCCAAATTACAGGGCCGAATAGCAAAAATGTGATGGGGGGCCCCCTTTATGACCTCTCTCTGAGCTGTGAGTAATGATGCCAAGATCCCAAAGACTGCTCTTGTGCATCTGAAGGCTTCTCTACACTGTAGACTTTGCAGGGGATTAGAGTCAACTGCAACCACTCCAACCCTTAGTAGGACCATACTGTATTATCTTCACATGTTCTATGTTTAATTTGCCTCAGCAACCTAATAGGGCCCCCTTCCACCCCCAGGCCCCATAGCAGCCACCTGGGCTGCTATGACTATAGTTATGCCACTGGCCGTACGGACACACAACAAACAGAAATTGTTCAGTGTTGTCACCATCAGGAAACCCCCACCTGAGAAATGTCATGCAGCCATCACTGGAGTGTCTGTAGGTAGGAAGAAACATGAAAGAGGCTGCAGGAGATCAGCAGCACTGAAATGTAACAAAGGTGGAAAAAAGGGGAAATATATTTTAAAGAATAGTTATTATTCACAAGACTTTAGTAAACTAGATGTCCAACAATTAGGGTTTACATGTACTTTAATATAACCACTTCTCATATTTCAGGTCTACTGCTGTGTCCAGGCAAATATTGAGTGAAACAAGGAAAACACACACCCATAAGTTACCCATATCCTGGTGTCCTTGTGGACTGACCCTTTTGTGCGAAGACAACAAGATTACTACTTCGTCTACGGTAACGGCTGTTTTGTGTGAACTGGCAATTAATATTGTGTCCATGTCTTCATAGATCAACCTAATGAAATCAATGGTGTAATAAAATACTGTTCATCCACGGAGGGTCTTCCCCAGGGTCTCTGCCCTATTAATAGCCTAAACTTAGTTATTGGTGTGGCTCCAGCACTCAGCTGTTAAGTAAGAACTATGTGCGTACCAGTTGTAGAATGACTGAGGGACAGGCTGTGCTTAGATTGGGGTAAACAGAAGGCAACATTTTTAGTTTGGAAGCTACAAGCCACTAATTTTGTAACTTTTAGCTGACAAAACTAAAACTTCTGTTTTTAATGTTTTTTAACGTGCAGTGGTCAGATTAAGGTGAACTTTTGCTCTTTTTGAGTCCCTACTCCAAGATGAGCAAATGAAAGAAACAGTTAAATCAGAGAATTTGTACTGCATAATCATTCTTCATCATTCTACATCTCCTCTGACATTATGGGAATCTGATAAATGCTACATATTGTAAGGGGGGTTCTGATTGCAGAAGGCTCTAGAGTTAAAAAGGCCAGTTCTGTAAAGATTGTAGAGCCTTTAGAGAAAGTGCATATTTTCGAACAAAAACACAAGACAACTTTAGCCCAGTTGGTTGCAGCGAATTTAAAGCTCCTACAACTTAATGACTTGTATATCTTTAAACTTAAAGACCAAACCTGTGCATTTTATGGCCCACAGACCATATCCGGCCTTTTGCCTGCCCCTGTCCAGCCCGGCCTAAAAGGTCAGTGCATCCACTCCAAGCTATAGCCTAGCGCAGGTCGGCGATCGGTCCATGTCCAGACTCCATTCCTCCTTAGTTAGGGGTCCTACTACTCTGCAGTTGTTGATTGCTAGAACCGCCAGTGGTCCTAGTAACCAGTGACCGTCAAATGTGTTCCCTGTCCCCAGCTTTACAGGAGTATCTTTTTCCATACTCTCCTGCAGTCTGCTCCACCTCCTGCCTCCCTCCTCTGGCCCATCAAAAAATAAATAAAAATAAGGTATTTGCCGCATACTATGTGGGTACAATAAGGCTTCATTCTGGGCCCATTCACACCTATGTTGTGCGGTAATTGCACGGTTCCACCCGATTAACTCATGGTACTGTGCAATGCACCTACCGTGCATTACAGTGTAGCAAGTGTGTTGCGTTGCATGGCCCTCCAAAGGGCCAGTTTCCTATGTGGCCCCTTGAGATGATTAATTGCTCACCCCTGCCAAAGCCCAGTAGGCTAGGGTCAAACATTCTTACTATGAGTTTGGAAACAAATGGGGGAAGGCCATGGCCGCAGGTCTGAGGGAGAGGAGGGTGAAATCTTAGATTTCATACATTGATAATGTCCAAGGGCACTTGGTTAGCAAATCTAAAGAAATTTCCCAGTGTTCTCAAAACAAGTTACATTTGACATAATTAACTGGTATCTCTCTGACATAAAAAAAAAAGTTACCAAAAAGGTAAAAACTTACCTCTGTCTCCGCGATTCGTTCACGGCAGAAGAATCCAGCTTCTCGAGCGGCCATGCAGGAGGATGTTTGCGGGCGCATGCACAGGGCAGATCACCTGCAGGGAGATGAGGAGGGCTACTGTGTAAGTCAATGCATGCAGCCGTGAGGGTGCACGCTGGACAGACTCCGTGGGACCGAAAGAGACAGCAGTCTTTATTGTCACTTTAACATTCAGTTTTGGAATGAACAGTTTGAGAAAAGTTTGCCATCCTGCTCATTCGATATTTTTTTTAAAACAGATTTAAAGTTCTGGACTTGCTTTGGCAGTTATAAAAAATGAAGACACCATGTTTTGTGACTGAAAGGGGAGTCGTTTTCTAAGAATATAACTTAATCACAAGGTGCATAGTGGACTTCTCCTTTACAGTTTATGCTTTTTGTTAGTCGGAGAGACAGAAAGCTGTTTCATTGGATTAATGATCATCTTATTTTCTTCCTTCTGAGTCAGTTGTACAATGCAGAATTCCTGCTGTCATGCAGATACTTTCTTTCCTTTTATAATATCAAACAATAATTCAATTGGAATGACAGTGACTCTGTGATGGATGCACTTTGTTAAATCACTTTAGCTATGCGATCTAGGATGGCTAAAAGAGAATTGTTTTAATATGTGGCTTTTGTGCCATTTTAACAAATTGCACTCTCAAATCCCCGGGCTTTTTTCGCAAGACAGGGAGCAAAACTGCAGTAACCCATAGCAACCAGTCAGCTGCTGCTAACTGGGCTACAGCAGTTGGTGCAATGACAATGGAGGCTACCCTTTCTCTAATAGTATACGGCATTACAGTGTTGTAATAGCTCAAGGGACACAATCTGCACAAGTGTTTGCCTAAAAGTGGAGCTGAACTCAGAAAGTGAAGATTTATTTTGTTATAGGCAACTTCTAGAAATGTTAATCATGCCTAAGCTAAACCGTGGATATCTGGAAATCCTCCTGAAGAATAGTAGTTCACTTTCTGATATGTGAGTGTGCCAAGGCACGCCTGTGCCTACAACTTCATAACTGTATATCTGCAGTGTAAGATCTAATGCACTGCTGCCGTTAACTGTTAGTCTCAGTGATGTCACTAGTGTGCTGCTCGTTAGAGGCTTTGACACAAGGAGGCAAAGCCCTTCCTCTACCAAGATGGCAGTCTGTAACCAAGTTGAAGGCCAGCTCCCTCATTTGTCTGGACTGGGTACTACAACTTCATTAGTTCCAGGTTCTGCCCACTAGCTTTCAACTTTCAGTCATTCATACCAAGTCTTGAGGGCCAGCTCTACCCTCAAGACATCCACCACAGCCCATAGGTTAGGTTTCCATCTGGCTCTCTTTACACAATCTTTGGCAATCCCTTCTCTCTGTTTCCCCAGGCTTAACCTAAAAGTGTGATCGGCAGCATTCACTTTACACTTGAGAAGGTCAAAGTGGTCACTGGCAACACCAGCCCTTGCTGCTCGAGCAAAACCTCCACAGATGCCACGCATTTCTCTTCAGTTACCAGCCCACAAGGAAATAATGTCTAGTTGGGTTTTTCTAGAAGCTACTGTCACCTAAAAAATGTGTGTGTTTTTTTCCCATTGACCTCCACATCACTAATGTGTCTTGTAGCGACGTAGGGGCCGGAAGAAGGAACCAGGCATCTGACACATCCAGAAGTGCATTGCATGTGATTAGATCATTGCTGTGCAAGAGATCAAAGGTCAGAGGAACAAGCGACAATATAGTTGAGTGAACAGCCTCTTTTTTTGCCGGTGGTGCTTCCTAGATATTTTATAACTCAGTGACAGTTGCTTAAACCTAGCCTCATACCTAAGAATCTGATAGTTCACTCTCAATTTCAGTTCGATTTCCCACCTAAATAAAATAATTCAGCAAATAAATAATCCTCTATTTTTGATTGATCACTGGGTAATCAAGTTGAAAAAACCCCAGTGGAACGCAACAGAAATCCGATCATCAGATTCCTTGATGTGCTTCCTGTTTTGCATTGAATAAAAGGCAATTATTCTTGCAATGTATTAAATCTATTTCAGTCCCTAACATTATCATTAAAGCTGGTCATACACATAGCAATTATATGAAAATTTCAACCACTTTTCATCTATCGAGAGTCACAAATATATTTGTTAGTTATTGCCAGGAGCTGAGCATTCTACCAATCTACGAGTTAGATCGACTGCCAAAATTTGGTTTATTGTAAAGTGGAAACTGGGCAATAAATTGACAGCTCCAATACAGTTTATTAGCAGATCAAACTGAAAACAGAATATACGATGTCCCTCAGAAACATATTGGCTTTCATCTGATAATAATAAAAAACGATCATTTGCACTAAACTACCTCATTGGTTTGTCTTTTTTGGTTCTTTTAATTTCTTAAGTATTTGATATAATGGCGCTCATGGACCGGTGCCTAGAGCAGCTGGATAAAGGGGGCAGCACCAAGCCTGAAAACAAAAATTCTGATAACTTTTACCATTTTTGCTTCACTCTGCTGTGCACCTGAAGACATTTGTGGCTACATTTATCATGAATATTATATGTTCTCACACAGAATGTGTATACTTCATTACTTTATCATAATAATAGGAAGTACTGAGGATCCTAAGGATCCCACTGGTGCTCATATTAATCCTCAATCAAATATCAGAATTGCTAGTTTGTCTGTCCAGGCCTGGTTATGTATGGGGTCATAGGAACAGTGCTGTTCATACTGCAAGGATCACAAATGACTGAGGTCTATGGGACTCTGGTGCAATTTCAGTATATATAAGACATAGATATTAAGGAAGGCGTATTTAAGCACAGTTAGAAAGCCCAGACTAATACATATGGAAGTATGAAGCTTTTCTCAAATTATATAGTTTCTTAAAAACTGTAATTTGTATTTTTAATTTCGTTTTGCCCTGCCTAGATATTTTGATGTGTGTTACAATCTTCATTCTGTGTGCTCTGATGATAACACCATTTCAAAGCCGTTAGTCCGTAGTTCATTCCACTTTGTTCTTTGTTTGCCAACTAATTACGACACATTAATGTAAAAGATAAACATAAATAGAGGATGATAAACTCTGTTTCAAGGAGGAATACATAGCACATTCATATTCCACATCACACGGAGAAAGTTTAACAGATGCCAAATGATTACAGTGCCTCCTTTCAGGCATTTCCAAGATACAGAAGAGTTAAAGTGGACCTTCCAAGAAAAAGAGAACAATCCACTGTACTGTTAGTCTCTACAGTAGTTATGCAGCATCCAATAGTCCTCACCGCCCCAATTCCACAGTCAAGCTCACGCTATATTAAACCCGCAGTTGCAGGCTACAAGGTACGTGCTCACCGAGTGCATGTAAAGACCAGAGAATAACTGCACTCTGCTGGTGTCAATCAGCAGTGGCGTAACCAGAGTTATGGGCGCCCGGGGCAGACATTTTTTTCCGCCCCCCCCCATATTATATAAACATCCACTGGAACTAAGCAAGCTCCCCAGACCAAGGGATTCCTCTCACACGTTTCACCAATGTGGCTTACTTATACAGTTGACCTCTATGAGTAAGCCACATTGGTGAAAAGCATGAGCGGTATCCATTGGTCTGGGGAGCTTGTTTTGTGATGTACACTTGACTTAATAAACACGGGACTTGCTGATTGACACCTGCTGAGTGCAGTTATTCTCTAGACTTTACTTATACCTACAGTAGTTGTCACACTGATCCTCTTACTTCAATACTTGGAGCTGTTGAACTGGAACAAATGTTGATACCATATAAAACTTAAATTTAGATAAGTACAAACATTTAAGCATTTACTCAACTATAATACCTTGAATTCATGGTTGTCCATACTGAAAAATCTTTTTTTACTACTTATGGATGCCTTAAAGAGACCATGGGGTTGATTTACTAACCTTTTAAACACACCACGAATGTGTATACACCTCTGTAGTGTGTTCCCTCCCAGCATGATCTATGGGAGGAATCGAAACACCTTTGTAGTGTGTACACACCCAGCAGGTGTGTTGTTCAAAGCCTTGCAATGAATTGCAAGGAAATGTGGTGTAAATTAGCTCTATGTTGTGTTGCTTGCGTTGATGAATGCAGGAATGTAAATGCATGAGCTAACCATTTTTGTCTAAACTGTGAAGCAGCATTATATATGCATCATGTGCATGATTTTTCCATATATGGCATTAGTGGAAATATGCTTTTAGAGACTTTTTGGTTGATAAATACGTTTTGCTGTGTGAAAATCACACACACCTGGTGTGTGTGTGTGTTTAGGTTAGTAAATCAACCCCCATGTCTCTAAATGTTTCAATCCTGCAGGTCACTGCAAGAAAAAGAGTTTATTTTTTCTACCATTTCAGCACTACAGCCTTGGAAAGCCTCTTCAACATTTCAATAGATGAAGTGTCCTCAGCCACGGTTTCTTCCTCTGCCCCACTATGTTACTGCTGAGGACCATAAATGGTGACCTCACGATATACCCCATGCACTGGGCCCTTGTATGGTACCCCTTCTCCTGATCCCACAAAACACAAAGGGCACTAGGCACTCCAGATTATGAAAGAGCCTATTTTGCTACAGGCCTTCATGTTTCTGAAAATAGCCCTTGTCCCAAGAAAAAAATCTGTCATGATTTCCTGTCCTGGGCTGGCAATGCTATTCAGCTGCTCTTCAAATCACTGATCCTCCAGTGATGTCGGCACGCAAAGCAGTGCTGGCTCATTTTGTATTCACAAGCCCTGGGCACGTTGGAGGCTTCCTTTGTTGTGCATGCATTTGAATTGTATTCTGAGCATCAACACTGTATTTTAAATGAAACTTCCTCCTTGAAGTGCAGCCGAGGATGCAATGTCACTTCCTGCACTGATGTCACTGAGCAGGGGAAATCTCCACCTGACGCTCTCCATTGTAAACACACACATAGCTCTACACAAATAAAAATAATTGAGTAGATAAGAAATCTTATTTATGATAATGTAAGCTGTTGTTAAAGTTTCCTTTCCTTCTACTCTAACTGCTCACACAGTTTTCTTTAACAAACATTTTGAGATCTATGAGCAGTCTTCTATAATATCACCTATACCACCTGCAAGCTCCCAGGTAGAGTTTTCATCAGTGTAAATCTTCTTCCAAATACATACACCAATCCATTATATGCAATATTACCTATACCCTGCCTGCAAACTCCCAGGAGGAGTTTACTGCAGTGGATATTTTCTTTCAAATACAGCCTTCAATCCATGGTATGCAATATCACCTCTACCCCACCTACAAACTGTCGTTAAGAGTTTACTGCAGTGGAAATCTTGTCCAGATACAGCCCCCAATCCACGGCAGGCAAAATTAGCTATACCCCACCTTCAAACTCCCAGGACCAGTTTCCTTTAGTGGAAATCTCCTAGATACATCCACCAATCCATGGCATGCAATATCACCTATACCCCACCTGCAAATCTCCTTTCAGATATGGCTTTTGATTCATCCCATGTAATATCACCTATACCCAGTCTGCAAACTCCCAGGAGTTTACTGCAGTGAAAATCTCCTTCTTGATACATCCACCAATCCATGACATGCAATATCAGCCATACCCCGTCTGCAAACTCCCAGGAGTTTACTGCAGTGGAAATCTCCTTCTAGATACGACCTTTAATCTATGGCATGTAATATCGCCAATACCTCACCTGCAAACTTCTAATAGGAGATTACTGCAGTGGAAATGTCCTTCCAGATACAGCCTTCAGTCCATGGCAGGCAAGGGGAGACATTAGGCTCAATTCACAAAAGAAATAAACATTCGAGTTTCAGCCATGTGCCTGTAATTGTTGATATCGCATTGGCTGAAAATAAGGATCTTTATATGTTTGCATTATAAATTGAGCCTAGTATACTTATGCAAAGTAAAATGTATTTAACCTCTTGCTTTCTTCCATGCCATTAAAATAATATTAATGTGCAAGTTGAATAAAGTAAAGACGGCACCATCAAAAAAAAAAAAAAAAAAAATCTGGTAAATACAATTATTCTTTATTACCTCTCTTCATAGCCCCCCTTACTTGTGTATGTTAATAACACTATATTGTGGTTATTATTAAAGTAGAATGTTACAGATATTTTTTGATGGCATGTTGATCTCTCAGGGGGAAAATGTTATTGCTATATCGATGATAAACTATTTCAGCTTCTTGCTAGAACCTCTTCTGTTTGCTTTGGAAATGGATGAAATTTCCATAACCGCTGAACATTGCGTATGATTAGGTTGAGATATGTAATATCAGGAATCAGTAATAGTGTTTAGAATTGCAGTCTATCTAGTCAAAAAGATTCATCGCTACATTACAAAACCTGCTCATTCAATGTTTCTAATGATAGGGTAGATGACTCCATTTTACCCAGTGTCATCACTTAGGGATAACAAAGGGAGATTCTGGAAACAAATACAATAACGGGAAAGCTGTTTTTGGAAACTGATGAGCCAAATTAAATCTTGTTTTGTGGCCATTTCCCGTCCTTCCCCCCATCTTTCTTAACTGAGACTCCGTACCTCAGTAAGGGGCTCTGCCAGTTTGAAAATGTGCAGAAGCCTGAGCTTTGCAGTCCTGATCGAGCTTGTAAACAATCAGCGTGGCATTAAATTATTTTATAGATAAATGGTTAACCGAGTAGAAGAACATTCAGCTTTGTTTAGAATTATGAATGGCAAAGTGGGAGCATAAAATAAACCTGTGACCAGGCTTTAAACATTGGTGTATTTACACATTCTTAACAAGCAGTAAATGAGCTTTAGAAGAGGTTCTCACTGAACTTTTTAGCTGCAGGCACTATGGAGCAATCCATACTCGACTCAGATGCTCTGCTCCCCCATCCCAGTAGTGACTCTGCAGCTCACCTTCCCCTCCGTCAATAAATAACTCAGCAGTTCAGTTGTCCCTCCTCCTTCTTCCCAGATTAGCTCCCCCTGTTTCCCCATACCAGCTGTGACTCAGCAGCTCAGCTCCTGCTCCTCCCCCCTCCTAGCAGTAATTTGTCAGCCTTGTAGTTTGCTAATCTCCAGTTCGCCTGTGCAAAACAGTGACTGACACACACCCACCTTGGCCCAATCAGTTACATAGTTACATAGTTACATAGTATTTGAGGTTGAATAAAGACATTAAGTGCCAGGGGTAGTCCCCATTCCTTTGTGACTTGTAGCGGCAGGGATTGTCCAGATTGCAATTGATTGATCTGCGAGGAGGGGGTGTTAGTGACTGTTTTGCATGAGCTTGGACTAATTTGGGAGAACTTGGCTCACACCAAGCCCCTGCACATCTCTAATGACAAGTGATCATAACAGAATACAACTTGGTAAAAAAACCTGCATGGACACACATACCAATCATGGAATGTTCACCTTTTATAACCCTCATCTGTTATATAATATCTTGTATAATGCATCATTTTTATAATTTTGCATTGTCCTGTTGTTGTCATATAACAGTGTTTTTCCTTCCTTTGCGTTCTTCTCATAATGCAAAAGGGAAATGATGAATGCCGTGCTATCAGTCACCTTAAAGTAGATGAGTACTGGGGCACAGACACAACATTATCAGAGTATCAAGTCCAGGACTTTGTATTACATTTTCTCCCAATGCAAGGAAAGAATGTAGCAACAGATTATATTTACCGACAGCTCCTAATTTTACAAAACATGTCCTGATTTTTTCTTTACACCGGAGTTTTGCTTTAAGTTTACATAACATTTCCTATATCCAATGCACCCAAATCTATAATGTGCTCCTGCAGCCTAAGCCAGGCAGTACATGCAGCACGCAGGACGGAGAGCCACAGCCGCGTTCTTTGTCACTTGGCACTCAGACAAAAGTGACAGGCTTGGCATCCTTTATCGAATGAACTGCTGTATCTATTTTTGTGAGCCGTGTCATTGGTAGAAAAATGCAAGTCCCTCTACAATTATAGGCCATGACCATGAGGAGGGCAGAGCAAGTCAGTTTGGCTTGGTCTCTCCCCAGGTAATTGAAATTCTAGTCCATCCGATTCAGATAGGAAGTGATGTGAAAATGTTGGAAAAATCTGAGCTAAATTGATTTTCTTTTTTGCCGTGGTCTAGGAAGGACAAATGCTCTTTTATTTATCAGGAGACAAGGATGTACGGCCTGAAACCTAAGCGTCAGTTTTCATTATTTACAGTTTCTTAGGGGATTTAAACAACAGAGGAAAAGTTAAAGCAGCTTTAAATATTTAAAATGTTATTGCAGGGCATATATATAGATATATTCATATATAGTATATACACAGAGTATATATATTAGGGATGCACCAATACCGATACTAGTATCGGGATCAGTGCTATTCATACTCGTCCAAATGCCCTGAGCCTTATCCCGATACCGGAACTTCCAGCCAGAGGGAGATTTCCTCTGACCGGCAGTCCTGTGAGGGAACATGGAGCCAGCTTCGCGGCTAATCAGGAAGCCAGGAGGCGGGTCATTGCTGATTGGATGGGAAGCCGGCTTCCCGGCCAATCAATATCGAGCCGGCTGTTCCGGTAGCGGGATTTTCCAGTATCGGGGAAGTTATCGGAGCATCTGGGCGAGTATGAGTACTTGCCCAAATACTCAGTATCGGCACCGATACCAATACTACTATCGGTTTCAGTGCATCCCTAGTTTTGGCTTTAGCTACTCTTTAATAACCAAATACATATCCATTATGTTTATTATGTACGTATGCTTTATTGCTTTATTCCCAAACTTGTCTGATATTTCTTTGAATGATTTATACAAGCTGAAATCAGCCCCATCTAAACCATTTATGAGATTCTGCTACACATATGATTAAATCACAAAGAATCATTTTACAGTTACTCCACTCAACAACCCTGAATAGCAGACCTACCTTCTTATTTTGCTAGCAGACTGCAACATCTAGTCAGCCTAGTCAGTTATACAGAGGCTGCCAAAAAGCATGCATGCAATTGCAATTTTTTTTCATTAGTTGAACATGTCTTGCAGACTGAATGCAATGGATGCACCGTGTAATAAACATTTATTTGTCAAATAAAATGTTTGTATAAATAGTTAAAAAAAAGATATACATCTTAACTGGCTATCAATATTCAAAAGAAAAGACACTGTAGATTGTTGAGCTAAGGAGTATGTGATTTCCTAAAGGAAATAGGAAGGAATTTTTTTTTGCTGTCGGTGGAAATTAGTACGGTTGAAGAAACACATATATCTATCAAGTTCCGCCAAAGGACCAAAATAAATTATGAACCAGCATCCCCAGAACTCCACACCCACGGCTGATCCTGAGGAAGGCAAATTTTTTTTAAAAAGCATAGCAAAATTTTCAAGATTTTTTTGCCTTCCTCTTCATCAACCATGGGTACGGAGTTCTGAGGATGCTGGTTTATAATTTATTTGGGGCCTTTGGTTGAACTTGATAGACATTTCTCTTTTTTCCAACCTAACTATGTCAATAAATAAGATAAAAGATAATTCCTACATTGGAAATTGAAGAAGGCGACCCCATTCCAGAGAGTCTGTGCCTCAGACATGTGGATGCACATCACAGCTGAGAAGCTAGGTGGCCATTATATATTTGTCTTCCTTTTCGGCAAGCCAATCCAGTTCTGAGTGTTTTTGTTGCAGGCATAAAGCGTCAAAGGCCAGATGCATCCGGGACCATGTAACAGTTTAATATTTATTATCCTAATTGTCCACAATGTCCCATAATTGTACATTACCAGCTCATCTTACATTTCTAATTCAGTGAACTATTTGTTTTATGATTTCATCATCTGTTATATGGGTTAGACTGTATAAATTAATGTTTTTATATATTCTTTATATCTGCATGGCTTCTGGCATAACAAAGGCTCTACAGTATCAGGAATAATTGTCTTTATTCATAAAAATGGATGTAGTTACCCTATTAAACATAGCTAATCATTTCAGATTATGGGTCCAAATGCACTTGACCTTCCTAATTCCCAGTGGACTTATCAAGGTCCTTGTTTTACTTTACTTTTGGACATCTGAGGCTTCATTCTAGTCCAAATGTAAGAGAGAGATATAGAGAGAGAAAGAAGCTGAAAAAGGTAGCATATATGGCCCTATATTTTACTATTAGTCAATCAACCTTTGATTTATATTACACCAGTCTGGCAAGCCACTCACGGCGCATAACAAAATATAAAACAGCGTAATATATAACGCTGTGAAAGACACAAGAGCGAAGAGTAACAATAAAACCCGCCCTGGGAATCAGACACATAACTCAAAGTCTTTGCAACAGCATATTAATTAAAAACAATCAAAATCTCTCTTAACTGGAAAAGACTTTAATGCTTGCCGCATAGCGCTGACTTAGAAGATTCACTGCGGGCTCCACGACATAATCTGGGATAAATTTGGGGAACCGTAAAAAAGGCATGCGTGCGCCAAAAACACATCATTTCGTTGAATACACCGCCATAAATAATGTTGGGGGGTTTTCTGTTATCAAATAGTATGTAGAATTTGGACAGCTTTAGAAGGCAAATAACGATGTGCGTTGAAGGATCAGCTTGGCTCAGATAAAAACAGTAGGGTAACAATTAAGAAATCACCTACCCAGAGACTAGTGTTACGCTGGCTGAGACATTGGAGGAGAGTCGGACATGTGCACAGTCAAACCATCTGAAAATGCCTTTTGGGCCAGCTTAACGTGTACACATAAAGTCCAGGATTTCCCAGAATGTTTATGTTCATTTTAGAGATGAGTGAAATTAATTTGGTAGGATGCTGCATTGGAATTATAAAACTGTGGTTTACATGTATGTAAAAGCCACAGGAAGCACATGGCGGGGTAAAATTGGGACAACAAAGGACCCAAGGGACAGCTGTTACCTTCAGCATTTTCCCTTGAGCCAATACAACAGGGGAATTTGGATGTGGTTGCATGTGGACAAGGCCAACACTAGGGGAAGGGGATGTAAAAAGAGGGGATATTGCCAGCTGAGAAAAAGAGATTTACGTGATGGAGGAAGAGAAGAGATTTTGGGGCTGACAGCTAGTACAGGTGAATTAGGGAAAAAGGGCACAAAGAAAAAACGTGGGGGCATAAAAAGGAGGATGGCTCACATCTGAAGGGAACCAATACTGAAGCAGAGGGAGGGGAAATGTAGGTTCCCCATTTAGTGATTACCTGTATATCAGGCATCCAATCAACAACCCTCTTATATGAATGAAGAAGGTAGCCACACAAAGTGGTTGATTTACTAACCTTATAAACACACCACAAACATGTATACACCTCTGTAGTGTGTTCCCTCCCAGCATGATCTATGGGTGGAATCTAAACACCTTTGTAGTGTGTACACACCCAGCAGGTGTGTTGTGCAAAGCCAAACATTGAATTGCAAGGTGATGTTGTGTAAATTAGCTCTTTGTTGTGTTGCTTGCGTTGATGAATGCAGGAATGTAAATGCATGAGCTAACCATTTTTGTCTAAACTGTGAAGCAGCATTATATATGCATCATGTGCATGATTTTTCTATATATATGGCATTAGTGGAAATATGCTTTTAGAGACTTTTTGGTTGATAAATAAGTTTTGCTGTGTGAAAATCACACGCACCTGGTGCGTGCGTGTGTTTAGGTTAGTAAATCACCCCCAAAGAGTCTATTTTCAATCCATTTTAGAAGGCTGGTAGATTTTCTTCTGACAAAGGGGAACACTAGAGCAAAATCACCATGCAGCACAAAGGCCTGAAGACAGAACCACAGCATGCTGCACAGGCATCCCACACTTCTCGAAGTGTCTAGCTAAGGCTACAGCACTAGAACAGTGGGGAGGTAGAAGCCACAGGCCTCCATAGACGTGAGTATGATAGCTTGTCTCTTGCAGAGGACTGGCCTTTTGGTTCATTTGGGACCTAACAGGGCCTCTGAAGAGTATATATACAGATTTTTTTTTTATATGGCTGCAAAGGAAGGTGTGGGGAGTGGAGGTTAGAGCTGGAGAGGGTAGAGCAAAAATTTGAAACTTGCGGAAGCAGCACTATGCAAAGCAGAAAACTTTTCAGTGAAAAGCTCCATAGAAAGCTCCAACATTAAAAGGCTATCCTTGAGCTCCAGGTTAGTGACTTTGCCTTGGCTGATGTGATGACATTAGTCTGCTGAAGGCAAGAGGAAGCATTGCCTTACTCTCTTTCTCCCTGAGTGATCTGTCTGCAACATTGCAATTTTGTAGCAAGTTGTATATGTGTCAAACGTTTGTGAACACATCCAAGTATTGAACAAGCTCCTGAAAAATATTTCATATGACAGGTCCACTTTATTGTGTCTAGAAGAGGAATAGTTGGCATGTTTGTCAATTATGGCAATGCCATAACTAAGCAATACCTTTAGGATCATTATACAAAAATAAAAGTATTTCACAAAATGTCCTCACCATCCACCTATAGCAAGCATTAGAACTATTTCACTCCAAGTCCCTGTGCTCATTGATTAAGAACTTACTTAGATGTCTAGCTATTATTATTACTAAGTCTTATGATTAGGTCCTGGGAGGCCAATTATCAAGAATAGAACACAACATTTCTCGAAAGATCTCAACACATGAATGGTCTGTCGCGTTTCTTTGATGGGAAACATCTCGGCTATAACAATGAACTGCCATCCAGCACACACCCTCCAGGCAATGCTAACAAGAGTGCTTCAAAAACACAACTAAACGCTTCTACAGGAAAGAAAAAAAAAAGTCCTGGAGTCGATCGAGTGCAAACATATTAGACATGGAAGTTATTTAGATATGAAAGGCCTTTGTGGAAGGCTGTAGAGGCTTCCACAATGAGCGCATTGTCCTTCGATTTCATTTTAAGAACAAAATAATTTTTATTTCTTTTTTTTTCCATTTCATTTTTAGCTTTTAGAAAGGAAACTTTAAAGCTAAATGGTGCCTTCGTTTCATATCATATTTCCGGCTTGTGCTATTATTGTTATTATAATTACTATCACTATCATTTTGTTTAGCATATCATAAGCAAGCAGCTGCAGCATTTGCATGTGAAGATGCCTCCTTGAAGGCACACGCCAGTCAAAATTAAATATATACAGTGAGAGGGGCTGAGGAACCCTCATCTAGAAATAGCTATGGTGCTCCAGTCCACCCTTGCCCCTTTGGTTGGTGAACTGGAGAGCCCTCTTGTTTACTTCTTATAATGCAAGCGAAGGATTCCCACAGCCATGGTTGGCTCTTTTCTGTCTTATGTGCAACTAATTAGGGTAGAAGGACAGCACCTCTTGTGTGGACACGTGTACAAGGATAACTTTCTAATCTTTTTGGAAGCAGCTCTCTGTCTTCAGGGGTATTCGTTGAAATCCCCCAGAAGCATTTATAAGAAATTAGAAAGTTGAGAGCGCCACACCAGTTGGTTTAGTCCAGTGAGGGCTTATCATTTAATCCATGTAAGGCTACAAAGCCAACATGTTTTGGGGGCTCAAAGTTCCCCCTTCATCAGGGCTTGTGTGTGTCTGGTGATATTTGGTTGCAGCAGTAGAGCTTCCTGCATGTACATTGCCAGGGCCAAGGTGTGGGATCCAATAATTACATACAGAACACTTACTGGATTAAACCAACTGATGTTGTGCCCTCAACTTTCTAATGCCTTTCTGTCTAATTACACTAAAGGTAAGCTGAATGTATCAAAATGACAGTAATAAGAAGCTTCTGGCAGCCACTGATAGCTTTCAAATCTGTTTTGCAAGTCCTGTAAGGCAACAGGCTGATGTCCGGAAGCAGACTCACCCAATCCATATTTGAGGAGCTGTCTGGAATCTGTAATGGATTACATAGAACCAGAAGTGTAACTGGAAATCATACGCTGACATCTATGCCCAGTTTTCTTCCAGGTTCGGGATCTTCAGCCTTCCTAATTGGCCATGCTGGAATGACTTAACTCCCACGCAAATTGTTTTAGTGTACAGTGTACATTGTCAAGAAGATTGCTTCTGTCCAAGCATACAAAGGGGAAATGCCAAGTGCATGCCATTTCCACCAGTCAAGAAGATTGCTTCTGTCAAATCATATGCAGGGCAAATGCCATGTTCATGCCATTTCCACCACTAGATGGAGCTGAGGAGCACATGAATTCCTATGCTCCTCAGCTCCATCTAGTGGCCAGAATGCCATTTGCCCAGTGTATGACTGAGCGGTAGAGGTGTAATAGACCACATAATATGTCTCTAATGCAATAAAAAGACCTGCCTGGTCGCCCTTTTTTAATTTTCATGTAAGTGGCTGCTTTAAACTGTTATTAAACCCTCACGTTTTTTTGCATATATCTACTGCTAGCAAGCAGTAGATATTTGCAAAAACTTCTGAAAGAGGTTTAAACTTACCTGTGTCTAAGTATATGGAGCAGCGTGCACCCACACAGACTCCGTGGGACATGAACAAGGAGGAGGAAAGAGGAGTCAGCGCTGGATCGGAGACCCGCAGCAGTGCTGAAGGGACAGCTTAAAACGACAGTAAGGAAGAAGAAGATCAGACTAAGAGGCATGATTTAAGGTAAGTCCTTACACTAACACTGGGGGAGGAAAAGCAATCCTTTAATGTCACTTTAAGTACTTTGTTTTAGCTAAAAATTTCACCTTGTGATGTACTTGAAAGTAAGATACCTTTTTTTGGTCTGTGGATGAGGGCTCTTTTAAAAATGAATGGTTTGGTCCACCAACCAAAATGGGGTAATCCCCCCTGCCGGCTATTGTATTGCGACAGCTGGTGCCCGCAACTATCAGAGTACATGAACAGCAACTGCATCTAATCAACTGCAGTCACTGATCAACCGACAATTTTCCACCCAGCTTCTTTTTTTTCTTCAAAATTGACTATTGTTGAACTGGGTAGTACCAGCAGGGCCAACCATGAATCGAGATTTATCCGATTATGCAAGAATTGTCCAAAAACATTTTCCCACCCAGGTCCTTTTTTTCTGAATCAACTTTTGTTGAACCAGGTGGTGCCAGCAGGGCCAACCATGGATCGAACCTCATCCAATTCAGCAAGAATCGGACAAAATTTGATCCATGTGTGCACGTGTTCGTCTTCAGCCGCCAGTGAAAGCCACCAGCAGAGTGCCCCGGGCCCCATAGCGGCCACCTGGGTCGCTATGGTGATTGTTACGCCACTGCATGTGTGAACAGCTTTACAGTTTATCCCTCTAGCCCCTTTTATTTCTTTATTAGTTTATCTCTATTCTTTTAAACATTTACCTTAGTGAATCAACCCCACTGCCCCCCTCCCCCCCTCTTACACAAACACACCTACCTTCAACAGATATTTAAGGCCAATGTGGTCTTTTAGCATTTGTGAATATGTTTGAAACTGAGCCTTGCACCGAAAAAGTTTGCCAGACAAGTAAAAAAACAGCCGTAATAGTTTAGTCGGCTATTTTCCTTTTATGCTCTTACGTCTGAGATACTAACGCTTTCTCTAAGCACTAATAGCAATAAAAAGAGCGTTATCTGCTAGTTCAATTAGACATCAGACATTTGCTTTGTAAAGTATTTGAAGACCGATTTGATTCAGGTCGGATGAGCCACAGTACAGATCTGTGCGCTGTGAAGTCCTAATTGCAATTCCTGATAAGGATTAGATGGGCCCTGTATCTCCACAAACCAAAGGTAGTTGGTAATACCTGAGATAAATTATACGACTAGATACAATATTTACTCATTCAGCATCGTATTTGCAGATCTTCATCAGCTTTGGAATTATTATTGGTGCCGTTACTGATGTTTTAATTCAATTCCACTCGATTCCCGAGGACAGCAATTATTTATATATTCATATACATTTGCAGACATAGCATAAAGAACGTTGTTGGATGACAATTACAACCTCACCGATGGGGAAAGCTCTGGAGCTGATCCAAACATCATTTAACTTTACATTAAGTGCTTCTGTTGATATATTTTTAATTGTTTCTCTTTTTTATGCTTATGTGCCTCTTTAGATATTTAAAAAATGTAAAACCTAATTGCTAAAATCTCATATAAGCTTTAACAATTTTCAAAGTCATTTTTAAAACCTGCAGCTTTCATTCAAATAATACTTGGTGATCCAGCTGTGAAGCTCTTTGTTCAGACACTTTCTGCTATAGGGTGACAACACTAGGTCCCTGCGTCCCTATTATTCTTCTGCGTTGTCACCCTGTCACATGGGGTTCCAATGGAGACTTTAAGTGGCCCTTCAACACACATTGCCAGACACTGTCCACTGTCATCACCATGATGAAAGCTCTGCCTCTGGAGATTATTTAGTACTGTTGGTTGCTCCTCTATTGGTAGCATTGTTGGATCCGCCTCTATTGGTTTCTTGAGTGCCCCCTTGGAATGGCTATCTCTGGAGAGTATTTATCATTGTTGGTTCCTCCTCTGATGGTTCCGTGAGTACCCCCTTGGAATGGCTGCCTCTGGAGAGTATTTATCATTGTTGGTTCCTCCTCTGTTGGTTCTTTGAGTGCCCCTTTGGAATGGCTGCCTCTGGAGAGTATTTAGCATTGTTGGTTCCTCCTCTGTTGGTTCCTTGAGTGCCCCCTTGGAATGGCTGCCTCTGGAGAGTATTTAGCATTGGTGGTTCCTCCTCTGTTGGTTAATTGAGTGCCCCATTGCAATAGCTGCCTCTAGAGAGTATTTATCATTGTTGGTTCCTCCTCTGATGGTTCCGTGAGTACCCCCTTGGAATGGCTGCCTCTGGAGAGTATTTAGCATTGTTGGTTCCTCCTCTGTTGGTTCCTTGAATGCTGCCTTGGAATGGCTGCCTCTGGAGAGTATTTAGTATTGTTGGTTCCTCCTCTGTTGGTTCCTTAAAAGCTGCCTTGGAATGGCTGCCTCTGGAGAGTATTTAGTATTGTTGGTTCCTCCTCTGTTGGTTTCTTGAGTGCCCCCTTGGAATGGCTGCCTCTGGAGAGTTGGATGTAACTAAGCAATGCGTGGGAGACCTGATGTAGAGTTTAAAGAGAATCAGTGGGTAACCATTCTCTTCCATGAGTTCTCCGGGTGAAAACAGTTTCTTAGTAAAAGAGGTCAGAGGAGAACTGCTAGACTCATTCAAATGAAAAGAAGTCTTCAGCTGCTCAGCTGACCACTGTTTATGACAGAGATGTGCTGAATGTCAACTCTAAACGCACAATATGCTGAACCTTTATGAGGATAAACTACACAGCAGAGAACAATGCCAGGTTCAAATTCTGTTAGGTAAAGAATGGAAACAAGTCTATAGAGGGCACAAGATCACAACAGATGAAAGAGTGAGGATTGGGATGACAGATGTTAGTTTCTGCTGCAACATTCAGATGATGGGTTTGAGGAAATGTCACAAGGACTGGCAGTGAGGATGAATCTCCTTAACAGAATGGTACAGTAGGAAAGGGGTAGTTTTTTTTTCCCCTGTCTGTGTACCATTGAGGACATTTGTTATCACTTCCTGTTTTAGAAGGACAACGTAAAGTCCAAGGACATCTCCCAAGGTGAGGGAAAATCCCTGGAACAAGTTTCCACTTTATTCATAACTAAGAAGAAAAAAAAAAGGTTTTACAACTGCAGCAGAGAAATGTTGGGCCACTTGGTGACCTGGCATGTGCTCAGAAATGCCCAGGTTTATGAAATGTTGAGTTTCTAATCACTTTTTGTTCTGATGGAAATAGTCACAAGGACAAAAAGAGACAATGAACCTCCCCAGCAGGAACACACACAACAATGAAGACCTGAGAGAGGTTGCAACACTTAGATATGTATCTCTGTGCAAAATAAAGGAGCAGCCGCCGGATGACATCCTGTCCAGCGTCATCATGTACACGTGTGATGACGTCATGCGTGCTTACCTGCCGGTGGACATCTTGGTGATGGACCTCGGCAAAGGGAGGAAGGGATGTTCACCCGTTGGGATAAGGTATTTCGCTGGGTCCCCTTTTCCATCATGCAACTATCGGGCTGTTGGTCCATGACTGTCAGTCATTTTTATGTCACCCCCTCTGATGTGGGCCACACCCCTCTTGTGACGCACTGCCTACTGCGTTATAGGGGGTTTTACACTAGTTGTTTTATGTGGTTCTAAGAGCATTGGACCCGAGTATGGACATTTAAAAATGAATCTGTCATTGTATGCCTGATAAAGGGGACCTTTACTACGATGTGCTGATGACGTTATATTCAAGTTCTGATTCATCCACGGTCATTTCAAGCACCCATCTTGTGTTGGGATATCCGGTAAGGAGTGGGGCAGGATATCTGTACATATAAAAATTTAGGAGCAGGGTACATTATGGACCTACAGATCTTTATCCAACATACAGAGAACAGAGAATGTTACTGTGCAGTGAACCTAGAATAAAAACCGGGGATATTGTCAGTGACAAATCTTTGAAAGCCTTGACTATTTCTGCTAATCCCGAGCGCTTGTCAATATGTGTTCTCAGAGCAAAAATAAAATCACTTCATTTCCTCCCGCTGTTTGTGATAAGCTATAAGACGAGGCGCACGGTATAAATATTGCCGCATTTTAAAAAGAGAACTGTCAGCCGCCACTGGCTGACATTAGAAATTGTTTTACTAGGAAGAAATATATTAATGAAAACTGGTTTAAGTGCTTATTACCCAGACGGTTTGTTTTGACGCCTAGGCTCTTTTCACAGCAGTTTTACACTTCATTGTGTACCATGAAAGATGCTCTAAGTAGAGGCTGTCAACAGCGATCATCAAGTAGACTATTGCTGCAGAATGGAGACATTTATGATGTCACTCAAGTACAGCTGATCTAGAGTAGATCTTCTAAGTAACCACATAAACAAACACAGGCAAAGTCATTCCTGTTAACACCTTTGGTCGGAAGCTTCGCACTGCTGAGCAATTTAGCAGCGATGGGAAAAACATTAATGAGTTATCACAGAATGTATTTTATGACTTCAGATTGCTTAACATCAATCCCACCAAAAGGTGTTTTTTTAGGAATGTACAACATTCTTGCTTGACATAGTTGAGCGCAATGTACCAGTGGTCGATGGAGTAGTCAGAGTCAAAAGGAAAAGAGAATAATTGGAGTTATTATGGTCCAGCAGCTTTAAAGTGACACTAAAGTCAGGAGTTGAATCTTAAAAATGCATTCAGGTACCTTAACTATTAAAAAAAAAGTATCTTATTTGTGTATCACTCGGCTGTAGATTCTCAAATCATCTCTGAATTGGTGCTGACACTGTCCTTCCTTCTGGAGGGTGACTATTTTTGTTCCCCATGGCCCCATTGATTATCAATGGGGTTATATTTGTGTGGCAATTGCTGAAAAAGAGTACTTGTACCTTTTTTCATTACGCACATTTTTTTTTAGCCGCAATCGTGGTGATTGCACAGGAGGAAATGAGGCATGAAACTGTGATTTGCTTGGAGTGACTGGGGTGCCATTAGAAAAGAATGGCACTGCCAGTGCAATCAGCGGTAGTGTGCAATTCTGCGACCGTGCAACGATCCGCGCGGTTTTGTGCACAAATGGCATGTGATCACGGTTCGCCCCAAGCGATAACCCAGTTCACACTTTGGCGAACCATAACCATGCGGCGATAGTGCACGTAACCACATGGATTGCCACGCGGTCACGGAATCGCGCACAACCACTGATCGCGCTTGCGCTGCCATTCTTTTCAAATTGCACCCCAATTGCGCACAATCGAGGCAGAAAAAAAGGTGTGGTGTTTGTTGCGGTTAAAGGTACATGTATGTTTTTCGAGGATTGTCACACGGATGTAACGCCATTGAAATCAATAGGGCTGTATGGCATAAACTGTGCGAGATTGCGGCACAAACGCGCGGTCTGGATTTGCCCAAGTGTGAACCTGGCCTCAGCATGTGTTTTCTTTGTGATAGAGCCACTTTCAAGAGAACCAGACACAATTGAGCATATGTCAGTATCCAAATATTCTATACTAGTAAAAAGGAAGTAAGCCACACTCCAAGTTGTATGCTATGGTTAAGAGTTTATGGTTCATTCTTGCACTGGACCATTCATTAAACTCCTAACCAAGGCTTTTAACTTGGAGTGCAGCTGCCTTCCTTTTTACTAGTAGTTAATCCTGAAGTGGAGAACAAACCACTGGAGAGCCCGCACGCAGCTCAAGGTGTACAGGTAGAAGTATCTGCAGTGGAGCACAGCTTTTTTTTTTTTTTTTACTTATCTGAATATTCAGTATTAAATTATTAGGATTGTCCAGTCTTACTTAGCAAAGATGTATAATTGTCCACTCAGCTTCCCTTGAGTTTAACAGTTAAGAGTCAATGGTCATTTGAAGTCTGATAGTTGCTGCCTTGTAAATTGGATGATATTACACACTGCCTCTCAGCAGCTTACAGGGTTATTCACAAAAGGGTGAAGAGTTTGGAGAAGGCAGTACAAGTGAACAATCTGGAACAAAATATCTGATTTGGAAAAATTCTCCAATTCAACTCACTGTTCAGTTCAGCTATTTTGGACTAGATTGTTCACTTCTCCTCAGTGGCGTAACCAGATTTATGGGCGCCCGGGGCAGAACATTTTTTTTGCCCCCCCACGGTTGTTACGCCACTGCTTCTCCTGCCTTCTCCAAACTCTTCACCCTTTTGTGAATAACCCTGTAACATGCATGGCAATATCCAGTAATACCCCTATAGCAGTTGACATTCATAAACATAGGTCCTACTGTATGTTGCTTGCCAACTTTCTGGTAAAATCTTCTGGAGAATACCAGGCAGGGGATCTCTGCACATAATTCAGTCTAGTGTTGGGATTCGCTGTGATTCTCATTAAGCCCTCATTCACACGAGAAAAGGCCGGCACATACAGCTCCGTGCTGCGTGCACGGCCGTATCGGGCACTGCACGGCACGGCATCTCCTGGCAAGGACAGGTGTTGCGTGTGATTAGTACGCAGCCCCCGTCCTTCTCTATGGGAGTATGCGGCCATACGCCGCCCTACGCTCACCTCAAGTGCAGGTCCATACGGGTGCGGGTGTCCCAGCTTGGAGCGTACAAGTACACTCACACCGCATGGACATGCAGGGCGGGTGGTCGTAGGGCGGCGTACGGTCGAATGACAGTGGCTGCATACTAATGACATGCAGCACCTGTCCTTCTCGGGAGCTGCCCGATATGGCCGCGCACACAGCACGGAGCTGTACGTGTCGGCCTTTTCTCGTGTGAATGAGGGCGTATAGTGAATTTACATCCCTACTCCTTTGCAGAATCACAGAACTACAAGAGCGGAGCCCAAGAGCACCTTAAATTCTCAGTGAATCTGCAGCTAATGTGTGGACAATCTATGGCAAATGTAAGGAACCCATTTAAAGTACACCTCCTGCACTTCACTGCACCCGATGCTTTCGGGGATTCTCCACCGATGTGTTGTTGATGTCTTTTAAAAAAATCCTGCATGCAGAAGTTTTCCCAGGTTTCCAGAAGCTGCATCTTTTATAGACATGAATGATATTGAATGCAGTAACTGCACTTCTATTTTAAATGAAACA
>NW_017306269.1:431848-459305 GCF_000935625.1 Nanorana parkeri
TTTTTAAAAAAAAAAGAAACCCCCCCCCCCCCCCAAAAAAAAAACAAAAAAAACTGAACACTTAAAACCCTAACTTAGTAGATTAAGTGTGCTTATTAAGAAAAAGGCATACTTTTTTAAAAAAAGTGTCCCGCTGTGGAGAGATGGCCTCTTTTTCTTGCTGACCATTGGTACCTGGACAAAAAGTGATTGGGAAATCAATTTTAAAACTATCACCTAAACAGAATGAAATCTTCCAATAGGAACAAACGGTTCAAAGGGGGCCATTTCCCCTCTTTTTAAGAGTTTTCCCTTCACTTCAGGACTTACTGTTGTGTCTCTATGACAGGAAATGAAAGGAAATCTCCTTAATGGGATACAAACTACAAAAAAAGGGGTTTCAGCCTAAACCTTAAAGAATAATGACAGCGAATGTGCTTTATAAAATATACAAAGCTTAATACAGCATGCAAAGTGGTAAGAGAAAGGTAAATCAATCATCTGCTGCTTTAGATATCTGCCTCTATGTATCATGTTTTGTGGGGTTTTTTGCCAATTAAACTCTCCTAGGCATTGACAATGGCCCTGTTTTCCAGTAGATGATAAAATAATTCTGATTGAAGAGAAGAAAAAAAGATGTCTTGGCATATTCCTATCACTGTGTTTTAATACTCTGTTAATCAAGCTTCTCTCATTAAAAAATCATGACTTCTGGAGAAACGGTGCTGAGGAATAGCTTTCTAGAAAGGCCTCTTGGGACAATCAAAAACCTTTGAGGATTACAGCCCCAGGTGATTGGAGTAATATGTCTCCCGCAGTTTGTTGGAGCAAAAAAGCTTTCTCATAAATCCCTGCTCCTAATTGGCAGAATTAGCTCTTTTTAACTAATTAAATAGTTTAATTGTTTTTCCATTACATATCAAATTTTCCAGAATCTCCAGACTAGCAACAAACTAGCGCTGGAATCTTTAAATAGATGTGCACAGGAGACAAGGAATCGAATAGGTATTCAGCTCATCAATTTTAGGTTCAGGAACCATGATACCCTGATCAAGACTCTAAAAACAAAAGTGTAGGTAGATGAATAAATACTGCTAATTAGTCCAGGTATGTAATCATTTTGAAAAAATCCTGAAAGCGTATGTTTGAGCAAAATAATAATATTTAAAAAGTATTTCTGCAATGAATGCACATGTCGTCATGTTAAATCCCTTAAAAAATTATGTAGAAAATACAGAAAAATATCTTCCATCCCTCTCCGTCTCACTTCACATGCATACATTGATTTTTTTGCCAACAATACAATGCTACCGCATTGACTCCTAAGAACCTGAACTGTACGTGGGGCTGATTTATAAAAGTTCCACCCAGCATATAGCACCTCTGGATGGCAGTGAGGAGCATAGGAATTGCTCAGTGCCATCCAGGGGTGCTAGTGCCGTGTGAATAGCATCTGCTTAGTGTACACTGGATTAATCATTTATCAGCCCCTGTGCATAGGGAAGGGGCACTTGAGAGATGTAGTTCTGCAGAGTTCCCAGCAGCTGCACCTGCAAAAATGTCACCTGGCAAAGATGTCACAGAGAGTAATCAAAGCTGCTTCTTGCTACAAGAGCAAGGTATACAATGCTAGGGGAGGGAGTAAACAAGTATCCCACAGTGCAAAGCATTTGCTTTACCATCACATATCATCATATCATCACAATATAACATCACGGGGGAATTTATCAAAACTGGAGCAGACAAAATCTGGAGCAGCTGTGCATGGCAACCAATCAGTTTCTCTCTTCATTCTGTTCAGTTAAGAATTTGAAAATGAAAGAGAGAAGCTGATTGGTTGCCATGCTCGGCTGCTCCAGATTTTGTCTGCTACAGTTTTGATGTATTCCCCTCCATGTGCTTTAGTTTGGGGATGACCAACATAACCCTACATCATATAAACTGCTTTGAGTGGAATCTGAACTCCAGGCAAACAGTTAAATACACAAATGAAATACGTATACGAGAACTGTTTTACCTGCCAAACAATTTGTATTTCTGTGCATCCAGTTCTGAGATTTTGATTTTTCTCTGCTGTAGTTAACTAAAACTTACAGGTCTTGTCCCTCTCACCACTGGCATATCTCTAATGTGTGCAGAGCGTGCAGTGCACAGGGGCCCCAAAGGGGATGGGGCCCAATTTGAGATTGTGCTCCTCGCTGTGATGCCATCTTTTGAGCAGCAGCCGGGCCTGTCACTTGCAATTTGAAGCTTTTCCTTACAGTTACTAAGCTGGACATATTACACTTACAGGGCAGACTGCTGAACACACTCTACACCAGCCTTCTCATATGCTTCGTTGCCCAATGCTTCCCTCTCTCTTATGCTGCCCCTCACGTGACACCAGTGGGCAGCAGACTCCTGCACAGTGACTACACGCTCAGCCCTAGGAGGGATCAGACTGCCCTGGGAAGGGTTGGAATGGGGAATATGACGAGATGAGGCTGAGCTGAGTGAGGCTCCAGGCTGGAAAGCACATTGCTGTGAGATGATGAGATATGTAAGTCAGAATTTGCTATGGTAAATGAATGTGCTATGGATGATCGTAGCTGCATCATATTATGTATAGCCTGCTGCAGCGTGCTTTGTACAGAACAGATGAGTTATCTATAGGAAACGCTGCACACATAGGTGTTTAGCTAGGCCATATTTTCAGAGAATGGGCTCTGCAATCACTTCAGGATGGGGATCCAACTTATGATCTTGCACACAGACTCACTGCATTCAGAAAATGTTCCTGGCTCCCCCATTCCGTAACTGGACAGTGAAAGGAGCAGCAGCAAACTGATGAGATCATCTCTCTGTCCCTTTGCTCTCTTCTGTGAGTGTGTCCCTTGTTAGCACATGGGCACTGAAACAACCTGGTTGTCTCCTTAAGCCGCCTCTCTCTCCCCCAGTCTGAGCTCCGCTGTCTAGGGAATTGCAGGACACTGATAGCAAGTCAAATTTAGGCACTTACCTTGCTTGCATTTAACAATAATTACATTTCATGATGTAATAATGAATACAGAGCTGCCTTAAAGGAGAACAATGAGGTGAGTGATATACACTCATAGTTAGAGCTGACGCGTGACATTGAAACTGTCACACGTCGGCTTTATTGATCGGGAAGTGAGGGAACACATACCGTTGCTCACTCACTTCCCGATCATCTCCCTTCAGAGAGCCGTGACTGTCAGTCACCTCTCCCCGCAGGGATTCCCCCCTCCCCTCCCTGATCCTCCAGCACTGACTAGAGGAACGAACGGGGAAGGGGCGGGCACAGCTGGCTCTGCCTCTAGATAGGCAGAGCTCGCTGTCAATCAGCCAGGTGGGTGGATCTCAACAGTATTGTCGGGATCCGTCCCGGCTGCGGCGCTCTCAGTATATCGCGGGCAATAGCCCACTACTGAGGCAATAGCCCGCTATACTGAGCTTTGGGTCATGGGAGGAGGTTATTATATGTCCTCCCGTGACCCTTAGGAGAACTATGGGATAAAATGGTTACCCCATAGTTCTCTTTTAATGTGTACATTTTATATCTGCCTGGAGTTCAGCTGTCACTGATGTCGCTCTCCTTGGTATTCGCTGTCAGCAACAATAAGTTTAATTACAGCTGAGGTAGCTCTGCACTAGCCAACTACTGTGCAAGACTCACAGAACTTGACATAATCAGTGTTCCTGTTTACCAAACACATTGCTAGAGATGTTTTCACAAAAGAAATTAAATCATACTGACATCTATGCCATACTAAGAAATTTGTAATCAAACACGGTGGCAGCAATCATCGTCGTGTCATGTATAGCAGTGAATTGATTGCAGAGCTAATGTCTGGAGCTCACTCTTTACAACACTTGCCAAGGAAGCTGGCTCATTTGTCTAATGGCCAGGAATAAATGGATTTTAATACAGATGTTATTGGCTCAGCGAGGTAAAAACAAGAACCAAAAAGTGCATAGTAATGACAGATGAATTTTCAAACAATTTTACAAACAAGTCAGTATGAAACTTGGCACAAGCCTGGGTGACCAAAACTGAGCATATGATGAAAAAGTACCTAAGCAGGGGTCAACTTAAGTAAGTGTAGCAAGTTTGGGGAAGGTTCCGGTGCACAAAGCCAGCTCTATAAAGACATGGTTTGATGTGGAGGAACTTGAGTGGCCTACAGCAAGCCCTGACCTCAACCCTACTGAACACCTTTGGAATGAATTTGAACACAGATTGAGAGCCAGGTCTTCTCATCCATAGTATACACTTGAATCTTTGTTCAGTTTATTAAATTATCACATTGAGTCATAAGTACCAACGTTTCGGGGTTACACAGGGTCCCAGTAGTGACTATCACTATGTCGCCCTGAAGAAGAGACCTTGCGAGGCCCAAAAATTTTGGCACTTATGATGCAATGTGATGATTTAATAAACTACATGAAGATTCCAGTGCATACTATGTTTGTGCTAGTGATTATCCTATCTTAGCTTTGGAATTTCACAGAGTGCCATCCGTGTAATCACTACGAGCACCACCATTCTCACAAGGTCTCAACGCTGTATGGAGTGCAGGTAACTCATGGCACTTTTGTAGGGTCTTCTCATCCAACAACAGTACCTGACCTCACCAATGCTCTTTTGACTGAATGAACACAGTTTCCCACAGTCACACTCACAAAATCTGCAGGAAAACCTTTCCAAAAGAGTGGAGGCTGTTAAAGCTGTTGTCATTTTGGAATGACATGTCCAACACATAGATGTGATGGTCATGAGTTCACAAACATTTGACCATCTAGTGTAGTCAGTAGAGCTGCAGCTAACGATTATTTTCAAAATCGATTAGTTAGCCGATTATTAAGTTCGATTAATCGGTTAATCGGATTTAAAAAAATACATTTTTAAAAATGGCTCCAGTGATGGGACTACTAGTTTGTATTGAGATTGTAGTCCATCACAGGAGCAAGCTTGGAGCGGTGGAAGTTAAAAAGAAAAAAAAAGTGTGGTGTGCAATATAGTGAAATGAAAAGATGTGAATGCGGGCGGTGAGCGTGAGGAAGGGAAGAGTTGCGGCGTGTGGAGCGTGGATGCGGGCCGCAGTGGCGAGCGTGAGGTGGGGAGGAGGTGTGTCGCGCAGCGTGTGGAGCCGTGAACAGGGCACACCAATGGGAAGCCGACAACTTTTTCAATCATCGATTATAATCGATTATGTCGATTAGTTGTTGCAGCCCTAGTAGTCAGTATCTCAAGAGATATAGAAAATTTAACTTGTGTGCACATTTTAACTATTCAGAGCAGAGCCAGCTGTCAATCAGGCAGTGGGGTTGATCCCAATAATTTTGTTGGGCGCTGATTTTGGGTCATGGGAGTACATTACTTTGACACAAAAGAGGACTAAAGCCCAAAAAGATTTGGCTTTAGTTCTCTTTTATGGAAAACTAATAAAATTTTTCCTGGATGGCATGTAGTTTCCTGATTGACAACATTGTATATAGCAAGCTACCAGAAGTAGTATCAATAAAGTAAAGAACAGCGAATAAAACTGTCCCATCTGTATTTGAAAATATTCTGGAATTGTTCAGTAAGG
Organism: Nanorana parkeri; assembly: GCF_000935625.1. Taxonomy (NCBI): domain Eukaryota; kingdom Metazoa; phylum Chordata; class Amphibia; order Anura; family Dicroglossidae; genus Nanorana; species Nanorana parkeri. The sequence continues at coordinate 437,419 of NW_017306269.1, forward strand.
ATGTGCAAAGTGCAGTAACGCATAGCAACCAACCATATTTCAGGTAGCTGCTGTTAGCCTATTGAAAATATGATTTGTGATTATTGTGGTTAGTATGAGTGGCTGCAATTTGCCCATCATTGTGGCACTTAGCAATAAAGTGTTGCTGGAAAAAACGTGATTAAAAATAGGTGAGCCACAGAAAAAAGGTGTTCTGCTTAGGGCACGTGTCACAGAATGGCCTTTCTTTATTTCTGCTATAGTGCATATGAATAGAGAACTGGATCAGGTCATGCCAAATAGCAGTAATGAATAAGGAACAGGAGAGGAGGAAATATGCTTCAGTGAGTGTAGTTGGTATGGTCAGGTGTCCTCAGTTTGCTGTCAAGTAATATATCATTTTTCCAGCTTCTCTTTGAAAATGCCATCCATCCAGTTCAAGGCACTGGACGATAAAGAGATGCTCCAGCCTTGATAAACAGAGTTGGAATAATAAGGCAGGGTGAGATTAACAAACTCTCAGCAGAGGTGGTGCTTGAAATACACAACAAGGAGAAAAGTCCAAACTTTTCCATTAAATAACTTTCCCAGAATCATGAAAAGGCATCTTTTGTATGTAACCACTAGTCTCAGAAAATCTGCTGCCTATTGCCTAACACATTAAAGATAGCCTGCCATCTTGTCCATACGAGGCAAAGTGACAGGGAGGCTGATTTACTAAAGGAGTTGAAAGTATTCACACAAAGAATTGTGTAAATATTTACTTTAATTATCCAACAATGTGCAAATGATGTAAGTAAGCAGGGATTAGCTTTTTACAGGATTGGATAATTTATGTGGATTTTCAATTTCATGTGTGAGCATCTTCAGCATCATTAGTAAATACGCCTCAGGGTCTTGGCAATGGACTTCCCTCAAGCCACTTATTCTCAGCTTACTATGTCACTTTGCAGCTCCTTGCTCCTCTGCAGCCAACAAGAATAGCCAGTACTTCCAGTCATGTAAAAGCATTTAATCTGCTCCCCTATGGTGGTGCCTGGCCTAGAAGCCAATTGCTAAGCCCAAGCACTGTCACATTACCTGAGCAGTGATGTCACCACTCCCCTAGATTGCTCACAGAGCACATTCTAGCGCCAGCTGCAGAGAAGCACAGACCTAGGAGGCAGAGTAGGTAAGGTGAGCATATGGAATTGGAGGATGCCCTTTCCAGACACAATGTCACTTTGCCCTGCATGGGTAAGGTGACAGTCTCTCTTTAAGAAAACATTATTGTTCAGGCAGGTGTGTACATAGACAAAACACTCCCACAGGTAAGCCTGAATGGTGACACCCATCAGTAATGCTCCACCCCTTGTGTCATATGATTTTTTTTTACTAGAATGTGCTTTTTGAAGAAGCATGGGGCCTGCTTTATATTCAGTGCTGCTATAATCATGACTTGTAACTCCCTTAAAAAATATGCAGGTTGGATTTTGTCTTCTTTATAGATTTGCTATAATTTTTACATGTTGTGAAAGCATACTTGAATCACCAAGTGTACACACAGATACATTAGCATGTGCCCCATTGTTTCAGAGTCAGTGGTCACTATAGAATACCAGAATTCCCAACATCTTGACACTCACTATAAAAGCTCTGTTAATAACCCATAGTGTGTTTGGGCACATAAAATGCTGAAGGTAATAATAGTATTATTATCATGGATATTGTGACATTAGAAGTAAAGGTTAGTATGCTGGTTGATAAGGCTGACACTGGGTTTAACAAGGTTTAGTTGGTAGAGTTATAGACTTAGTGGTTAGGTTGAGATTTAGGGGTTTTGAGTATGTTTGCCAGTGCCAAGTTTATATTGGTGATAAAAATATCCCTGAACCATTAATTACTGCCAAAACCAAAGCACCAATGCTTCCAGACCAAAATAAACAATGTCAATTTTTAGGAGCTGAAAATCAGTGTAACAACTATATGTATAGATATGGTATACATAACGCATCACCAAATGTTTTAGCCACACACATTGCCTAGTGAGATATAGCTCTCATCAGATTATAAAAGCAATGCATAAATATCCTTTGGCTCTCATTTTCATCATGTAAATGCTCCCATTAATCTGTATTATATTGGTATTCAATTGTATAGTCATTGACATGTTCAGAGAAGTTCTGAATAATTGAAAGTGCAGTTAATCAATTAGCTTTTCTGTAGTGCGGTATGTAATGACCTGACACCTGACCCCCAGCTGAAGCTAGAGTAATTGAACAAGTTTGATCTATGCAAATACAGTAAATAGAAAATATAGGTGCAAATGATTGTAGACCATAATAGTATTAGCAACTTTGAGAGGAGCGGTTTATGAAAGAGCAAGTGTAGTATGATGTACGATATTTAATAGATGAATATTGCTCTCTCTCATCTTGTGTCTGTCTTGGTATCTAGTGCTTAAGAAATAGAAAATGACTGATTTACTGTTCATAAATGCATATGTTTATATAAGATAAGGGGAGGACTGGAAAACTTGGGCCTGGTGGGCAAACACAACTAAGAAGCCCATTCGTGATGAGGACAGATTTTGGTCGGCTAATGAAAGTCTACCATTCAAAGTTTGTCATGGTGCCTGAGTGATTGGTGGACATGGTGAAGGAGGGTGTTCTGAAAGGACATGGTTTATATTGACTTTTTATGTCTTTCGGCATTGGCCCTCCTTCGAGGCTTAGGCTCAATTTACACATAACAGTAGCATTTTTTGCGCGGTTTTTCGCGTGGGAAAACATGCAAACGTTAACAAACACGTGGCTTCCATGCGCTTGCGGCTATTACTGTCGCTGGAATGCATGGAATCTGCCAAAAATGTCACACTTGGACTATTTTGTGGGACTCGCAGTTTTGTGCCGCGTGGACGCCGCAATAGTGTGAACAATGCACATTGCAATGCATTGCTTTTTTATGTTTAGGGCCTTTCCATGCCTATTTGTACGCACAAATATGCAGGAAAACCACTAGTCTGTGAATGGAGCCTCACATGACATCTTAGAGCCGGAAAGGAGGTTAGTGCGAGATAGACATACCTCTGAATGAGGTAGCTATAGAGTGCTCATCTCGTGTCACTGACTGAAGGTGTTGTTCTGATCGATGTATGAATGATGAAGTATCTCCACTCAGGGCCACCAGCCCAGCATATTTCGTACTGGCTCAAGCACCAAATACCCCCCAGCCCTGCCCTCTGATAAGCAGGGACTTTTCATTGGCTGTTCGCACTTGAACACCTACAAGAGCTATCCTGGCACCAGCGCCTCCCCCAAAAATGGCTACTGATTCTATTATGTACACCTCACTCAGGCATTTTTAAAGGAGTACTAACAAGAGTTCCAAGGGGCTGGGAGGGAGGCGCTACAATCTGCCATACCCTGCCTTCCTTACCAGACAAGAAAATTTTCCAAGACAAGAAAGGTCAACAAAGAGCAGGGGAACAGGGACGCATCAACAGTTCTGCCAGTCTGTGATTAGGGGTAACAATAGCCAGGAGCACAAAATTGGCAACTTATAATTCCTACCTAATACTACTAAATAATTATTTATCAGATGCAGGGCATGATAGAGATACCAAAGATCAGTAAGTCTGCTGAGAAGGAGATTTATATATAACTTACAGCATATGTCAAGGCAAAAACAAGTATACGTCTGCAATACATGGACATTTTCCCATGTTTTATCCCTTTAAACTAACTGTTGATGTGTCAGAATCATTGTGTGCCCCCACCAAAATGCCCTTTGACGTGCCAATACTGTGTATTTATGGCTCTAAATTCATCTAAAGACATCTTCTCATCTCCTCCCCCACCTTATCTCCATAACCCCCTTCTTGTGCACAGGTAGAGAGCACAAGTTACCAGCTGACAACCTTTCTGATAAGGTTGCATGTATCCAGCAGATATAACAAACATAACGTTCAATGGTAATTTTACCAGACCAAAAGGGAGAAAATAAGGAAAGTTTATTGTTAGGGAGTGGTTTTCTTTAAAGAGTGGAGCCAAACCTAGGTTAATGTGTTAGGCCATATATGTTTCTGATCTTGAGATAGTAAACTTAGATGGTTATTCACTGGAATGAGATAGATTGATTGTTTATTGTGAGGTATAGTGTGCTACATTTGTGCAGTATGATTTGTGCAATATTTTTTTGCCATCTTGGGGAGATATCGCTTCACTTCTTGTCTGAAAGCCACAAAAGGAAGTAAGAGGAAATCCCTCTAAACAGAGTGAAAGTGGTCAGCAAGGTCACCAGACCTAGTGTCCCCATTGGAAAATGTCTCATCTATTTCTGTTCTGATGACAACCCAAAATTTGGGATTATTTTTTTTCACTTTCAACTTCAGCGATAACGGTCACCAGTTCAAATCAAGAGTGTGAATCTCCCTAACACTCTATCCAAATTTAAAAAAAATAAAAAGTTTTTGTTTCAGTTGCACTTTAACCTGGGCCAGGTTTACTATTGATCCTGACTGTAGAGCAGTTGAGCATTTGATTTTTCACTTCTGTTCAGTTCCATGTTAATCTAGTGTCTCTTTAACAGCATTTAAACTGCCCCCCACTCACAAAACACCTAACTCTAACAGAATTATTGCTAAAAGTTTTATGAAGCATTGGCTACAAGTTCTGCTGCTATCCGTAGGAATTACCATGCTGAATTTTCAGATGAATTATGGCAGAGAAACCAAACTTGTATTTCTGAACAATTTCACTGACCTTGTAGGTCACTGATTGAGGAGTTGTAAGAAAGCATTATCATACGGGCGGTCTACCTTATTAGTCTCTGTGTCTAAACAAATGAACATGCATTTGTTTTGTAAAAAATATGCTCACCTGCAGATTGTTATAAGATGAGCCTAGCGGGGGGCATTGGAATTTATTACATGTATTAATATGAAAGTCGTCCTTTTTGATGTACCGTATCGGGAGATGTATTCACGGTTTCCAAAGACGGGGTCTGATCCGACAACTTCCTGTGTTTCAAAGAGAAGTACAGCGCTTGTTTTCTTTGAAACGTGTCAGAAGTGGGTGAATAACCCATTCAACACACCGTGCTGGATACATTTTAAATCAGTCTTTCCCAAATTTCAATCTTGTGGGTAAGAAACACGTTTTCTCCTCTGAATGTCAATGAGCGGGATCGGTGAGCATTTCATAACGATAGCTGGAGTGGAACTGCTAATAGACTTTCCTGTGGCTGAGAAGCTTTTAGGTCTGTGCACAGTAGAAATTGTTTCGTTATGTGATTATTGCTAGTTATCTACCAAAAACATAGTTCTGTATCACTTAAATGGTCAGTCCTCCCAAAATTGGTAATGTCAGTGACAGTCAGGGTCCAGCACTAAGCCCAGGAGCTTAAACAATCAGCAGCTCCTGAGTTTCCAATCTTGCTGTACAACACTCCATAGGAGCGCCTATACCAGATACTGTAATGCTTCCACGTTGGGTTTACCCTTGAAGGGTCAAGGGTGACATCACAGCACTTCCTCCTAGTACAGAGGCTCGGGCCAAGCTGTTGCAGCTCTGCCCTGTATCTCCCTGCAGCAGTAGATCACTGCTATAGTGATGTATTGCTAGCTGATTGTAGCCTGAAGAAGATCTCTGTGAGAAGATCTGATCTCCACTGGAAGAAAAAATAAAGGGTAAAAAAAGTTAAAGGATAACCTCAGCTTTAGTGTCATGTCCTTTGATAAATACCCCACCTCCCTGAGTGCAGCACACCTAGGATAATACTTACCTTCCTCCCCAATCCAACTATCTTTCCTCTGACTAGATCCTGCTGATACTGTGCATGCATGATGCAGCCCGATTCATTCCCATGAGTTAGCTGTACTCTAAGGGACTGCTGAAGGCCACCAATAGTAGGAATAAATGATGAGTATGCACAGTATGAAGAGGTAAGTATTATCCCCGGTGGGCTGCACTCGGGAAGGTGGAGGTATTTAAATGGCAACTTCACTAAAGGTTTTCCATGCAAAACGTAGTCACAAATCAAAACATATAGGGATACATGACTATAAATAGCTTAAAATGGGTTTTAACTCTTTGACATCCGTCCAAATGTGAGATATCGGTTTTTGGCCAGAGAAAATGTCTTAAAAAGCCATATAACCTTTACTAAGGAGAAACTGAACAAAGCAGCACAAACTCCTTCCTGTGATAGATACAACAAGTGATGCCATACTGTAGAACCAAAAAAGTCGGAAGTATAATAAAAGGAAGTGTTTAAGGTTCTTGATCCCCCTGTCTGCTACCTATATGGAATCTCCTGTGCATATGGAATGAAAATGTCACCTCAGAGCCATGGAAAGTATTAGAACTCTTGGAGCTGAAGCTAGCCATCAACAGACAATAGGGGCCATCGGCAGGCCCTATCAGCAGTTTAAGAATGACAATCAGATCTTGAAATGATGATAAGGAGATGAAAGAGAACATTATTGTTTACATATAATAATGCCTTTTATGGCCAGCATATTGACTTATGATAGAGGAGATCATCAGGAAAAAGATTTGCGCCTTACTTGCCCATTTATTTTGTATATGCACATTGCCCAATTACCATCTGCCATTGTAGAAAGAGCTTCTATGCCAAATATACTGACTGCCACCAATGTTCTCTACATTCCAACAGTTAGAGCACCCTCATCGCAGCAATACCCAGGAAAAACCTTTGTTTAGTGTAACGTCAGATATGTTGTGGCAAGTCAGCCTCCTCTATTATGTCTCCCCATGGCTCAGGAGTCAGTTTCTTACCACATCATCATATGACCTACAGAGGGTCAACATAGTTGCATAACAAAAGAAGCTTGGACAATAACTGGTCCTTTATGCCCACTTGGCATGTGTCCATCCCTATCTGGATGCTACAATCCAGTGGTGGAACTATCGCCATAGTGACCCAGGCGGCCGCTATGAGACCCGGGTCACAGGGGGGCCCGGCCAGGACAAGGAACAAAGGGGTCCCCCTGATGCCATGCGGGCCGTCTGGGTCGCAATGGCATCACAGGCTGCTGGCTGTCGCTGGTGGCTGTGAGGAATGTCCCGCTGTTCAGATCACTGACAACCTGACAGTGATCTGTGCAGCAAGCACGTTCCTCCTCACAGCCGCTGCTGTGACAGCAAGCAGCTGCGGGGCTCAGCAGCGGAGGAGGTGGGGCCCAGCAATGGAGGAGGAGGCGGGGACCATCATCGACAGTGGAGGAGGCAGACAGCGGATCTGGGCTGACAGGTAATAGGTGTGCAGGGGTGTGACCAGCCCACTTGAGACCCTGCAGAGGCCACCATAGAGAGTATATGAAGGATAGCGTGGACAGCGCTCTCGGGTGGGACCTGGAGAAATTAATTATGTAACTCTACCTAGCCTGCGGCCCTGGGAGACAGGAGGAGTACCTGTGCTGGTGAAACAAAAAGAACAAACGTGAGGGCGCAAAGCTGAAGGGGCTATATGGCTGAGTTAGACATTGTGAGAGGAAAAACGGAAGGAGATGAAGCACTTACTTTGAGTGGATCTCAGGACCAGATGAGGACCAGTCTGTGGGGAGGATCGTGAAGTCCAAGGTATATATTCAATGAAGGCTGGTATGCTGCCTGGGGCTGCTCATCTCAAGGAGGAAAGCGATGGTGAGGAGAGAGGAGAGGGGTGGACGGGGGAGCGGGTAGTGACACACAAATTTCGTCCGTGTCCCCGCTGCTGTGATGAAAACTGCAGGCGATGTGCGGAGTAGCGTCTGGCTGGGCTGCTGTGGCTGCAGCTGCGGGTGGAGAGGCTCGATCTGTATGTGAAAAATGTGAAAAAAGCGTAAGAGAACATGGGAGCCAACTTGGTGACCTAACATTTATCTGCAACAATTTAACAACACAGGTTGGTCAGCTCCCTGATCGCAGCCTGTGACTGGACAGTAGCACAGCACTAATATGATCATCTTTTTGAACTCTCTCCCCTTGTCAGCATTTTTCTCGACAGACTGGAAGGCAGCACACAAAATTGACCTCAAGTCAAATTCATGTATTTATAATAGTTGTATTTAAAAATCATTTAATGATTTAAAAATAAAATACATCATTTTTTTTAAACTTATGTACATGCAATTTTACCGTTCATCAACATTTTTAAAACTGGTAAAAAGCACTGATAATATATACACCAATCAGCCATAACCTTATGAGCACCTGCCTGATATTGAGTAGGTCCCGAGTTTTGCTGCCAATACAGCACTGGCTGTCAAAGTATGGATCCTACTAGACCTCTGAAGATATGCTTTGGTATCTGGCAAGGCGCCATCAGTTGCAGATCCTGTAAGTTGTGTGGTGCGGCCTACATCAGACTTGCTTTTTCAGCACATCCCACAGATTCTCGATTTGATCGAAAAATGCAGAATTTGGAGGCCAAGTCAACACCTCAAACTCATTGTTGTGTTCCTCAAACCATTCTTGGACCGTTGTGCAGTGTGGCAGGGGGCATTATCCTGCTGAATGAGGCCACTGACATCAGGGAATACAGTTTCCATCAAGGGGTGTACTTGGTCAGCAACAATGTTTAGGTAGGTGGTATGTGTCAAAGTAACATCTACATAAATGGCAGGGCCCAAGGCTTCCCAGCAGAACATTCCTCAAAGCATCACGCTGCTTCCATCGGCTTGCCTTCTTCCAATAGTGCATCCTGCTGACATCTCTTCCCCTGGTAAGAGACACACACGCACCCAGGCATCCACATGATGTAAAATAAAATGTAATTTATGAGACCAGGCTACCTTCTTCCATTGGTCCTTGGTCCAGTTCTGATGGTCATTACAGACGGTGGACAGGGGTCAGCATGGGCACCCTGATCGGTTTGCGGCTATGCAGCCCCATACACAACAAGCTGTGATGCACTGTCTGTTCAGTCAACTTTCTCCTTGCTAGCACAGGAACCCATCCAGCACAATTGACTGGCTCCCAGTCTGAGCTTTGCCATAGAGGGGCGTGCAAGAGGTTGATATCAGGTTAATGTAGGTACCTACACTGCGTGCATTTGAACAAAAAATACATGTATTGCTATATTATTAAGTACAGAGCTGCATAAATTCTGTCTCTCATATCTACCTGGAGATGAGATTAAACTTACATTCTTATGTAGATTCAGGAAGCCTCCGGACTCATTTTAGGAACACTTACAAAATGCCTGTCAATACGCTTTTATTAAACTGTAATTATGGACATCCTTACAATAATCCTTGGACGGTGCTGTTGATAAACAAACAAAAAACAGATTTAAAAGATTAAATTAAACAGCATAATGATGGGAGCCGCATTTTGCTTTGTTGGCATCTTCCACCTGATATTATATCAGAGAAACATGTGACAGCTTGTGAAATGGGTGGAAATTTGGAGCTATCACCTGCTTTTTCATGTCAATTAAAGAATTCCTTTTTTTTTCTTTTCATCAAACATTTAAAAAAATGAAATAAACAAAAACACAGATCAAAGCGGTAAACAGCGTGTTGATATTCCACAGATGCAAAAGAATGTTTTTTTTCCTCTTGTCAGAATTTGGGAGATAGAGAAATCAGACATCCTTTATTTGTGTGTACGCTCTAAATCACAGCCCAGCATTTAAATGTATACGGAAGGTGGAAGCAGCCAGATCAGAGACATTACTGCCCTCTGTTGAGCACAAAGGGAATATCAGGCTGAACATGATTGTTCTTAGCATGCAGAGCTGTCAAAACATGCCAAAATATTATCTATATGTTGGGACTAAATAACATAAGGAAGCATCTCATGGTGCTCCACATTTTACAGATAAAGCTATTATCAGGCGATGACTTTGTGAAATGTGTACATGTGCTCATGTAAATGTAATTATGATTGGAGTACAATTATTGTTAAATGCATTTTACATTCGTTATTGCTTGAAACTGCAAGTTTACTTATGTTAAGCAGGAAGTAGGTGTACAGATGGTTAGATGATTGATTGATAGGGAAACAAACAGATTGAAAGATAGATAGATAGATAGATAGATAGATAGATAGATAGATAGATGGATAGATGTAGGTAGAGCTCTGTATATGCACAAACAGTAGGGTACAATGTGTGTGTTATCTGCATTAAAACCATTTTTTATCCACAGGGCTGTCATTTTCTTCAGCTTATCTTGGCTCATAGTCACACTCCTACTACAAACCTTTAGAGCTTAGTGAATTGAGCCTATTTACCTTGGAATAAGGTATAATTTAAATTAAACATACCCTCTACCGTAACATATACAATACTAGAAGTCTCAAAATAATGCATAAAAGTGTTATATAAAATACACATTATTTTGAAATTCTAATACTCTTTCCTGTTTTCTTTTTTTTTTCCAGTGGAAAACTTTCCAAGTAAGCTTTGTGGTTTCATTACTATTTGGTGGCATCAAGTGACTTGTAAGAAGTGATCTATCTATCTATCTATCTATCTATCTATCTATCTATCTATCTATCTATCTATCTATCTATCTTTTATTATTACTATATAGTGACATAATGTAACTTGTGTGTAGTGATCTATCACATTATAGTCTATGTATCTATTTACAGATCTGTCTCATATGTATCTGTGCTATAGCCATTGATCTATCTGTAATCTATTTATCGATCTCATATCTATCTATCTATCTATCTATCTATCTATCTATCTATCTATCTATCTATCTATCTATCCATCTATCTGTCTTGTATTATTATTGCATAGCAACATAATGTATGTAGAGATCTATCTAATTTCTATCTGTGCTATATTCATTGATCTAGCTTTAATCTTATTAATTATTATTTCTGTTTTTATGCATAGAAATACATCTACCACACAAATATCTATCTATCTATCTATCTATCTATCTATCTATCTGTCTGTCTGTCTGTCTGTGTGTCTGTCTGTCTGTCTGTCTGTCTGTCTATATATCGATCTATCTTGAAATATTATTTGGTGACATTATGTGACTTGTATGTATTGATCTATCGATTTATAGTCTATTTATCTATGTATAGATCTATCTCATATCTGTGTAATAATAATTGATCTATCTCATATCTACGTATCTATCATCTATCTATGTTGTATTATTATTATTATTATTTGGTGACTTTGCAGACCTTATGTAGTGATCTATTGATTTAGCTCATCTATCGTTTCCAAAGACCAGTATATGCAGCTGTATGGAACAGATACAGCAATAACAAGATATAGCAGATTTACATTTATCAAGAGTCTAAAACTGCACTCCGGGTCTTAAAAAATAAGAAAGTTTTTCCATTAACAAAGAAATCCCTCCAATAAGCTTTCTAACATTAAAGCAAGTGGCAAGAATGACAACTTTATTCAAGCGGATCATCTGGAATTACATTAAACAGCTGCTATTAAACAGCTGACAACAAAGAAGCCCATTTTCATCTGTACAGCACAGAGATTTAAGCAGTGTGCTCCCTCAGTAATGTTATGAAGAAGACATTGTGTTCCTGTATACCCATACACACTGTACTCCCCGCTGTGCTTGTTGCCAAACACACTCTCTTTTTCTTTTTTTTCTTGCCGTCTAATCACTTTGTATTCAGGCAGGCCTCTGGGATGCCCACAATTCATCCAGACAAATGCAGAACAGGTTTCGCAAAACTGGTTTTAACAGGTGCCTGTGCTAAGACATATGACAGGCCAGCTATGCGGCAGTGGTCATAGGTTATGACGTGTCCTGCTGCACCTGACACAGGCTATTTCTCAGACGAAAGCTAAAACAAGGAACAATGCAAAATCATTTCACTACCAGGAATTTTTTATTTATAAAGGAGCACTGATGTATCACAATTTATTAATAAGATAAATAAATATGCAGATCCATCATTTATTAAGTGAGAGAAAGCTGGGCAATAGATTGGCAGATATATAACTGGTTAGAAAATAGATAGATAGATAGATAGATAGATAGATATTTGGGGAATAGATAGATAGATAATTATTTTTGGGAGATAGATATATAGATATTTGGGAGATAGATAGACTGATAGACAGATAGATAGATAGATAGATAGATAGATAGATAGATAGATAGATAGATAGATAGATAGATAGATAGATATTTGGTACATAGATAGATCGATAGACAGATAGATACATAGATATATAAATATTTGCAAGATAGATAGATAGATAATTGCATGTATTTATAGTCCAACTCAAGCCAAACCAAGGTTTTTGTTATTTCCTTTTGGACAGAGCGGGGGAGAAGTTAGAGCTTCTGTCAGGTTTTTTATTGCCATCCTTGTCCTTATTAAGGAAGTCTACCCATGGTTGATGTCCAGACAGGAAGTGATGGTAAATCTCTCCGATGGGCACACATGAGACAAAACCACATTTTTAGTAGAGTGGGGAACTTCTGATTACATTCTTATTGCTGTTGTTGCCTTCCTGTCCTGGTGATAGTCACACTTCACGTTGCTTGGAGGAGCCACGGTAACAGCAATGACAGCTAACACCATTATCTCAGTACAGCTGTGTTTTAAACTAAGGGAACAGAGCCCATGCTATCAGTGTCCTCTTAGTTCCTTTTTACCTTTTTGTTTTTAAAAACACCTAATTGTCTGAATGGGGATAATCTAAATAACTAAGTTTGTCCAATAGCTAATTTTGAGCCAATATCTCAAATGTCTTCATTTGTACCGTCTACGTACTCAACTGCCTGACGAAGGAGACGGTGGACACGAAAGCATTAGCCCGCTATGTACTTACTCTGGGTCACAGTGGTACATTGGTTAATGTACTCCTGTCACCCAAAAGAGAAGTAAAGCCCAAAAAAAAGATTTGGCATTACTTCTCTATTAAAAGCAGAGATTGTAAACTCTAAGCCATAATCCTGTTGCTTTTCTTTTCCATTGTCATTTTTAATATACATCTCTTCAGCGCAATTGATGTCTCTAGTGCTGTATCTATTTGTTGTATACAATGCTTCAGAGAAGGTTCATGTGTAATAAACATGACATGCTTATATAGAGAGCTGTATTTGATGTTTACAGAATTTTGACACATGACCTATGATTGCAGTACACGCAGGAACAGTAAATATCACTTTATTAATGTACTTTATTTTCCGTACTGTCTGTCTATTGTCAGAAAAATAATTGTGAATGGCGGGTTCTGGTAAAAGAGAATAAATTTGTGGATTGACTTGTTACCTATTTGTGGCAGATTCATTTATAGCACCCAAAGCAGGAGCGCGGCATAAACAGTTATATTGATAGGCATAAACAAAGTAACATGGATTGTTTTTATAATTTGATTGATCTTTAACTTCCCTTAACATAGTCACAAGAATATTTTAAGCCTCCATTCCCATATAGCGTTTGCATTTCTCGTGTGGTTTTCCGTAGTCTGAACAATGCACATTATGTTTAGAGCGGTTTCCGCGCATATTCGTATGGCCGAATGCGCGCGGAAAACGCTCATATGTGAATGGAGCCTAAGCATTTTGGCATAATCCAAAGGGTAACACTGATCTCAGCCTATGGAAGACTGAGGGGGTTATTCACAAAGGAGCCGAAGGATCCAGCTGTAGCCTTGGCTCTCTTCAGCCTCCGGCCTGCTGTACGGGCTTTTCACTATAGCCCGTACAGCAGCCAAGCAGCTCAGCCAAGCCAAAGTGACAACCGAAGCGGGGCGAACACATTTATATTTTTTCAACTTTTTCACTATTTTCTATTCTGCTGGATACCACCGAGGTACTGAGTAGAATAGCCGAGCTGAATGCTGCTGTCTGAATGTGAATAGGGGTGATTCGGATGTTAAGTCGAAGTCCTTCAGCACTTCGGCTCAGCCGAACAAAGGCACGAAGGCAGCCGATGTACGGCTGAAATCAACAGTACTGAGCCGTAGTGAATTAACGAAGGTTGTTCGGCTCACTTCACTTCGGCTCGGTTATTCACTTGGCTGACTTCGGCAGCTTTGTGAATAACCCCCTAAAAGTTTATGTAAACTTTAACACTGAACTCATATTTGCTCTATTTTGGTCTCTTAAATGTACCATTGACAGCCTTTTGTTATCTGTTTTATAGGTGCAAAAGTGTGTTATCTCATAGAGCCTCCTAGTTCTTATCTCAGACTACAGAATGATTAACCTTTGTGTTGTAAAGGTCTGAGAGATTTGATAGTGGGAGTGGTTGAGTAGTTTAGCAAAGTCCACAAAATCACTGTGTTGTCAGTCCACAATATGAAACTAAGAGCTCAGTGCATTTCTAGCAGATCAACTGTAGGGATGAGCTAAGGTTCGGACTAAACCCAGTCCAAGCCTGAGCTCCTCCGAACCCAGAAAGGAACTCCTCCCGGACACAGAAGGAAGCTCCTTCTATGCCTTCCAATCAGATGCAGAGAGTTAATTCCCCACCCACAGCTTAACATAAGCAATGGAGCTGGGTGCAATATTGTTATTGACCTTTTATAGTTAGAAGGCTATATTAGGTATATTACATTTACCTAATATGACCATGTGGTCATGGAAGGTCAATGACTTCAGCACAAACATCCATGTAGCTTCCATGTTCTGATGAGCCGGGTCCAAACCTGAACTCATTCCTAATCAACAGGAATTTTTCTGTACTTGCAGGATGCAACTCTATTACATATGACCATAACTGGCCCCTTGCTCTTCCCATGCCATCTTTTGTTCTTATGACAGTCCTAAGGCTCCTGGGCAATCTTGTCTAAGAGCTGCGACCTACACCAAGTTAGTGCTTCTTACTGATCTACACTCTGTGGTGGACTCCATCCATGGCACGGGGGGATGGTTGAGGCAGTTAGGCTCATATTTACTAAAATATTGTTGCTCCTTAACATTACTAAACTAAAAGTACAGCTGTCATTGTAAAGAGAAAAATTGATCTTTAGCATTGCAAGATCCTTTGAAACCTAGCCCAGTAGTGAATTATAGGGAATGTAAGGACAAACACTACGTGTGAAAGTGTTGGGTGACTGAGCAACCAATTGGCATGATCAATCAGTGTCTCTATACAATGCAGGAAACATTTATGCTTCGTTTTTTTGTTTTTTTACACTATCTTACTACAGAGTCTTTACTGTTTCTCCCCTCTTATTGCTCCCAGCTGTGCTTCTGCATTGTCACCTTGTCCAGGGGCATCCCCATAATAAGGGAGCCTGATGCGGTAGCCTCACGTGGCATCTCATTGGGGGGGCAGCAGGCATGGGAGGGGGGGTGGCAGCATGGGCAACTAACTGCACCCCCACTGGCTCCCCCCTTCCATTCAGTCATCTGAGAGCTCGGCCGCCTGCTACCTCCCACCACCTCCCTCCCGGCTGACAGCTTGGCCTCCTTCTCTTGACCGCCTCAGGTGGCGAAAAAGGTAGGGACAGCCTGACCCTGTCATATGTGCCCTTGACAGAAACTACAAGAATTTGTGTTGACACTTATTGTGCAGATATTGACCACAATTGTGACATTTACAAAGCCCGCCCAGAGCAATTATGTGCAAATTCTGTTGCGAGTCCATGTAGACAGAAAGTGTCTGAAAGAGGCTGTAGGAGATCAGCAGTGAAAGTGAAAACAGTATTTTATTAAATAAAAAAGGAAAGAAAACCAGTTCTTAATACACAGCGTTTTCGAAAACTAAGGGGTTGATCTACTAAAGGCAAATAGGCCATTTAATCTGCAAGGGAATTTGCACTTTGCAGGGACATTTTCCCTTTGGTGTCTAATGTGATGAAATTCTAATGTGGTAAATGTGGTGAAATTTAATTTACCCCATCATGTGCAAGCAAAAAAACCCAGAATTTTTGCTTGCACATGAATGGATGATAGAAGTCAGCAGAGCTTTACCTCATTCACCAAGCTAAAGGGAATACTTCCCCTTCAAAGTGCAAATTCCTTGCAAAGTGAACAGCCTATTTGCCTAGTAAATCAGCCTCTAAGTATCATCCAGTTAGGGTTTAGATCTAATTTAACTTTAACTTTTTATTATTGTTTTTTGCTCATAATGTTTATTTAAGTTTGCATTTGCTTGAAACACCCAATTAAGATCTGTATTTAAAAATTGAATAAGGCCCCTTTCACACGGGCTGATTAGGAGAGCATGCAGCAACACCGCTGTGACATCCGTGTCCATACAGTTTTTTTCCTCCATCTTGTGATGGAGGAAAAGACTGAAACTACCGGAGCCCATGTGTGTCTATGGGGAGTCAGATGTAAACGGACATGTGTCAGATCCGGCACAATCTGGTCCGTCGAAGCGGATCTCTGACTCATCTATTTTACTGGACCTAACCGGAGCTGGGGCTAACTGGGTGTACATTCATTTACACATCGCTGCTTATAAACTTGCATAGAGCATCCGAACAGGTTCATCTGCAACTGACAGGCGGACCCGATCGGACGTTCATGTGAAAGGGGCCTAAAAGGTTCACTAAAATGGCTACTTTACCTGAATAAAATAACATTAACAAACTACCTAAAAAATTTATAACAAAATGAGTTCAAATAAGAATTAAATATACAAAAAAAAATCCTAAACAAAAATTGCAATAACAAAAACAAAAATTGCATTGAAAAAAATCAACAACAAAAAATGTACCAAAAAAAATAAAATTAAACAAGCAAAAACAAAAAAAAATAAAAATGCTTCTTTAATAAAGTATTTTTTTCTTGTGATAGTATTCTTTCTCTCTGATCTTTAACCCAAGGCATCATCTTTAAGTCACTTCTGTTATTTAAGCCAGCATCGCAAAGATGGAAAAAAAGCCAGCTTAGAAAACCAAAGAGCGATACAAATAAATGTTTTCCTTTTCTGATTGTGTTCGATCCTTAATATAATGTAATTCTCTTAGAAAGATGACACAATGGCAGCAGAGATTTGCATCCAAATTCAGCCTCTGTGATGCAACGCGGCTCCCGCGATGCACTTGTGCTAATTGATGATGACACAGCCTACCCCAGGCTCCATTGAAAAATCAAATTGTCATGTGTCTGAGAGAGATGCCAGAAGGCAGAAGTCAGAAAATGAGAACAACATCCCAGACTGTGATATGAATATATCCCCTTATGGAAAGCCATGGCCGTTTTGTTTATGGAGCTCCTTTATTTGTTGTGTCTGACTGTTGATGAGCAGATTCTTATCCGCGCTCCTTGGCTTGCCAGCTAATTTGAAACACGCATTTTCGAGTGGGTGTGCTGTTTCACCATTTAACTTTATGTTTATATTGAAAACGTACTTTTGGCCAAGCTGTGCTCACACTCTATTTATGGCTGTTTCACGCAAATTTCCCTTCAGTGTTACATTTCTGTTTATTGCTTTGTCTGGTAATGAAGCAGCGGGGAGTTTTATTTTCTCCAGTGGGCAGCACAAGTCCAAATCCCCAGAGGGGTAAAATCTGTCATCCAGCTCAAGCTGACTATTTTTCTGAATTCTCCGTATACAGTTATCCTCGTAGAGACGTTATTATGCAAAATAATTATCTGATCATATCAGGAAATTATTTAAAGGGTTTCCGAGGCTGGTGTCTCATGCATTTGTGTGTGTCGTTATTTTGTATTTGTTCCTCACATCATTAAGTACTGTGAAGGATGCTGATGCCATTTTAAAGGGGAACTAACCTGGATCAACAATGGGTAACTGTGGGCATAGCATTCTGTTTCAGGTTTCTTTCTTTCTTTTTTCTTTCTTTCTTTTTCTTCCTTCTCTTATCTCTATAGGTTGAACTCAATGGACTTGTGTCTTTTTTCAACCTGACTAACTATGTAATCTGAAAAAGCGATGGTGTGCTATGGTATATTTTTATTGTGCCTAAGCAGTATCCTGAAAAATGTACCTTTTTAATTTAAAATTTTTCCTGAAAATTGGCAGTGCACTGTCTGGCATGAGGGTGTCTAGGCACTACTGTACCCACAGCCTCAGCTGTATATATCTGCAATATGAGCTCTAAGGCAGTGGTCCCCAACCCCCGGGCCGCAGACCGGTACCGGTCCGTGGATCAAATGGTACCTGGCCGCCCAAGGAACATTAAATTATTTCCATTTTATTTACTGTAGTGTATTTCTCTGGGGTTTGTCTGACTTTCCACGACAAGAGGTAAACCGGGAGCTGAGAGACGTCACCTAAAGCCGCACCAATACCGCGCATGTGCAAAATATCGTGATATGGGGCGGTTTTAGGTGACATCTGGAGCTGAGCAGCTGCAAGCGGCAGTGGCGTTGTAGCTTTGGTAAAGAGAAGGTGTGTATCGCTCTTCTCTCTGTTCACCGGTACTTTCTCATGTTTAACAGTGCTTGGTGTACTGTATATTGTGTTTGCTCAAATTTAACCCACAAATTAGCAAAAATGAGTACGAAACAGACGTCGTTAGAAAGTTTCCTTGGGAAAAAGAAAAGGCCCAGTGAAGAGACAGAAGAAGGGCCTTCAACATCAAAGAAACATGTAACTTTTAACAGACAATACCATGAGTCCTACTTGAAATATGGATTTATCGGGACAGGTGATTCCAATCTAAAATATAAACAATCAACGTCCCCCCCTCAGCGGGCCGCGGTAAAATGATCAAACGTTGACCGGTCCGCGGCGATAAAAAGGTTGGGGAGCACTGCTCTAAGGCACTTCTGCCACTGACTGCAAGTTGTAGGAAATTTGGAGCAATATTTCCTGATGTCGCTACAGTTTTGCTCCCTGTTCTCTTTGTTGGAGGCTCTGACATGAGGATGCAAAGCCCAGCCTCTACCAAGATGGCCACCTCCTTACAGGGACACAGTGCAGAATAAAGCATTGTAAGTCAGTAACGGGGAAAGATCAGCTGCTGGTGACTAGTCTTTTGCCCTGTGTCTGCCTTCCAGAGTTACATTTTTCATTATGGTAGATGAAAACTCAATCACTAATATCTTTGTTGCATTCTTGGAGTTCTGTTTTAATATTCCTGTACAAACAGAAGAAAAGCTGGCCACAGACTGGATTTCTCTGGAATAGTTTATTGAAGCTTCCAATAAACGATTTCAATAAACGATTCCAGTGGAATCCGGTGTGCGGACAGCTTTTCTTCCGTTTGTATGGGCTCATTGGAGCGAGGGTGTGCTCCCAGCGGCCAGCACCCGGCTCATTCCTTCACTGAGCTGTGTAGGAGCTGTGTTTCTTGTGTGTGTTCTTCTTAATGTTCCTGTAGCTGTGATGCCTTCCAACATTCTAAGATGATAATGTGGACCCCTTTTAGCACTGAGTATGTAGGCAGAGGACACACCCCTGCAGCGCCCCTACTTACATGGCCCTGGTAAAATGAATATGTAAGAAATAATTGGATTTATCAACAAAGACTGTTTTCACCATTACTGTTCCTTTATACTGAGTTTTTAAAGTATCAAATGCAATAATTTAGAGGCTTGCCCAAAGGTTTACAGGGCTATTCACAAAAGGGTGAAGAGTTTGGAGAAAGAGGAGAGGTGAACAATCTTGGACAACATAGCTGATTTGGAAAAATTCTCCACTTCAGCTCGCTTTCCAATTCAGATATGTTATCCTAAATTATTCACTTCTCTTGCCTTCCCCAAAATCTTCCCCCTTTAGTGAATAACCCTGTTACATTTACTACTTCAATTGTACTCTTTGTATACAGCTCAGAACATCAGTCCAAAAACAGGGACAACTAAGAAGCAAAAATGGATAGAGGGGTTTGATTTGAAAAGAGGGTCAGTCCCTCCAAATAAGGGACAGTTGGGAGCTATGGCTATGACACACACATCGTGTGATACTTGGCTTTTCTTCAGGACTGCATGGCATTTGGCTGTTTATAGGGCACAGCTGGTTGGGGTGGAATTTACTGTATTGGCTGATTGAATTTAGTTTGTAAGTAACCCTGTGAGAGTATATACGAGAGACAAGGCCAAGATATTTTGCACTGCCTCATGCATGTATAAACTGTGGTTCCTCCCTCTACTCGGCTGGAAGAACAGGCCAAACGATATGTTCAAGTGTGCAAACTGAAGATGGGTCTTTCTGCCCAAGCCTCAGCATACCGCAGTAAAGGGTCTTGATTGTACAGACATGTCCGCTATGCTTGAAGCTATTTGGATTTCATGACAATCGTTTCTGTGGATGCCACTGGATTTCATTATGCTTTAAGAAGACATCATTGTAACTATTGAAAACCTTTACAAGAATAGAATAATTCACTGGAAAAGTAAGTATGAGAAACCCTGCCCTTTTACAAGCATAATAAAAGCTCTATTAGTTTCTTTTAGTTCTTTTAGCTATACAAAACATACAATAATACTTTCTAGAGTCCAAAGGCACAACTCAACACAGTAGAGGCCATAAATATTGCTAGACCCAATAAAAATGTTCTATATGTTAGACTAATAATATATTTTCCATAACTGCAATCCTGGTTGATAACTAACTATAGCTATTACAAATATAAAAATTCTTTAAACAGACCACTGAGTCACACTTTACCAACAACAGCTGATGTTATTTTGTCTCACAAAGTTGAAAAAATGGCTCTTTAAAGTATAGCAAAACTTATTTTTTTTAAGGATAGAGTAAGTAATAGCAAAATTCCCTCTCATTGTTTTTCGTATGTGTCCTGTAAGGGAGATTTTCCTTTAATTCCTGTCCCAGCGACACAACAGGAACTAAGGAATTCTCACTTAGACAGTTGCCACTGGAACGAGGTCCCCATTGTAAAATGTTACCTACCGTTCTGTTCTAGTAACAATTGTAAAATTTAGGATTTTCCATAGTTTTTGTGTCCCAGAGACAGTGGTCACCAGAACAAATTGAAAGGGTGAATCGCCAAACGAGGACACAGACAAGTGTAAAACAAATTTCTCTTGCTCAGGTCTCATGCAGTCTCTAATTTATTTGCAGAGTAAATCCAATCTGATGGATTAGAGTCACTGGCTCTCCTAAATGACTCTTGGCATTCTTATATAGGTGAATGAGACCTAGAGATCTGCCAATGCAGTCATTCCAGGTCCCTGGAGAGGGTGTTGACAGAAATACTACAGCCAATCAAAGTGGTGCAAACTCAGGCTTACTGGGTTTGCACCAAGCTCATTCTCATCACTAGTCTTTATTTGTGGTGGACACAAGGTTCAGCACTTCCCCATTCTGAGTGACCACAATTTTTTGTTTAGGTTTCAGCTTTGCTTTGAGGCTTTATTTACACGTTTATGAATATGTTGTAGCTTTATAAGGTATTGTACAACAATGTGTGGTGTTTGTGCTATTGGGTGCAAAGCCATTAATTTTTAAAGGCATCCTTATAAGCAGTCTCACTCTAAAAAACACACACACCTGACCTTCTGTACATCTGATTTACTTTTTCCCCCCAGCGTACTACAAGGCAAAACATGTTTGTTTATTGCATGTGTTGCCTTGTGGTGCCTGGAAAAAAATAACTCAAAGTTAGTTTTTTTTGGTTTGTGGACTTATGTTGAGGGCCCATGGAAAAAAAAAATGATATCTACCGTATATACTCGAGTATAAGCCGTCCCGAATATAAGCCGAGTTACCTAATTTTACCAAAAAAAACTGGGAAAAAATTTTTTCCATTATTTTCACCTGATGATCCTGCCAGTAACACACTTTTTGCCCTAAGGTGACAACACTTACTCACAGAACTGTATCTCCTGTCGGTAACACACTTTCTCTCCTAGGGTGACAACGCTTGCTAAGCATTCTTTATCTATGGAGGAGAAGCATTTTCACCATAGTACAGGACTACAATGACCTTCCCCTTTCCTCATGGTTGTATGCTTTCTGTAGTTCACAGAGGAGAACTAGGAAGGCTAGTAACATTGCTTAAAGTGTACAGTATATACACTTTCAATCTAGATGTGTGTTATGTGTTCCTATTCACACAGCACGCCAAAAAATAATAAATAAATATAT
>NW_017306269.1:460885-496989 GCF_000935625.1 Nanorana parkeri
TTTAGATGTTTTGTTGTAGCAGACAACATGGCTGATTTCATTTTTTTTTCTGAGTATCTTCACAGTGATCTGTCCTTATAGAAAGACTTAGGACTGAAATTTGAGGATCGTGTTTCCCTCATTAACTTCATTAACATTTGAATGCAGAAGCCAGGGTTGTAACCCCTCACCCTTCATAGTCCCTCCTTAACATTACAAAGAAGGTAAAAACTAGAAGAAATGGGGAGACTGGGTGGCGGCTAGGGGACTTACCTTGGAAGGTCCGGGCGGAGAGACCTTGCTCCCGCCTACATCCCCTGAGCAGTGATCCAACGGTGTGAAGATGAGGGACCTGTGAGACTCTATAGATGGCAAGGGACGGGGTTGAGAACACGATCCCTTCGTGAGCTGTTGGCTCCAGGTGTTAGAGTTGGAGGGAGATCCTTCTCTCTCTGTACGCCTTACTTAGCTTTGGAGTGCTTGTTTAGTCGTAGATGTATTTTTCTTAATTTTCTCATTTTTTGTAATGTCTTGTACTGAATGCTGTTATGATGTAATGTGATGCTTGTTTATTTTTTCTTTTTGTGCTGTATGTTGATTGTTTGTGGGTCCCAAAACTAATAAAAACTTTACCTGTTAATAAAACAAAAAAAACTAGAAGACATTTTAACCCTTAAGAAGCCCAGAAACCCTAAACTGCAAGAAGCATTTTAATTAAATTTTTTATTTTTAGCTGATGCTATGTGAACGGGAACATGTAACAAATATAAAATAGGTTTTATCCCAATTTGGCTGCATTGTGGAAATACAATTTAAGATTTTAGTGCAGTGTACAGGAAGTTACAGAGAACCTGAATTTCTGGCAGGATTAACAGGTTTTTTTTCTGTACTTGCCCCCAAAAAATTAAAACAAATGCAGCCACCACATCTGAGTACTTGTAAGTGGCAATATATTACATATTTGTTCCTGACTTTAGACTTAACTCTAATAAGCCCTTTAAATGCAATGCACGACAATGTGCCAAAAATGCTAAGGACCCT
This sequence comes from Nanorana parkeri, assembly GCF_000935625.1. NCBI lineage: Eukaryota > Metazoa > Chordata > Amphibia > Anura > Dicroglossidae > Nanorana > Nanorana parkeri. The sequence continues at coordinate 461,906 of NW_017306269.1, forward strand.
ACGGCCCACAAGCTGCTAGCACGCCGAAGGTGCTAGCAGCTTGTGGGCCTTAGCACTTTAGGCATTCAAGCTAAAAACCCACTTTCTACAAGTCCTGTCCTTTCTATAGGTCTAGCCATTTGGCTGCAAGAACCAATAAAACAAGTCTTTGTGTGAACAAGGCTTAAAGTGACATTAAAGTCACATCCCCCTTCCCATGCTGCTTTCAGGACTTACCTTAAGTGATGCCCCTTGATCCGATCATCTTCTTTCCAGTAGTTTTCAGCAGTCCCTCCAGTGCTGGAGCCGGTCTCTAATCCAGTGCAGACTGCTGTCTCTTCCTGTCCCACGTAGTCTGTCCAGCGTGCACGCTCACGGCTGCATGCATTCACTTATACTGAAGTCTTCTCCCCGCTGGTGATCTCTACTGCGCATGCGCTCACCCTAACATCCTGCTTGCCGCTCAAGAGCTGGATTTTACAGCCGGGAGTGAGTGGTGAAGACACAGGTAAGTATTTACCTATTTGGTAACTTTTTTTTTATTTTTGCTTGCTAGCAGTAGATATATGTAAAAAAATGTGACTTTAATGTGACTTTAATACCTCCAGTTGACTTTATTCTTTTGGGCATAAAGCGAATGGAACTTAATATAGGTAACATGCAGTTAAATATTTTAAAAATAATACAAATACCATCTACAATGGCCTTTTATCAACTTTTGGACTGTGCACCAAATCAGCCCTCAGTGACACTAACAGTGGACAGTTAGTCAGACAGTTAGGCACTACCAACACACCTCAAAAGAGCTTGGTGATAAAAGTATATGATACGTATGTAATAAATACTTGAATGATGGTAATGACCTGTCATGTAACTACTTCTGTATTGCAGTACACTTTTCGGTAAATGTTTTCCAGTTGAAGAACTTAGTGTTCGATATCTGAGTGCTTTCACACAACTCTGACGGTAGAATGTATGAAAGAGGCTATAAAGGGAACATGTGTGTTAAGTTATGCCAAGCTTGACGATGGCTTTCGTCACCCACGGAGCAGTTCAGAGCACAGCAAGGGGCAATGCATACTGACACGCGGTTGATTGTAGGCTGGACTGGCAGTTCAAAGCTGGGCCTCCATAGTTGCAGGAGTTGTGACCTGTCAGCACTGCTGCTATAACGGTTTTAAAGGCCTCGTTTCACTTGGCAATGCCTTACTGCTTGTTGGAAATAGCGTTTACGCTTTTATGAGTCGAGGGAAAAATTGTCAACCCAGATGATTATTCCAGACAAGAATTCTGTGTTATACATATATAGCTGTCATTCACTTTTGCCCTCAGTAGTTTAGGATGGGAACATACATGTGTACAAGGGACAAAGCCTGGAAGGACTTTTGGTTTTTATCATGGTCATGCTTGGCCATGATAAAACCATACTGGTTTTTATTGGTTCTACCCTCCAACTGGCCAACTTCATTACCCAAGCTGAGTAGCCTGTACGCCAGGGGTGGCAGATTAAATTATCAGTTGAAACTAGATTTCAACCCTAACTAAAGGTTGAAGAAGAACTCCAGGGAATTTTTTTAATTAAACCTTGCAGTGGGGATACCCCCACACTGTAAGGGTCAATTGCTCATTTTTGCCTAAGTGCCAAAGCGCCAGCTCCAGGCCCACCAATGAAAATAGGCCCGGCCAGCACAGAATTCCTCGGTATGCCCGATGGAAATTCGGGTCGGCTGGGTTGAATACAATCAGTCAGAAGTGCTGGAGGCTCTCTAATCAAGCATATTAGGCGGCCACTTGCTGGGGCCCCACTAGAAGCGAGCAGCTGCCTAATTAGAGGACAGCAGCACCAGACCCATGATGCTCTTAGTTCGGCCCTGCTCAGCTTCCTTGTGTCTATACACTTGTATAGAACATGATGACCACTCCAGAGGAGGGGAAGGGAGGCTCCAGGGACAAGAGGATTAGGTGAGTATACTCTTTTTTTAGCACCTAGACACAAATGAGCAGTTAACTCTTGCAGTGCAGGGGTAGCCTTACTGCAACGGTTATTACATTTTATCCAGAGTTCTTCTTTAAAGATCTAGAGACTTGGATTCTGTATTGTATGTTAATGAGAGTAAACCAAATCTGTCCCCCTTTGTCCCTCAGAAATTGTTTAGAAAAGCTTGCAGTCCTGTGTATATTCCTGCTCCATAGAAACAACAAGAAAAGGAAAAAAGTACATTTTAAAAATAATTATTAGGTATGCTCTGTGAACGGAAACACATAATAAACATATGAGTGGGAATTTATCAAAACTGGAGCAGACTAAATCTGTAGCAGCTGTGCATGGCAACCAATCAGCTTTTCTCTTTCATTTTCAAAGCCAAACTGAAGAGAAAGCCTGATTGGTTGCTATTGGCAACTGCTCCAGATTCTGCCTGCTCAGCTTTTGATCAATACCCCCATAGTAAGGTTTTCTCAATTTGACTGCAAAAGTGGAACTGCACTTTAAGACAAAACTCTGCTCCGGCTGCAGGCCATGGAGACTTGCCAGACCTAGTTTGTGTCACAATAAATAAGACATATTAAATGTTTATTATACATGTAGTACTGCCACTTAGATTTAAAAGAACTCGTGACTGTGCCAAGTGAAAAAAAACAAAAACTGGCTGGAACTGAACTAAATTTTCTAATTTTTCCAATGAAATTCCGCTTGCAGCTTATTGAACCTTTTCCAATCCAATAGAAGATCGTTTTCCAGTCTCTTCTGCTTTCTTTGCTTCATGACATTCCGTATCAAGTGCTTCTTGTTATTAAAACAACTAAATATAAATATGACTCTCTTGTTGTGACAACTTTTTTTTTTTTCAACTCGGCAGATAAAATTCTATTTATAAAACACAATGGAAGCCTGTTATGTTTAAACTGCAGTTGTCTTAAATATTTATCTATCCGTGGTGCAAAAACATTTTGTTATTTAATGCTATTACCTTTCAATATCAATCTGCAGACTGCAATTATTTTTTTCAACTGTAAAAAACAAGAATAATTTGTTGTAACATGTTGTTCCTTATCCCTCTGCTCGTGTCATAGGCTCGCTACCTCTTCCAGATGTTTACACAGAGTTTGAAGTCAAATTTCAGGAAGCCGGATGCATGACAAATGCCATCCTTAGCAGTAGCCTTAAAAAACAACTCCATTTAAAACTTTTAGGAGGTTATTCACAAAGCTGCCGAGTGAATAACCCAGCCGAAGTGAAGTGAGCCAACCTAGCTTCGGCTATTCACTCCGGCTCAGTACGGCTGATCCCAGCCGTACATGTTCGGCTGAGCCGAGGTCCAAAGTACTTTGACTCAGCCGATCCAACATTTGGATCAGCTGAGCCGAAGCTCAGGCAGCTTACTTGCTGCCGTTCGCCCCTATTCTCATATGGGCCGAACGGCAGTGAGTGAATAGCCGAATGCTGCTGAGCGGCATTCTGCTCGGTACCTCCGTGGTACTGAGCAGAATAGCAAGTCAATGAAAAGAGTTTAAGAAAAAAAAAAGTTGAAAAAATATATTTTTAAATTAAATAAAAATAAATAAATAAACATTTAAAAAAAAAAAACAATTTGGCAGAGCTAGCAGTGACAGCTAGCTCAAAAAACTGGGCTAATTGTTATAGCTTGGCATACATGCATAGATGTCTCTTGTTCAGCCCGCAGGCTGAATAAAAAAAAAAATCAAATAGATTCCTCCATCCACATTAAACAGTGTGGATAGAGAAATCTTCACCTGCAGGCTATTTAATTCAGACAGCTGGCACCTGCGGTTGTCTGAATACCCAAACACTGAACTTCCTGTCCAGTAGAGCACAAGGGACAGAGCAGTGTCCAGCAGCTGCTAAACTATAGCTTGGAGAAGGGAGAAGAAAGAGTGGGGAGCAGGGGAGTGGATTGCCTTGCTTTGACTGTGTGTTTGTGGAGACACACTGCTTACTAGCACACACAAGGGTGACTCCATAGGACCCAGCGAGGGAAAGGAGCCCCTCTAAAACGAAATAACTGGGCCAGTGCTCAGGGGACCAGATGATTCTGCAGGAAACTAAAACATTTAAACATAAAGGTGAAGCATCCATTGTGAGTGATTTTATAAGCATCTGAAATAGCTTAAAGGAGAACTATGGAGTCAGGGCTTTTCCCCATAGTTCTCTTTAGGGTAACGGGACGACACAAACTAGCGTCCTCCCGTCACCCTAAGCCGACGCCGCAGACATCGATGTCGAGATCCGCCCAGCTGCGTGAGTGACAGCTGGCTCTGCCTATCCAGAGGCAGAGGCAGCTGTACCCGCCCCCCACCCCCCCAGTCAGCGCTGGCAGATCGGAGTGGGGAGGGGGGAATCCATCCCCTCCCCTGTCACGGCAGAGAGCCGTGACAGGATCGAGAAGTGAGCGAACACCGGCATGTGTTCGCTCACCTCCCGATCTACTGAGCCGACCTGTGACAGTCTCATTGTCACAGGTCGGCTAGAACTATGAGGTGAGTGAAAAGCACTTACCTCATAGTTCTCCTTTAAAAACCTTTTGACTTTAATAGCACTTGAAGTTTGTTGAGCTAGGTGGTGCTGACAGGACCACCCAAAACTCAAATGCTGGGCATGTGTGACTACCTTAAGAGAGCAGCATATCTATTACAGCACTCTAACGGAATATGTGATCATGGTAAAGACAGAACCTTCCACTTAGCACTCTTTTTGAAAGATTTTTGTTGCAATTATCTACCCCGATATCTACAGAACGAAAGCAGATAAACATTTGCAATAAAGGTTTCTGAAACTGTTGTGATTTATAAAGTATAATAAAAGGTTGGGTTTTTTTTTCTTTAGTAGAAGAGAAGTTTCACTTAAACTGTAGTAAAGTATGCATATCTACACTCCAGCTTTTCATGACCAGACTAAATGACAATATACAATTTGTCCCGGAAAGATTCCCTGTGTGTTGTACGGGATTAGTGTCACATACAGTTTCCAGATTAAAGCCACCTTCATATCCCTTTCCTGAGCAGATGCCAAGCAAAAGTGGAGAGTACATGGACACAATCAGAGCTAATGAGAGCGTTTGTATTCATCGGTGACGTTCCCACCACCGCGAAAGTGGAGCATTTTTTTTGCCTTTGTTTTTGGCGTGACATTCGAAAGGGGAAAGACGCAACTCCAATAATTAAGCCCTTATCTGGTTCTCTCTTGGCAGGTTTGTTTTTCATCGGATTTGTTGGGCGCTAGTGATATCAATTTTAATGAAGGAAACAATAGATGGAGTAGTAGCAGTCACCCCTACTATTGCAAGTGAGGAGGAGACCATTGGATCATCTGCCTCACTTTAGTTTTTACTATTATTACGGTAAGGTAGCTGTGAATGACATTTACGGGTCTATTCACGAAGCAGCCGAAGGATCTAGCCGTAGCTCCGGCCAATCCTTCGGCTAGCTTCGGCCCCAGGACCCCTTCGGTTCAGTAGAACCGAAGGGCTGCTGTACGGGCTATTGACAATAGCCCGTACAGGTCCCGAACTTAGCCGAGCGGCTCAGTTGAGCCGAAGGCATATGCCTCGGCTCGGCTGAGCCGCGCTGAAAGTCGAAGCTGGCTGAGCAGCTGGGCGGAGCCAGCCATGATCTTGATCCGGCCACTTGCAGAGAGATCAGCGTCCCTGGTTACCTGCTAACCAGGGACACTGATCTCCAGACAGCAAACTCTCCTGGGCGTTCTGGGAGTCTCGCGCTCCCGGCCGCCAAGGAGAGAAACACTGCTTTTTCTTTTTTTTTCTTTATTCTGACACGGAGCCGTGTCAGAATAGAGAAAAAAAATAATAATTTTGCCCATAGGAATGCATTGCTAGATTCCTATTGACTATTCCAATTTGCAATAGCCAATAGTAAACTAGCATTGTACCCGCCCTCGGCTGCAGTTCTCCATCAGGTCCATCAGCAGAGGGCGGGTACAATGCTAGTTTACTATTGGTTATTGCAAATTGAAATAGCCAATAGGAATCTAGCAATGCATTCCTATGGGCAAAATGTATTAATTTTTTTCTATTCTGACACGGCTCCGTGTCAGAATAAAGAAAAGAAAGAAAAATCAGTGTTTCTCTCCTGGGCGGCCGGGAGAGGGAGACTCCCAGTGCGCCCGGGAGAGCAGTGGACCATGTCAGCATAATATCTGTTGAAACAGCTGCTTGCAGTCTTCATCGGAAGACCATGTGACAGGGTGACAATTCAGGATCATAATTAGGAGACAAGGACCTTCCTGAACAAGGACCTTCATGGTAGGATCACCAGGGGTTGTTTTAATGAAAGCTGCAGATTTAAAAATCTGACTGTTGAAGGTACAGGTAACATGTTAAAGGATATATGATTATTTAGCGATTTGGTTTAAATTAGTAATGCACCGATACTTGCCCAAATGCCCAATACTTACCCCAATAATGACAGTGCCCCAAGGGAGCATGGAGCTGGCTTCCCGGCCAATCAGGAAGCCGGGTGGCACGTCATGACCCACCTCCCGGCTTCCTGATTGGCTAGAAAGCTGGCCTCACTTGTTACCAGGCAGCCTGGCTTCCTGACCATAAATAAAAGTAATTCACCGCCACACACTTGAAGGGTTTTTAAAGTATTGATATGTTTATTCAATACCCAATGTCACATACTGTCATACAGTGCTAATGTTTCGGGTCCGCACAGGGATCCTTCATCAGAGCGACAGTGACCTGATTTGGACTTTGTTGTGTGGCTTCCTGACCAATCAGGAAGTTAGGTGGCACATCATGACCCAATGTCCGGCTTCCTGATTGGTCAGGAAGCCAGGATGCCTCGGAACATAAAACCGGTGTTCTTTTAATAGAACACCAGCTTCCCAGGCAATGAAGAAGCTGGGCGGCGGGTCATGACCCGGTGCCCAGCTTCCTAATAAGCCAGGCCCATGGTACCCCAGGATGCCGGTATCAGTATTTGATATTGGCGAGTACCGAAAAGAAAAAAAATACTTGTGCTTGATACCAAAAAAATGGTATTGATGCATTTCTAGTTTAAATATACTGCAAACGGGTTTCTAATGTTGAGAACCTAGAAGTTTAGAGTTATTCAGGATTTCAGTAACAAAACAGGACTTCAGTCCTAGTGTTAATAATGACTTCATTTTGCCATAAAGTTTTCAAATTTTAGCCAAATCCTGCTGTGGTGGGCCCTGTTGGCACCACTCCAATTAACAATAGTCTGTATTTCAATAGATTTTTTCGAAGGAGCCAAGCCAAAAACTGTCAGCCAATCAGCTGCAGTCACTTTTAGGATATTCTGAGAGCTGCAGGCTCCAACTGTCAGAATACAATAGCCAGCAGGGGAGACTGGTCCATTCACATTGTTTAGCGGTTATACAGTTTATACAGTGTATTACCAGCTTTACAGAAAGCTGTTATATTTTTGACACCTTAGTTTTTTAAGGAAACATGTCATGTAAACTAAACCTAACAAAATGAATGGCAAGTTCCAAGAAGCAGAAGAAGCTTCAAAGTGAAACTCCACACCAGCGACATGCATTGAAAGGATTCATCTGCGTATGTACTGTAGACATTGGTATAGGCTTAGCCAATGTACTTTCTGAAACTGGCTGCCAATTAGGGAAGGTCTATAATAACTATAAATATGTTGCAATGTTCTAATAGGAAAAGCCTAAGCAATTCTTTTGACATACAAAGCTGTTTGAAAGGGACTCACCGAAGGTGAAACTTCGCGTGTAGGAGATGTCTGTAATGTGACCACAAGTGCTGTGCATGCTTCTGGAAAGAGCAGAGAGACAGTCTGTACACAAATCATGTACTACACCCATAGATTTTAAAAGAGAACTAAAACCAAACCTTTTTTTTGGCTTAGTTCTCCTTTGGGTCACAGGAACATATTTACTAATATCCTCCTGTGACCCAAAGTCAGCATCTAGCAGGCAACTGTTACTATATGCTGACAGCACAGAGCTGTGCCGCAGCCAGGAAGGATCCCAATAATATTGCCAGGATTCACCCCGCTGCCTGATTGACAGCTGGCTCTGCCCATCTAGAACTAGAGCCAGCTGTGCCCACCCCCTCCCCTCTCTGTCCCTCCAATGACCACTGGAGGAACAGAGAGAGGGGGAATCCGTGACTAACAGTGCTGTGATCAGTGATTTGTGATTGCTCTGTTCTCGATCTATAGAGCTGGTGTCTATAGACTGCAGTGTCACACTCCAGCTCTAAGTATTGGGAAGAGTACATTTTACTCCCTCCCAATTCCTTTTCCTTTAAGGAAAACAATGTTTAATTTTTTTACCTTTTTTTTTAATCTAGTGGCAGAAATTTTCCTTTAACCTGCAATATGGCTGGTGATGTGTTTATGTGCATTGTATCAATGTAATTATTAGACTGGATTCTCCTTTAATATTTAGCAAGTTGCTTTCTATATGCCACAGGCACATTCTCTACACACAGCCCTTGATTTTAGCACCTATGACAAGTTTGGACCTCTGCCTCCAGCTCTGACTGCCGAAGTGCCACGATCCCTGGATTCAGGAGGGCACATTATCAGTCATATCTCTGAATGGTGAGATAGTGCTAAAGTCAATGGCTGTGTAGTTAGTGATCCCAAAAACACAAGGCATGCCAGACACACATAGTGCACCTAGCAGGAACTTTGGGATATGTCAGATCTGTGAGACGCCTTTTATATCTTTCTGCAAAATACAGTTTACACTTTCTCACTTTAGCATTGTGTCATCTGGATAGCATTATCAGCTCACAGAAATCATAGATATTTTTTTTTAAAGGAGTTTGGAGTTTGGCCTTCACCAAACCTTTGCCGCCTGGTTGGAGGTGCACAGTTGTTTAAAATTTATTTGATTGCTAGTATTTATCAATGAAGATTGCATGGCTATGTGTCTGATTGTATGGACCAGGATTTGTAACAGGATGACCAACAAAAGCGCGATGGTCAGGAGTTCATAACATTTTGTCCATAGAGTGTATGAGGTTAAACATTTGTTTATAGCATATTTTAGGCAGCAGTTGGCTCCCATTTATGCCACCTTTAAAGAAAGCCAATATTTCTTTGTAACTAAGCTGAAGGAGCTTTAAGCAGGTTGGAGTGTCAGAAGCAAAGGCATCATGTTATTTTTCAGGGGAAGCCCACAACATGGATTTCTGTTTAAACATGTCTAATCATTCTGGTGTATTGCCAGAGTATTCTTATAATCCCATGCTTCTGACTGATCACTACAGCCGTACCTTTCCAGAGTGTGACATTTTACTCTGCTGAAATAATATTATCATCTCCAATTTCCCAGCATTTCAGATGACAGAAAAAGGTACATTACGTTCTCAAGCTCTCGTAGCTCAAAATATAATGTGTGTGACACAATGATTCTATGAAAACAACGTTAAAGGAATTTTCCAGTTTCCAAATGAGGTGATCGGCAATGGGGTCCCAACTCTCAAACCCTCCCTGCATGGCGTATCAAGCTTTAGAGGTCAAATCCATCCAAAGCAGACATGCCATTTCATAAAAGTAGATCTAAGGCCAAACACTAACATCTCCTATGAGCTTTCACGTCATGTGATATACTTATTGTAAAAGAAGAATACTGGAAGAAAAATTGAGTTTTAGTTTCCCCAGCTAGATAAATTGTGTGTTCAAAATAATCATATAGCAGGTTCAATAGTTTAAGAGGGATGAATGAATGTAAAAGAAATAAAGAATACACTTGGATTTTGGACTTCTAGAATATGGCTTATTCATTGGAAGGGTTCAGTAGTATTGGAGGTGGTGGGCGTATGAGTGTTTTGTTTCCCTCTTCCTTTCAGCCGAGAAGTGTGCACCTCCTTCCCCCGGAAAAACACATGATGAACACAGCGTCCCTCAGAGACTAGAGGATTTTTTGGTATCTTCAAATTGCACTGGGGTGGAGGTGATGTCACCAGAGGGAGGAGGAAATGAGTAGATAGAAAGGTGCTGCACCTAGGGGGTTACGGTTTAGTGTTAGGGATGTTCAGAGTTAGGGGTGCAGGGGGGTTCTGTGGTAGGGTGCTGGGTGACATGTAGATATCAGCGTACAGAGTGCAAGGTGTACTGGATTCTTCATAGGCCTGAATTCAAAAGATGTCTAATTGTAAGCCTACAGGTCAGTGACGTGCAGTGGAGTTCATTCTCGGTGAAGCATTTTCCCCAGCTCACCTCTGCCCGCCCATGCCCCACCTCAACCCCAACCCGGTCACTGAGCTGTGTGGAGGAGGAGGGAGGGAGGGCCTTCCTGTCACTCATTTCTTCGTCACTGGTAAGGCATCAAGATCGATGTCCTCACTGTTTTTTTTTGTTTTTTTTGATTGGACAGTTTGGACCAATGGCGCTTTGCCAAGCCATCCACAGAGCTCAAGCCTCTAACATAGAGTAGAGGCTGTTGCAGCTCTTGCCTCAGTAGTTAGGTTATACAAGCAGTGGGAAAGCCCGCTGCTTTGTAGCCTAACTTAGCTGTCAAAAGCCAGAGGTAGCACCGCCTGTAATCAACAGGCAGCACTCCTTCCATGACAGGGTACACAGCCGGAAGACTTTTGCCTGCTGTGTAACCTGATAGAAGCCAGTCTGAATAGAGAAAAAGCTGTTAGCTTCAGATTTGAAGCTGACAGCTTTTTCCTCCATAATACTAGGTGAGACTCTGCCTCACCCACCTCCTCTGACCGCACGTTCCTGCTACAGGTAGGTTTCTTTGCAAAAATAACACATGGCACCCAGATGCACAAGAACAATAAGTGTCAATGGACTAACACTGCGGCATAACCCAATGCACATGTCTAGCATTGTGATGTACCACAGTGTGAGTCCATTGACACCTTCATTGACACTTACTGTACCTGTGCACCAGGGTAGCAGACTATTGCCCTCTATATGCTGGCAGCACAGAGTCACACTGTGGCCGGGAAAGACCCTGATAATATTGTTGGAATCTACCCCACCACCTGATTGACAGCTGGCTCTCTAGAGGCAGAGCCAACGGTGCCCGCCCCCTCAGCTGTCTGTCCCTCCAATGAGCACTGGAGGAACGGAGAGGGGAGGGTGGAATCCCTGCGGGGAGCGATGACTGATAGTTACCGATCTCTGCAGGGAGAAGATCAGGAACTGAACGATCAACGGTATGTGATCGCTAAGTTCTCGATCTATAGAGCCAATGTGTGACAGCTTCAGTGTCGCATGTCGGCTCTAATTATGGGGGTGAGTGTGTTTCTCTCTCCCTATAATTCTTCTTTAAGTCCCTGCTCCTTCATTGTTCAGTCACAGGGTTTGGCAGATCCTTGGCCAGGCTGTATTGCATAAGCACAGTTTACTCTGAAAGAGAGATCCAGAGAGATCAGTCTTTATTGTCTGGATTCGGACATATCAAGACTGGCTAAACACAATTGTGAATCCTGCGACAGGTATAAGAGTTACCATCTATGTATTCCAAGTGTGTATTTAGCTGCCCAGTGTGGAGTTCAGCTTTAACAATAGATGTCTGTTGTTTCAATAAGAAATAAGGGAGCTTTTTCCCTTTAAATCTCCATGTGCGGACTTTATCTAGGAATTCTCAGTCCTCTATCATGTGTTTAGTGGAGCCTCATTCAGCTCTCAGATGAAGAAATATTCATTCTGAAGGGATTAGCTTTCCTTTTACAAAATGAAATAGAAAAAGTTAGCGGGATGATCAGCTGAAGGATATTAAACAGGAACTTGTGAGGTTTAGCAAAATGTCATTTTAATGATAAATACAGCTCTCAAGCTAACGTCTCTTGTTAATTAACCCCCAAAGCAGAGGCAGGCATGGCGATGGTAGGTTTCCCATTCAGGTCCTGATGGTATCACAACATGGAAGGTATTCTGGGGCTTGTGCGAGATAAGGGTTAGGGTTCACTTTTTAGGAGCGGCAGCAATTGCTGGACTGGCAAATGTTCTAAGCCAGCGGGAAGAGATACTGTACACATATACAGGGGACACCTGTGTTCTATGCAAAGGCCATCACCAACTGAAACACTTTCATGACAGATCCTTGGATAGGAATAAATGTCCTGCAAAATCACCACTGCGGCATGCTTTACAACAGATGCCTTTCTTTCTGACAATCCTTTTGTTATTTTTCTTCTATTTCACTATGGGAAAGCCACAATTCCATCTCCCGTTCTGCATGTTAATAAGCAACTGTAGTCTTTTGAATTGTACCATACCTTATATACATCACACTCCTTTACTCGATACACTATGCTATATGTTATATTAGACATGTGCGATTCGTTTAGTTCCGAATCGAAATTCGGACGAATTTTCGGAAATTTGGACATTCGGATGTATCCGAATTACAGATATAACGAATGCAAACAAATCCGAATTTCCATTTACGAAATTCGGTAGCGGTAGTTCGAACGTTCGTTTCGTGTTCGTTTCTTATTCGTTTTGTTCGTTGGAGCAAAGTGACATTAGAGGAGAAAAACATTTTTCCCCCTCAAATGTCACTTTGCTGCAAACGAACGAAACTAATGCACGAAACGAATAAGAACCGAAAACGAAACGAACGTTCGAACGAACTACAGCTAACAAATTTCGTCCGAATTCCGAATCCGAATTGACTTTCACACCCGAATCCCGAAAAACGAAATAAAACAAATCAGAATTTAAACGAAACGAAACAATTTTTTTGGCAGCGCACATGTCTACATTATATATCCCACACTCCTCCATTCCATACACTGTGCTATACATTATATATCCCACACTCCTCCATTCCATACACTGTGCTGTACATTACATATTCCACACTCCTCCATTTCATACAGTGTGCTGTACATCATGTATTCCACACTGCTCAGCCCGGCTGAAACCCAAGCACATCACATACAGGACTGAAAACCTGGACTGTCCAGATGAATCTGGGACATGTGGCAACCCTATACCCTTGTCCTAAGACTCACCAGCCAACAGAAAACAATCATTGCCATGGACCCTTCTACCCCCAAACCTACGGGTTAGTTTTCATAAAATTTTCTCATTTTCAATATCTATTATATAGACATTTTGGGCTTGCTTCTCTAAACTCAGCAATAAAATTATTACACTCCAATTTATGTCGCCCGGACTGGAGCATTTGGTTGAGTTCTACTTAAAACAGTAAGAGCACCTGCACAAGGACGGAGGAGGGCATACATGAATACGTTGTACACTTACTTGGTTTCACTTGGAAAGATAATCAATAGAATGTTAGCTGCTATGAAAATTACAATAGCCCGGGCAATCAAATATTGCAAGAGCTACTTGTTACAGCGCATTGCTTGGCCGCTGCTCAGGGAGGCGACGTTCTTGCATGATGTGATAGTAATAAAAAAGACTTTCATTCTTTACTTACAATAGGCTGCATGAACTGTCTCAGCTGAATTGGACAGCACTTCAACATCATTTGACAAATAGAATTTCTCTAAACTAACTGATTTCACTGTTTGCTTTTCACGGCGGCACAAACTTTGTGCCACAAAATGACTGATGGCAAATTTGACAAAATTAGCTAAAAGGGAATGACGTGGTAAAATGATGTTCTAGACTGCACAGGTCACATCTATTAACCATTGAATAATAGTAAGCTGGGAAGGCCGGGTTAGACTTTTCAGCAGGGAAAGGCTAACACAGCAGAGGTCAGGAGTCAGACCTCTAGACACACATGCGGACCATCAGCCCTTAATAAATAAATCTTCAGGGAAAATGGTTCGAGTGGTTCAGGCCTAAGGTGCCCATACACTGCTCGATTCTCGTACGAGAATCGGGGGAAATCCCGCGATCATACGAGAATCGAGCAGTGTGAACTAAGACGTGCGACCGTTTCTACTGTACGGTCGCACGTCTTTTGTCGAGCCAACATGCTTGAAAACCAGCCGAGAATCGTACGATTCTCGGCGGGTTTCTAGCCTGCTAGCCCGATAGCTGCGGAACGGGCCGGTGTGCGCACGCGCACACTGCCCGTTCTGCATTGCCGTCATCGGAAGCCCGCTGAGGGGCGGGCTTCCGATGATCGCAAGTACGATCTGCCCGTCCAAGGTGGGCAGATCGTACGGGCTTTTAATGAGCATACGACCATCGCAAGACAAAAGTCTTGCGATGGTCGTAAGGTGTATGGGCACCTTTACAGTGAGCAAGGACAGTTTAAAGATTGTAGCCTGCTCACTCGACACAGACCACAAAATTATCAATACCAAAAAACACTCTTAAAATTATGAATAATTACTTTTCGGCAGTTTTATTTTTTTTCAGAGCTGACATTGATTTTTACAGCTGATGGTTATTTAGCAGGCACTGAAATGACACAATAGGTCTTTTGTGAATACTTAATCTTTGTTTGTAATTGATTTAGCTGATTTGCAGCAGAAATAGTTTCATTTGATTAGTTTTATAATTTTTTTCAGAAAATAAAAACAATTATTAAAGGAAACCTGTGCTATGCAAAGGTACAGACCTGGAACACTTCACTCTGAACTTCAAATATGTTTATTTGTTCCTACTTGGTGACTTAGAAAGCAAAGGAACTTGATACAGCCAGGGTGCCCAATTTTTTTTAGAAGGACATTAGCAATGGTAAAATCTAGGGTTACAACGATAACGGTTTTTCGATATCGAGCACCTATATTTATACCGTTACTTCTGATAGCATGGAGCCAGCTTCCCGGGCAATCAGGAAGCCGGCCGGCGTGTCATTACCAGCTGCCCGGCTTCCTGATTGGCCGGGAAGTTGGCCCTATGCTGTTTGGCCAGCTCCATGCTGATTGGCCGGGAAGCTAGCTTCCTGGTCAATCAGCATGGAGCCGTCAAGCAGCGCAGTCAATCAGGAAGCCGGAAGGTGAGTCATTACCTGCTGCCCGGCTTCCTGACTGGCCTGGGAAGCCAGCTCCATGTTTCCTCGTGGCACTGCCAGTCAGAGGAATTCTCCTTTTGACCAGAAGTTCTGGTATCAGGGAAGGTATCAAAACTTTTGGGCGAGTACTCGTACGTGCCCAAATCGATATCGGCACTCGTTATCGGTGCTTCCCTAGTAAAATCTATATTTCTCTCACTACAGTTTTATTTTAAAGCAGAAGTATGCAATGTCTCAACGGCCAAAAAACTCTCTTTCTTCCCCCAGCAGTTTTTCATTTTCTGTATACACTGTACAGCACATGGACCGTGCAGTGTACATTCACAGCTCATTCACGGCACCTCTAAGATGCCATGAATGGGCCTGATGTCGGGGAGGATGTATCTTCTGTGCACATGAGCAGGAATAACATCATTAGCAGCTACCAAATGTCCAAATAGGATGCATGGGAACCCAAAAGTGGTGGCACCAGGTATGGTGGCAGCGGGGGACCAAAGATGCATCACACATGGCTGGAGAAGGACACACTTGTAATATAAGTGCACCTTAATGTGCAAGCATGCTGTACATACTTTAACATTATGACAAAAACCCACCCAACATGCAGCAGATTTACTACTGCGTCAAGGTAAAAACTGTGGATTAAGGTCCGCTATCGCCCACAAAAGGTTGTATGTAGTAGGCTGATGTCTGGTTATATCCTGAATATTTACAGCAGCACTGCAGGCACATATAAAAGGCACACATTAAATCAGCTCTGTATTTACTACTACATCATTCTTTTTTTAAATAAGAGCATTGCAAGTATGTGAATGTAATATGATATTAGCCTCTTACAATCTAATGTACAGCAGAGCCTAAACTGAGGGATGGAAAAGCAGCACAAAGAGCCAGTTAATTATCTGCAGTGCTCAGATGCTAACAAGAGACATGCTAATAGAAGAAGAGAGCATAGTGATAGAGAGAGGAGCTTATCAGTATGCTGCTTCTCCATTCACTGTTCAATCACAGGCTGGAGGACGGGCAAGAACCGTACATGTTACTTAACTGCAGTAGAGTAAAGTCAGGTCTCAGTAAAGGGAATAACGTGGTAAAATTATGTTATAGATTGCACAGGTCACACCTATTAACCATTGAATAAAAGTAAATCGGGGAGTCTGGGTTAGACAGCCCTCCCTTTTCAGCAGGGAAAGACTAACACAACAGAGGTCAGGAGTCAGACCTCTAGACACACATGCGGACCATCAGCCCTTAATAAATAAATCTTCAGGGAAAATGGTTTGAATGGTTCAGGCTTACAGCGAGTGAGAACCATTTAAAGATTGCAGCCTCCTCACTCGACACAGACCTCAAAATTATCAATACCAAAAACCTTCTTAAAATTATAAATAATTACTATTCAGCAGTTGTTGTTTTTTCAGCGCTGACATTGATTTTTACTGCTGATGGTTATTTAGCAGTTACTGAAATTACACTATAGCAAATAGGCCTAGTCAAACCCAACGTAGATTTGCTGTTACAAAGTAGTTTATAAGACACAGAAACTGCAACATTCCTGCAACAAATGAATCACAATATGTAATTTTCAAGCTTTTGGCGAACATGTGGCAAATTATCGTCAACATAACTGCTCTATGTTGGTGATTTGGCCGCATGTCAATTGCACATTGCATGTGAGCCCAAAAATGCAGTAACAACAATATTTTAAGGGGCCCACTGTGTCTGCTGGTTAATCTATTTGCTGGAATCAGGAATAGGAAGTTGTTGTAGGCAGGCTTTATTTCTGCCACAGGCCCAGACATTTATAATACTTTACTTTTTTTATAAAACTAATTTCACATTACTCAGATATGATGAATTTGGGGATTTAAGTGGTGATACATTTTTGACAGATATTCACAGTATTGTCCTGTTATAAATAGGCGTTGAACAGAAAACCAAGGCTTACCCTTTGGTGATGTGGATCAATGGGGAATTAAAGAAACATTTTTTCTTTAGCCGAGCCGAATAATAATTTTTTTCCTGTTGTGTATTGCTTCCTCTAGATGCACACTGAATAGCTGTCTTATAAAGACATTAAATTGCCCATAGAAAAAAAAGCTGTATGTATAGCCATCAGCCAGTTTAATGAGTAATATCAACTCCATGACAGCTTTGTTATCCTAAGACAGCTTCTTATAGTCAGTATATGTATTACCAACTACATGTATTTGGCTTGCTGCCTTGGGGATCTGTAAACACAGCTGTCTTTAGCTATCTAGATTTGTCTACAGCATTCTTGCATTGACACAATATTCCATATGTCCAAAGCTCATCTATGGTAAGAAGCAAAAATTGAACAGGTAAGAAGAGTAATCATATTTACAAAGATGAACATTTTTCTGACAGTACCTTACAGGACCAAATTTAATCGTACATATAGGCAATGTTTCCCCCAGTGTTTCAGTGTGGAAACAAGTGCAAAAAGCAAAGCTTCCCTCAGTATCCATGAACTAGAAAATGTCCAAGACATTTATGCACCCCCTGTCACCTAACCCCCTACACTTAACCATTGCATATTCTTTATTTATGACAAACATTTACATACTGGATTCAAGACATTGCTCTTGTGGAGTAACATTGTGATACTGCATGACACACAGAACCACCATACATTGTGGAAATCACACTGGTAAATAAAAAAAAATGTAAAACAATTGCTTATTCTACATTAAAAAAATACATCTGGGTCTATGCATACCAAAGTGACATACTTGGATTTGAAATTCTAACATGTCTGAGTAACTGCACCATCCAGTGTATGAATTCCTTTTTTGTAAAAGGTGAAAACCAAAAAAAGGGAAGGGAGAGAATAGGGATTAGAGAGAGTGAGAGGAGGCAGAGAAACAGGAGAATTGGAGAGGGGTGGAAGGAGAGAAAGAGAGAAGGCAGAGAGAGGGAGGTTGGGGGAGGGGCAAAAAGAGAGAAACAGGGGAGGCAGAGGGAGGGAGGATGGGAGAGGGGTGGAAAAAAGAGCAAAAGACAGGAGGCAAAGACAGGAAAGATGGGAGAGGGGTATAACGAGAGAGGGAGGAAGGGAGAGGGACAAAAAGAGAGAGAGAGAGTGAGGGGCAGAGAGAGGGTGGATGGGGAGGGGCAAAAAAAGAGAGAGGGGAGGCAGAGAGAGGGAGGATGGGAGAGGGACAAAAAATAGAGAGAGGGGAAGCAGAGAGAGGGAGGGAAGATGGGAGAGGGGCAAAAAAGAGAGAGAGGGGAGGCAGAGAGAGGGAGCATGGGAGAGGGGTGGAAAGAAAAAGTAAAACAGGAGGCAAAGAGAAAAGATGGGAAAGAAGTGTAAAGAGAGGGAGAGATAGGAGGCCGAGAGGGGGAGGATGGGAGAGGGGCAAAGAGAGAGAGAGAGAGAGGAGGCAGAGTGAGCGAGGATGGGAGAGGGTGGAAAGAGAGAGGAGGCAGAGAGAGGAAGGGGTGAAAAGAGGGAGAGAGAGGGGAAGGGGGAGAATAGGGATTAGAGAGAGAGAGGGACATCGGGAGAGGGGTGTAAATAGAAAGGGAGAAGGATGGGATAGGAGCAGAAAGAAAGAAAGAGGAAGAGGAGGTAAAGAGAGGGAGGATAGGAGGGGAAAAAAGAGAGAAGACAATAGTTATATTGTTTTAGTGGTGCTTTATATTTATTCAATTGTATTGAAGCATTAGACCTGAAATAAACATGATGGAAACTGACTCTTAATCGTAGCTTTTCCCAGTTAAAATATTTTAAAATAAAACAAGAAAATCAACATAAATGGATTTATTTTATTACAGTTATTTGACATAATTAACTACTGCTAATAACCAACAACTATAGATATGTGATGTCAAATGATACCATATAACATATACTGTACACATACTAGATTCCAGATATAAGGATATATCTCGCAGGATAATGTTCATCTGTTTGTGTTGTATATTTGAAATATGTACTCACTCCTTTTTCTTAAGGTAATTGAGTAACAGACAAACTCTCATTTACCTCAATCAATTTGCAATGCTGAGACTTCCTATGCCCGGCACTCCATCATATTGTCTGTGTTGGTAATTAGTAATTTTCATACTTGGATACAGTGATAGAATCGTAGGTTTTCTAATTATAAACAGGCTGTAGCATTTGTGGCATTTCAAGGCAGCCTCTTCCCTGGCCCGGGTGTAAATAATGATCAGTTTTATGCTTTCATTATGGCTTTCAGTTAAGTGGTGGCAGTTTTGCTGTTTTATATAAAAATATGATGACATTATGGCTAGCACTTTAGCCCATCTCTTGTACCATCTGTGTTTGCATAAATGAATTAATTTCTAAGGAGACTCCTTAAAGGCAAACTTTGTTTTTTTAAACATAATTTTAGCTGCACATATTAAAAGGGATTTATATTAATCACGTTACTGATGTTTCCTCATGTTTTAAAGTGATGCTTTTATGCAAAATATATAATATTATTAATAATCATAATATTAAAAATTATGTATATATATATATGTGTGTATATATAAACTATGGTGTATTTACCTTTGCTGCTGCCCTAGGCAAGGACGACACAGAGCAGCAGCCGATGACAGGAGGAAGACTTCCGCGTCACGTGACGGCCCGCAAGCAGCAGCGGCGCTGTGTGCTAGATGCCGGCTGCTGCTCTGTGTCGTGGTGCTGGCGCTGGTGGGGGGGGGGATGTGCAGCTTTGCCCTAGGCAAGACAGCATCGCCGCCCTCAGCGAATCTGCCGCTCCAGTCAAATGCCTTGTTTCCCTCACGGCAGATACGCCCCTGGATATATACACTCACTGGCTGCTTTATTAGGTACACCTCTTCGACTGTTCGTTAACATAAATATCTAATCTAGTCACATGACAGTAACTGAATACATTTTGGCATGTAGACATGGTCAAGATGGTCTGCGGAAGTTCAAACCGAGCATTAGAATGGGGAAGAAAGGTGATTTAAGTGACCTTGAACGTAGCATGGTTGTTGGTGCCAGTATTCCACCAACTGCTGATCTACTGGGATTTTCATACATCTCTCGGATTTACAGAGAATGGTCTGAAAAAGAGAAAATAAGGATTTGAGGCAGCCGACATCCACAGAAGATCTATGCTTAGTCCTCCAAGATGTTTGGAAAAACCTACCCGCTGAGTTCCTTCAAAAACTGTGTGCAAGTGTACCTAGAAGGGTACGAAGGGGCGAAGGGGGTCACACCAAATATTGATTTGATTTAGATTTATCTTATACTTATCTTATACTTCTACTACTTCTCCTTTACTTTCTATTTTATTAATTCATAAAAATAAACTATTAACACTTATTTCTGAAAGCAGTCTTACTTTACACACCATTTGCACAGTACTGTATAATATTTTTTTTTTAGTAGGACAGTCTCTTTACTGAAAGTTGGACAGTATGCTTATATTATCTTTATATTCTCTGGGGGGAATTTATCAATACTGGAGCTGACAGAATCTGGAGCAGCTGTGTGTGGCAGCCATTCAGCTTCTCTCTCAGTTTGATTAGTTAAGATTTAAAAAAGAAAGAGGCTGATTGGTTGCCATGGGCAACTGTTCCAGATTCTGTCTGCTCTAGTTTTGATAAATTCCCTTGATTGTGTTTGCTGATGGCAGAATTGCATTGTGGGACATAGCTCAGTTACGACAGTCTCCCTCTAGGACCAGGATAGGAAGGCATTGCAAGATGTCATATTACTACATCACTTATCCCTTCCCCATACATTTTCATTATATGCACATTTAAGCACCATGTCAAAGCTTCTTATTGCTGCAGAACAAGACCGTAAACTGATAAAAGGGTGAAAGCGTACGTTTACATTTCATGCATCTGAATGTATTGATTGTGATTGAATAATTGAATAGAACTAACTGCTGGATCAATAAGACTAAGACAGATAGCCGACCAGGGATCCGGGTTTATAATGAAAAGTTCTAGATGCAGAAAAATCGCATTAGGATAATTTTTGTCTCATTTAATCGCCTGTGCTAATGCAATAAAGAAAATGTAATACAGACCAACAACTTCTGTGGAGAGCGTCCATTACAACCAATGTAGTCAAGTCACTTCATTTAACATGGTGGATCCAATACTGTCGGCCAGTAGGCGATGACAGCTCGGAGGATGGTAACAACCATCGAGCCTGTGCATAGCTAAATTTGCATTTACAGCCACTTTGCCTAATTGCTCCAGCTGGCATAAAAGTCAGAAAGCTTGCCTATATCAAACGGATGTGAAAGACAATACAATAAATATTTTCTTCCAGGAGCAACAAAGAAGTTATGTTAATGCATGTCTGCAAAATTAATTTTTGGGGCTTGTCATATCTACTTTTCTAACTGTGCTTGTGTAGGGAGTTGAAGCTAAATTCTGAATGCAGAGATGAAATAAATATAATTCAGCTATTTACCTGCCAAAGGCTCTGAGTTTGTGTGCATCCAGCTCTGAGATTTACTCAGCTCTGCCTCGCAGCTCAGCTCTGCCACCTGGTAGGGGATCTCATCTGACCTTTCAGTTTCACACTGTAGTTTCACTTTTCGTTTTCAGGTCTCCTGCCACCTTCACAATGTGACTGCCACTCTGTTGTTTCTATCTATTAGCACAGTGGCGTCACAAGGGGGATGCGGGGTGCGGCCCGCACCCGGGTGACACCATTGGAGGGGTGACACCAAAATGACTGACAGTCATTTTGGTGTCACCCCCTTCTAAAAAGTCAGGCACTCGGTCAAGGACCGATAGCCCGACAGTTGCTTGAGAGAGGAGGGGACCCAGCCGCATACCTTATCCCGCTGGATGACGTCTCCTCCTCTCTCTGCCGGTGTCCATCACCAAGATGGTCGCCAGCAGGTAACAGCGGTACCACGCGTGGCGCCATCACGCGCAGGCCTCTGGCTACACATATGATTGTCTCTTTTTTGCTGCTTCTTCCTCCCTCTCTCTGAGCTCTGCTGCACAGGGACTGCAAGAGGCTCATACCGAATCAAGTTTTTACATTGCTTGCATTTAAAAAAAAATACATCTAAGGATGTATAAATTATTGCAGAGCTTTAATAATTAGTGTATTTTGTTATTCTGCTTGAAGCTCAACTTTCAAGTGCATGAAAAGCTTAACAATGAACTTATCTTACTTGTTCCCTTATTTGTCTGATAAATTTACCTTTGAAAGCGGTTTGTTATATTTGTTCAATTAGTGCAATAAAATACTTTAAAATACCTGTTGATGATCCTGCCAGGAACCCAGTGCTGTCTTCTGCACACGCTACAGTCTATGATATCCGTTCTCTCTGTTGACTACAGAACACTTTCCTATATGCCATGGAGATGAGGAGAATGAGGAGAAAGGAGGTAATTTGTAGTCCTAACACACCTCCTGTCCTAGCATGACAACACAGCCCTCAATAAATGCTGTACAGTAACTTACAGGGTTATTCACAAAAGGGTGAAGAGTTTGGAGAAGGCAGAAGAAGTGAACAATCTAGGACAAGATAGGTGATTTGGAAACATTCTCCAATTCAGCTCACTCTTCACCCTTTTGTGAATAACCCTGATAATGTTGGCACCCAAGGAAAGAAAGTGTGTTAATGGCAGGATCAACAGTTTAGGCAGCCTATATGATATGGTCTCCAGCTATTAGGCAGACTCTCTTGTGAATCAGCCAAGCACAACATTGTGCAGTACTACCAAGCAAGAGGCTGAGCCTGCATGTGCAGTGCGCAAAGATGGCTACTTCAATCACATATATATTAAAAATGCTACATAGTAATAAAATGTTCAACATATATACATATATATATATATATCTTTTTTTTTTGTGGAAAGACTAAAGTGGTTCATTTTAGGGAACCACTCATATACATCTCTGATAAATTATATGTAAACACTACCAGAATGACATTCAGAGGTGCATATTTTTTTAACAGAGAGCGGATAACACTACCAGATTGTGTGGGAACATTGACTTCACCCATAGTGGGTTGGGCGGGCAGCTTTACTCAAAATCCTACTAAAATGACTGGTGCCCATCAGTTTTACCCCATCAGAAGGCAATGATCCAGCCCTAAATAGTGAATGTGTCTGGGAACATAAATTAAAGTAAGTGGACTGAGGCATTTGAAGTGTATAACTACTAGGCCGTCATCTCACTTGAGATATCTAGTCTGCTCACTCACTATTTAGTGGACTTGGTCAGCAACTGCAGTTATGTGCACCTTATACCAAATCTGAGCAGGGAATGTTAAGCTGAATTGTCAGCCAAGGGTTATGGTTTCCCAGTCAGTCTATTCCTGATTCTAACCTGTGTTTTATGACTTGGAGCACACTTAAGTAGAGCCAATGCAACTTCATATCATGAGGTGTAGACTCACCTGGTAAGGGTACTTGAATGTTGCCTGGTAGGACCCCAGGGAGATGTCAAGGAACATCCAGATTGGAGGTGGCTCAGAACATTTTGATGGGATTGTATCTCTAACACTAGCCACACACTGTGCAATGTGATTGTACAATGTTCATGAGCTCTACCAACAATTATGTAGTACAAGAGCCTACGAGTCTGGATGCAAATGGAATGGATTGTTTGGGTATTCCTTCTATTGTATAATTTTGGTTGATCAGATAGGTATGGCCAGCTTATCATTGTAAATATATTCGACTTCCCTTGGAAGAGGCTGTAGATGGGGAAGGGAAGTCTGGATTGACACGCTTGACCCTAAATTTACAGGATTAAGCAGACAAAAAAATGAATGAATGGACTGCTTTCACAGTCTGGTATATATTAGGCTATTTGTGGTGTTAAATTCAATTGATATTTTATTTCTCAGTTGTTCCCTTCCATTGAATATTTAGTAGCATGCCCACACCTCCCAGTTCGTTTAGTAGGCAGTCAGTGAACGTATTCCCAGCACCCCCATAGACCCTGGTTGCTATTCTCTCCATGTCCTAATAGATTATGTTGCTCCGTGTTGATATGTCACCATCATCCTTCGTTTGCCATAGACAGTGCTGGAGGCGAAACATAACCTGCATCTCTCTGGCACATGTGAAGGATTCTGGAGCTCTGGGGGTTACATTATTCAGGCATCCCTGTGGATCAAATGGTGGTCTGCCTTTTTAACCCATTAAGCACCAGATATGTACTGCTTAGTGCCCAGAGCAATTTTCACCCCCTCTGTTTACATGTTAATATCCTTCATATTCCAAATGACAGCCAAGTGAATTTTTCACTGTTTTTTTTTATTTTATTTTTTCAACAAACCTAACCTAATGCTAAACCTAATACTGACCTAAAAAGAGTCATAACTCTAGCCCTAATTTTAGGCCTAAAGTTTCCTTTAGACATTAGATGATGGCTATTTTTTTTTTTTAAATGATAACCCCATAAACAGGACTATCTGCCTAGCCAGAGAATAATTGTTTCTGCCTGGGAAAAGCTCTGGGTAGAAATTGGCCCCATGTGCTGCATGTTGGTTGGAAGCAGTAGCAAAAAACAACAACAAAAGCACCATACTACACCAGCTGAAGATCATCTTAAATATAATGATACTGCTAGCCAAACCCTAACTGTAGCCTGAAAATTGACATACAGTAGACTCTGGGTGTCAGCCTAAACAAATGGCTCCATAAGCATGAATACTTACTGTATATCAGCCTAGTGTGCAACTTAATTTCCATTGAGGAGGTAGTATGCATATTCTTATCATCCAAGTACGCATCTTAATATAAATGACAAAGAGTAGGAGAAAGCTGAAATCCTGGCATCCCCTTACCTTAATGAAAATATAGGGAATTCAGAAAAAAATCCTACATGGCCTTACCCTATGAATAGGACTGTCAGGTGTCATGTGTTGGGGTAAATATTTGTATCTTCAAACTGACCACTAATGAGTAACAATAATTGATAATATAGGCAAGATCCAACCGATCAAGGGGTGTCTTTTAGGCAGCACATGTTTGGCAAAAGGAGAGGGAGGCAGGAGGAAAACCCAGATGGAGAGAGAAGGATGGAGGAGTGGCTCATAGGAGGAGTGAACAAAAGTAGAGGGGAGGAGTGGCCCATATATAAAGTGGAGATGGGAGAAGTGACCAGAAAGAGAGGGTAAGAGGGAGTAGTGGAAAATAAGATAGTGGAGGTAAGGGAAATAGCTAAAAGGAGAGGGAGTAGTGGTCTGATGGAGCAGCAGTCACAAAGAGAGGGCAGTAGTGTTCAGATAGAGGAGTAGTCAGAAGAAGAGGGAGGTAGTGTTCAGATAGAGGAGTAGCTAAAAGGAGAGGGAGTAGTGGTCTGATGGAGCAGCAGTCACAAAGAGAGGGCAGTAGTGTTCAGATAGAGGAGTAGGCAGAAGAAGAGGGAGGTAGTGTTCAGATAGAGGAGTAGTCAGAGAAGAGGGAGGTAGTGTTCAGATAGAGGAGTGGTCATAAGAAGAGGAGAGTGGTGCTCAGATGGAGCAGTGTTCAGAAGAAGAGGGGAGTAGTGGTCAGGTGGAGGATGGGTCAGAAGGAGGAGGGTAGTGGTTAGATGGAGGAGTAGTCAGAAGAAGAGGGGAGTAGAAGTCATGTGGGCGAGGGGTCAGAAGGAGAGGGGAGTGGTGGTCAGATAAAGGAGTAGTCAGAAGAAGAGGGGGTAGTGGTCATATAAAGGGAAGGCCAGAAGGAGAGAAGAATAGTGGCCAACGAGAGCGGGGGATGGAGGAGCAGCCAAAAGAAGAGGGGATGTGGGAGGAGTGGAGGAGATGGAGAGGGGAGTAGTAGCCAAATACTCCTGTCACTACTTATCTGTAGTATAAAAGGGGAGGGCAGTAGTGATCGAACAAGGTATTAAACCTGTCCATTAAAACCTGTCAGTTAATGTCTATGGCTATTTTTACAATAGTGAGGACAATAATAGGTTAATAGATATAGCACTCAAAAGGCAGAGCATGACTTCTTAGGTTGATAAAAGAGAAGGTTAAAGTAGCTGAGCTCTGTAATCCTAAGTACACCTTTATTTACTTTACATATGTAAGAGATAAGATTGACCTGTTATAAACATACTCCTATACACTTTGCTTCATTGTAATGACAGTGATATAGCATTCTCCCCCTCTCTGTCTCGCTCTCTCTTCTTTCAGTGGCTTCAAGCCATGATATCCTTAGGCAGTTTAACAAGCAATTCCTCTCTACCCATAGTGAAGATTATTGGTGTTTCCACATGGGAAATATTTGCACGTTCCTTTCTTTTCTTTTTTCCTATTTTTAGATCCGCATGGCAGGTGCTGTATGTGGCGCAGTAATTCTAACGACGGACCCGACGTCTTGTCTTTTTGCATCCTGTGGCTGCCTGTAAGCTTTGCAGCCCCCCGGCAGCACAGGGGTTAAATAGGGTCTCTCACAGTTATTAACTGGAGATATAATTTAAGGATCTATCGCTGCTTTGATATGGGTCCTTTCAAAGGTACGAAATAACATAGATTGCTAAATATTGTGAACTGCAATAGTGGTTAGTCATTTCAATTCATTTAGTGGGAAGGATTTGTACATTCCCTAGCTCTTTCATATTGCCCAATCAGGATTTAACAGATTGCCTATGACGAAATTAAAATAGTGATAATTAAAAAATGCTTTGACAGTGAATTTTACAGTCTTATTGAAAAAATATTTTCTTTAAAACCAATCTGAACCTTCAGTTTAAATTAGCTAAATACATTCAAGGTGCATAAAAAAGGATATGCAAAGTCTTGTAGTTTAAAAAGGAAAAAAAGCAGATAGAGCCTGAGTAAACAATCCTATTCACTGCTAGAAGTTGCAGAGTGGACCCCTGGCTCTTTGTGGGGAAGCAGTGGTCTCTCTGCAGAGGTCTGACCTCTACAGAGAGACCACTGCTTTCACACTGAGAGCAGTGGTCTTTATCTGCATCATGCTGGCAGGGGACAGGCACGCTTGTTTTTATGATTCAATGAGAGCAGCTGTAAAAATCATAACTATTGTACAGCACATATCTTCTGCTAAGTGTCTAGAAGCATGTAAAAATGTGCCATTGGTGAAGTCTTTGAAAAAAAAGTATCATTGGCACCCTAGTAAGCATGTACATCTAAAGTGATGCCAGGGAAATGTTCATTAATACCTTAATGAATCATTAATGCCCCTGCAGGCAACGTTATCAGGAAATAAACTGAATTTTGAACTGACAGGACCCTTGATGATCCAAGAGGACTCTCAAAGGACAGCAGGGAAAAGGCAATGCATTATATTTGCCTGATTCAGTTGACTATATTGTAGCAGCTAAGTGAAGGGATTACTATTTACATGTATGACAATGGTGTACAAACTGGGATCACATGTATTAAAGATGAGAATAGGTCTAAAAATAGACTTGTAATATTAGTGGTATTATTCTATTGCATTTATCCTATCTGTGCACATTTCCCCCCCTAGAGGAGCTTTTGGCATTATATAAGCACATCTCCGCACACACACATGCAAACAATTATTTAATCAAACAGAAAGTGATGCATTTTACTTCTTAAGCTGCCCATACAACTAACAACCATTGATTGCAGTGCTGAGCGGGCAGTGTGCGCTTGCCCGTGCAGCATTCGTCTCCCGAGCATGCCACTAACCCGACGAAAATCATAGATTTTCGCCAGGTTTTCAAGCGTGCTCGGAAGACGAATGTCATGCGACCGTACAGTAGAAGAGGTTGCACGTTGCCCATACACCTTTTTCAGTAACCTCATATTTTTAAATGGCAGAATTTTTTTAAAGACATTTTTATATAGACTTACAGTAGTTTCCCCACTCTGACCTCCTTAATGTGGGTTGGTAGACCACTGGAACCTTTTTGTTTGATCCCTGAATTGCAAGAGTTATCTCTGTAACCCTCACAGAGGCGCTTGGGCTGCTTCGTGAATGGACTGGATCAATCATACTTTCGGGTTTGTAGTAAATACTCCATCCAAGGCATCCAGACAGATAATAAAACATGAATACAGTTATGTATTTATTAAAAATATCTTTAAAAGCAATTAATAGAAATACCTGAATTTAACTTGAATTAATCGCTTGTAATTTATTGTACAGCAGAACCTACACTGGGAGAGGGAGGGGCAGTACTTGGAACCAACCCCTGCATTCACATATGTTGGAAAGAAAATGTTGACAGGATGGGAGAGCAGAGATATTACCTGATTAGTTTCTGTTCTATCACTGTATAGTCATAGGCTGGGCGTAAAACCTGGGATGAGCACTGGATGAGCTGGGTTAAAAAAACGAATTGGCATATAAGTATATATATATGTATCATATATCATATCATATATGTATCTCAGCTGTTTATGGAGCTGTTTGCCTTAATTGTTTGCTACCTTTAGGTATAAAGGCTCTCATAGCTGATACTTAGATCTTGTCCTGACTATAACCGATATCAAACAGCTTTTCTCTTTCTACAGTACATATATACAGTACATATACAGGTTATCATCTTCCAGACACAACAATTTTCATGAGCACACATTCTCCGGCAAGGCTGGGCTTTGGGAAAAAATAATAATATTAAAAAAAGGAAAAATGCATCATTTTGCCGGTGTAAATATGTATAGGATTGTCAGTGATTTCTACTGGGAATATTTCACTGGCTCAGTAAGTTTTCCCTTTGGTAATACATTGGTTTCTGATTTAATTTTTCCTGACATCCTACCAGTCAGATTATTAGCTTCACAAAATGAAAGTGAAATAATCCAATATTAATTAAACAGGGCAAGCAAATTCCCCCAGTTAACTTGTCTTTGGCTGGAAAGACACTATTTTTCTTCTAGACTTTGGAGGCATTTGGGAGGGAAGCTGGTGACAGACAGCGAAATGACAGTTACCCTGAGATCTCTCATCACAATATTCCTTTATGGGAAAGAGATGCTTCTGGAGTCTTTGTTTCCATATTGTTGTCATGTACACAACTTCATATTTTTCTTTGCTATACCTTCCATGTTTAGGAGGCTAGAGTTTATTAAGCAGTTAAGATTCTTTTTGTGAGATATGTGTAATGTGTATGTGTGCACTTTCCACCATGCTGGCTCCCACTTTGGCCAGTTAAATGACCAAAAGCCTTGGCAGTAGTCACTGTAAAGAGACCCTGTTGCCAGACCATTCATTTCAGCAACAATCCTTCAATAGGATTATATGTGCATGTAACATATTTTGGTATGTTATTTACCTATAAAAAACCCCCTTTGTTGACATCCAATAACCTTGAGACCGCTGTTGGGCACTGCCATCTTGGATGTGAGGGTAGATCAAACTCAGAGTTGTTACTCAAGTGCCAGCCAGGGAGGGGTGGAGGAACTGGACCGGGACAAAGAGTGATTAGACAATCAACCCAGCAGCACAGAGGGTAATAAGAACCTAAGGGCCGGTTCACACCAGAGGGCGTTCGGCCTCTGTAACACAACCCGGCTGGCTTCCTGCGTTCAGGGGCAGGAGGGGGTGTGGCGGTGTATTGAAGTCAATGGCACCCGAACACGTGGCACATTAGTGCCTGCGTTCCGGTCCAGTGTGATCTGCAAAAATAGTGCATGCAGCATTTTTGCAGATCGCACTGGACCAGAACATAGGCACTAATTTGCCACGCGTTCGGGTGCTGGCGATCGCACTGCGAGCGGTGGGCGTGGCTGCGGTGCCATTGACTTCAATGCACCACCACACCCCCTCTCGCCCCTGAATGCAGGAGGATGGCCGGGTTGCGTTCCAGTGGCCGAACTCTCTGAAACGCACTCTTTGTGGTGCGAACCAGCCCTAATAGAAGAAGGGAGGGACTGTGCTTAGAGGATTGACTCTTCATGGAGTAGTCAAATTCCATAGCAAGTTTGAAGGCACATTGCAAGTGAATTATGAATTGTTTATGGGAAGAAAAAAGCTGTAGTAAAGCTTTTACTTTTTTACCTTGATTTTACCTGCAATTTTTTAAGCTGATGGCAGGAACTCTTTAACTTAAAGGAGTGGCGGATTGGTGTTTAGGCAGAGATGCAGATTGGCCATCTCTGCATTAAGGTTAGACCCTAAGCCCTTTCCTAAATCTTATTATTTAATTAGATAGATAGACAGACAGATAGATAGATAGATAGATAGATAGATAGATAGATAGATAGATAGATAGATAGATAGATAGATTGGCAAATTCCATCATGCATCTGCCTCTTGGAGTCATGCCTGTGGCTGTAAGAGTCTTGCAATGCCTCTTAGAACTTGTGGTTCCACAACAGCTGCCCTGCCAAGGTTGCCGACCCCTGATATAGAGAAAGGTAAAGGAAATTGATTGCAAAGTGCCAGGTTAATATATTCAGTACGTTTGTATTCAAGATAATTAAATTCTACCCAAACTATTTGTGTTTCTTACTTCTAGGAAAATGTACAGAACATATGAAATCCTATGTTCTATAATCTTTTTTTTTGTATTAGACATTTTTCCCATTAAAGTGTAGAGCACTGGGCTATTTATTTCTCCTTCCTCAAGGCCTTCCACTCTAATGACATGGAGCAGCCAGGCATGTGAGCTGTGTGAGTGGCACAAGATTGGTGCTAAGTGACATGTCAAATAAGCAGAGTGTAATGTAGTCATACACAGTCATACACATTCTCATTGCAGCATCAAGCAGAGACGCCAGCATTACATTCTAGAGATTTTAGTATATGGTATAGGCTACAGCCAGTCAGAGAAGAAGGATCTGTGGGTTACACAGGAACACAGGTAGGTTATCTGTTTTGGCAGTACTAACTAAAACCTTGCCTTCTGCAGCACTTTGACTTTATTAAGCATAGATATCAGGGTGGCAATCCTACAGCAAAATCAACCCATCTAGGAATGTCAGATAGAGGACTTTCTGGGCCGCCTAGAGTGGTCATCAGAATGTTTCAGAAGCATGTAGAAAACTCTTTTACGATAAATACTTAAAGCCACTGTATAGTAAACCATGGTGGTGGGCTTAGTCCATAAAAAAATCAGCAGATAATAAAAGGTTACTCCACATGTAAATAATATAGTGATTTAGTACACTTGCTGGCAAGTCAAATTGTGTGCTGGCTTTCCCCACTGGAAATGTTCTAGTTGCTTATTGCCACAGCCTTGCTCCCTCTATAGCTGGTCAGTGTGATTCTACAATTTCCTTTTAGAGGTAGAGAGAGATATGTGCATCACAGTTTTTCAGTCTTTTTCACCCTGCTTAGGTGGCTTGTGTGGATCTATATTTTAATAATTTCATGGTTAGTACATATTAACGAATGCTGGCCTCACACGTAACAGTATATGGTTATACAATCACAGACTGGATGACTTCAAATGACACAACAGAGAAAAAGACTCATTTGGTGGAAATCGATCAGATTTTTCCACCAGGACGAATTGGTCCATTTCATTAACAATTAAACGATTATTAGTTGAATTGACCATTTAGTACAGTGGATTCTTGAAAGATACTACTCTTTCACTTGATTGTATTGTGACATGCATGGCCATGATAAGGGCTTGCATAACAGGGTGGCGGTGGACACATCATCTTGGCACAGGAGAAATCTGAAGTCGTTTTTTTTTTACATTTCAACATAATTAACTGAAACTTTATGAAGTAACCTTGAAGTATTCTAGGTAAGCTGAGCTGAGTCTTGTTGTCTTGAGCAGAAAAAGCAGCTCACTTCTCTACAGGACACAGTTTGTTAATTAATCCAATCTAGGTGACACTTTTATATAAGCTGGTTCGGCAAAGAATAAAAATTTTCTGCAAGAAAGTCCTGCACAGTATAAAGTTGTTCCCAGTTTACAGGAAGTGGCAGAAGAGAGGCTAATGCGTTATAACATTTCCACACAATGTAGACTACTCACCAAATTTCTCCATCTAATTGTCCTCACCTGTTAGGAGTTGTCACAACTGCACCCTGTCAGGGGTTTTCATACAAGGAGGCATGTCCCATACACAGAATTTTGGTAGTAGCCATAGTTGCCTGTTGTGATATTTTCCAAACCTCTCATGGGCCATGAATGAGCCTCCATTGGAATGCCCAAGCTAATGGTGCTTACAACAAATCCAGTTCCCTTGCGCTGTCTTATGCTGAGCCTAAACTGCTTTTGCCTGTGGATCCAGCAAGCCTAGTACCATAGATATATGTTTAGTGATATTGCCTGATGATCAGAGTGGTGTTGGCAAACTAACTGTAGAAAATGTATATGGGTGCCTTAGTAGGAGCACTCTTGCAGCACAGGCACCAGTATGTCCACCACAATATATGATCTTCAAAAAGGCAATGATGGGTGAGCACTGCCACTTCAGAAACAGTGTGAACTGTTGAGCAAAATAAAGCTTTAAGGGACTTCTGCGAGGATTGTAACCAAATGAAGATGTTGTATCCAAACTTTACTCTTCCTGCTTACAATTTGAAAGACCATGACAAATAAACAAATAATAACATTTTGCAGTGCAGCACACTGAGAACCCAATGCTGGTATCTTTGGCACTCGTTTAAAAACAAGTAAAAAAAAAGCTCCTTCTCATGCCTTAACCCTAACTTTTCAATGTTGCACTTGCAATTCTGCCATGGTGACAGTCCATAAAGTTAATAGCATTTTGATGGTTAATCAAATTTATTTATGGATGTGTTTTTTTTTAGTTTGGATTATACTAGCGATCAAAAGGTGATTGAAATTGCTACATGTAGCTAACCCATCCACAACATAACCCTTTACATAATATAAGGGGTATGAACTATAATCAAATTGTGAAACATCTACCTAAGCCATAGTAAAATGAGCACAGCAGCCATTAAATTCTTTATTACAAGGGAATTTTTCTTTAAACAGTAGCGGGGAATTGGACCTGGTTCTCAACATTCTGAATTACTTAGATCAAAGTACGCTGCAATAGAAAATGGTATTTATTAACTAGTGGAAATGCATTTTGTGGTTACTTTCCTGTTTTCTCTACGTATCACTGTCTGTCAATAAGATGTACAGTTTTTATTAGCTGCAGAATAATATTCTCCAAAAGAATACCAAGTGACAGCAAAGACTCTCACAGATATAGAAGCCAGTCCATTGACTGCGTCATCTGTGCGCAGTTAGTTAAGAGTAGTTAAGCAGCAAGCCAAATAAGTCAACTGTTAATGCTACGCAGGAAGCCTTAGGCTGGGCACACACCTTACAACCATCGCAACACTTTTGTCTTGCGATGGTTGTAAGGTACTTAAAAAAATGTGCAATCTGCCTATGTTGCATAGGCAGATCGTACTTGCGATGATCGCAAGCCACGCCCCCTGAGGGGCGGGCTTCCGATGACCGCAATGCCGAACGGGCAGTGTGCGCTTGCGCACACCGGCCCGTACGGCTATTATCGTACGGACATGCCACAAACCCGCCGAACATCGTACAATGCTCGGCGGGTTTTCGAACATGTCCGTAAGTTAAAAGTCGTGCGACCTTACAGTAGTAGAGGTTGCACGGCTTCCACACACCTTGCGATAATCGTACGATCGCGGGATTTCCCGCGATTATCGTACGATTATCGTAAGGTGTGTGGGGACCTTTACACATGCTGTAGGTCTTATAGAGTTACCCTTCACCTGCCTGTACCAGAAGAAGCTCTAGACTTACCTTTCTGGTGGGCACTGTGCTAACTCTTCACTCTGGTTTCTGAAATTTCCTGGTGTCTTAAATAGCACGTCCGCTGCTGGGCACTATGGTTAATCCCACAGGAAGGAACCACACCCCACAGCAGGGCTGACACTATTCGACACCCCAGAAGTGTCGGAAATCAGTGGCGCCCAGAGCTTTTTAAGAGAGTGAAGGATTTACACTCTGTCCATCTGAAAGGTTTTTGTGCTTCTTCTTTTCCAGATTGATTTTCCCTTATTTTGTTCCCCACTGAGAAATACCTAAGCTAAGATGTTGTACTCTACTGCAGCCAAATTCCAGAGAGCTCTTTCCATAGTAAGTGACTCTGCTTCTCAAAGTCTCTAGCAATATAATGTATCACCAATCAGATGTTCCAAGGTGGGTTTCAATTTGGTGGGGCTGATGAAGCAACTCTATCAAACTTAAAGTGTATTTCCACCTTTGCTGTCAAAGTTGGGAAGCCCCTACTATGTTTGTTATGTCTTCCCAATCACGCATAATACTTAAAAATATTTTTCAATATATATTTCTTACCTTTATAGATGCTTCTTTGGAGCAGGTTTATACATAAGACAGTGCAGACTGATGGACAGTGCATTAACATATGATGTACCACCCAAGCCTTGAGATCTTTAACCCTAATAAGCTTTCTGTATGTGAGGGACAAAACAGAGCCTGCAATTGGTATGGTTGGGAACACCTTTCCTGCATTTCAAACAGTATCAACAGATTATCAACTGAAAATAGAATGGTAGGAAGATATATTAAAACTATGCCTCAATGAAAAGCTGAAACCCTGGACAGGTAAGCTGAGTTTCCTTCTACATTCCAAGGCATTGTGTTCAATTTTGATTGGTGTGCATGCCTTTAAAGTGAGCTGAACTGCAGCATCAAAAGCAGCCAGACGCTGCATGTTCATTTTAAACTGGCCCGGCGCAGCACAGCATAACTATTCCCATTGTTTCAAATGATGCCTGGCCTTATCTAATATTGTTTATCACGTTTGTTCTCAACCAGTGGTACGTAAATGCCGATGGGAATTTCTGCTCTTAAAATTCATGAAAACAGTTTGCAGTTTTGATAAATAATGTATACAACAGATGTAAGTATGTATTTTAGTTGATATAAAATCATAAGGGAGTGCTTACAAAAGCTTGTATAGAATGAGAAGGTATACATGCCAAGAGGTTCTTAAAGACCAACTCCAGGCGAAATCTCCTACTTAACTTGGATCGAGGAGGAAACGGTGACAGTCAGGTTTTATTTGCCATTGGGGTCCATTAGGGCAGGAAGTGATAGGGAATCTCTCCATGGAGACACATGCAAAACAAAAAACACATTTTAGTAGCCTAAGAAAGGGTAATACTGTTCTGATGACAACTACCACTTTGAATTTTGCTTCACGTTTCAATCCAAGGTGAGGAATAGTGCAGGTAAATCTGCCCGACAGACACACAGGTAGCAATAGAAAGCAGCATTCGGCTCAGCTATTCTGCTCAGTACCACAGAGAAAAAAAGTTAAATGAAAAAAAAAATTTTGAAAAACTATTTAAAAAATGTATTAAACAACAG
>NW_017306269.1:497043-507976 GCF_000935625.1 Nanorana parkeri
GATGTCGGCAAAATTAAAACAATTGGGTGGAGCTAGCGGTGACATCACTGCAAGCTCCACCCAACTGTTTCCCATTGGCCGACACCTGCCAGAGACTTCTAGCAGGTCCTGGGCAATAAATAACAACTGTCCGGAGCCGGCCGTGACGCCACAGCCGGCTCTGCCCAGTTGTTATTGTTTAATGACAGATCAGCGCCCCCAGGTCATTTGGGGACGCTGATCTGTCATTACAACTGGGCGGTGCGAACCATGAGATCACGGCTAGCTCCACCCATCTGTCATTTGGGTGGAGATCGGTCAGCTTCGGCCAACCTTTGACCACGATTCGCCTGTCACGACAGCTCAGCCGAGCCGAAGCATATGCGTTCAGCTCGACTTAGCTGCTCGGCTGCCTTTGGCTGCTGTACGGGCTATAGTGTATAGCCCGCACAGCAGCCCTTTAGTGCGACTAAACCAAAGGGCTCAGGTGCCCGAAATGAGCTGAATGATCAGCCAAAGCTACGGCTAGATCCTTCGGCTCATTAGTGAATAACCTCCTAAATGTAATTTTTTAAAATGAAGTGCAAATAGAAGGGAAACATCCCATGGTAATCTGATTGGCAGTCTGAAGTTAATAGGCAGAGAAATGTTGTTTCCAAACTTCTCAGGCAACCATTGATTTGCCATTACCATTAGCTTTCAAGATGGACAATATATCAAATAACCAGGTTGGAAAAAGCTGTTGGGCCAGAACAGCACATCAATTGTCCCTCATACGGTATAGACATTTGTCTGAATGCCCTTTACCTGTCTCATTTTGCCATCGGTGTAAATGGTCAAATCAGCAGGAAACTGGGCAACCAGCATTCCAGTTGGTGTCATGTGCCAGCATATGGAAGGTCTTGAGATGTCTTTTTAAAAAAAATTAAACTCCATTGTTTTCTATTATGTACATTTAACTTGAAAACTCTTTCAAGCAATATTTGTTACTAGTAGGAAAGATTCTCTCTCTGGTTGCCGTCGCATGCAAAACTAAGCCACAAATAACAAGAGCCATCTTCTTTATTTGTCACCAAGATTCGCAGACTAATTAGAAAGTAATTAATTGTGTGCATGTGTGTTTTGTGCTCCTGCCAATAACCGCAGAGCGTCCCCTAAATGCTCAAAAACATATTAGGTAAAAGTGGAAGAATCAGCACGTTCGGGTATTTATAACCATGGCTTTGTTAATAGGGTGGATTAGAATATCAAATATTTCTTGTTGATGCTGCCTATTAAAAAGAATTTTTATGTTTCCCACAGAGATAATTTCACTTTCTATTTGACTCGATTGCTCTCTAGAGGTGCCTGCTCTCACTTGTTAGTTTATTTGTTAGTGTGTTAGAGAGGTGCTTTATCCCCCTAATAGGGAGCAATGGCAGCATGTCACATGCATAAACTGTGTTTTAAGAAACAGTATGGGACGTTTCTACTCTAGGACTTTTAAATGGGAGGAAGATGCTGAGTATTGTAATGCTTGGATAGTGTTATAGCTAGCCATACACGTAGCTATTTTTAGGCAATTTCAGCAAAATGCAGTGAGGAGCAACTGAGGGACAGGGAGGATCCTCCCTGTCTCCTCCCTTCCTCCTTTAAACTAGCTTGGGGACGGTTTGGAGGCGGAGCTTTGTCCGGTGGGGCTTCGTCCAGCAGGGGGCGGGGCTTTGCGAGGCGGGACGTGCGAGGGGCGAGGCTGGTGAATACGGAACAAGAGGTACCGCATATCACTGCTATGCAGTCACATGTACCTCCTTGGGACCACACACTCATTGCATATTTGGATTTGTCCCTTTTTGTATTTTTTACCAAAAAAATTGCGTCATTTTTCTACTTTTTTATGTCGGACTGTTCTTTTTTTAATGTTTTTATTGTCTTAAAATTTTAATAAAGAAATAAAGTTAAAAAATAAATAAAGGTAGTCTCCACTTTTAAAGCTGAACTTGAGGCAAACAGCCTCAGACAGAATCGAAATACATATTTGAATATTGTTTTACCTTCCGAAGGTATGAGTAATTCTTTTCTGCCGTTCTTGTGATCCAGGCAGACAGCATAGCCAGGTCTGGGCCCTCCAGACCTGGCTATACAGATACAACACTACAGTAGGACATTGATAAGGTAAAGAAGGACTAGCACACTGATAAGGTCATTCCATTGCTCTGCTCAACTGCAGTTGCATGTTTTACTGACCACAGAGAGAAAACATGTGCATTTTATTAAAGGGGTATTAAAGTAAAAATGTTTTTAAACTATTTAAAATGCTGAATAAATCACTTACATTGGATGCTTAATGCTTACAATTTTTAGCTTTCTGTAGAATAACCTGGTCCTGGAGGATCCTGTTTTAGGGTGGCTCCTTTCCCTTGCGGGTCCTAGTACGTCGCTCTTGTGTGTACCAGTAAGCTGTGTGTGCCTACACAAACACACAGGCATGGCAAAGCAAGCTACTCCCATGCTCACCACTCCTCCCTTCTCCTTCCTCCAAGATACTAAAAGGACGACTCCTGGAGCCTACTCTGTTTCTTGTTATCTTGTACTGAACAGGAAGTTCAGGGAAGCTGAGCTGAGAGAATTGGAGCTGTTCTGAAACTAGACGACTGTAAGTGTTTGGGCAAAAATGTCAAGAAATACTTTGCTGGACAATGTAAATTTGTTCAAAATTGCAAAAGGATTTAATACTACTTCAGAGTAAAAATTTTAGACCGGGGGGGGCTAATGAGAGTTTAAAGAAAAATACATAATTGAAGATATTGTTATTGGAGAAATCTTCAGTACATGTACACTGCATTTTGTAAAGAAAACCCACAGGTAATGTTACACTGGAAAGGCAAAAACACAGCTTTTAAGTCATCAGCAACAATTTTTACAAAACAAGGTGCAATTATTTCGATTTTTCTTACCAAAGGAAGAATACTGAAAATTATTGTAATGCCAGCCACAGAAATTTCCCTGCATGTTGAATAATATCTGCATGACATGTTCAGACACATCGTAATCCTAAAGAAACTCATTTCATCTCCCAATGAACCCTTGGTGATAACTTACACATTTCATTGTAACTGATGAACAGTTGCCCAGGACTGATACAATGGGGCTTGAAGTTCAGGAATCTCTGACTTGCGTACAGTGGCCACCGCTGGTGAAGAATGTGCATTGCACTGTACAAGGGATATCAGCATCTGTATGTGTCATGTTGATAGAATGGGATGGTTAATACAAGTACGTGTACAATCAATAATAAAATATTTGTGTAATAAATACAGACATTGGCTGTACTTAGCTGATGTTATACTGCAGGAATATTGACCAGATAAGAAAGAAAGAAAGAAAGAAAGAAATCATAAATGATTCTGCTTCCAGCCATGCAGTTAAATTATCCCCGAGAGAAATGCAAAATTTAGAATTCCGGAGCGGAATATGTGCCAGCAACATGATATAACCAAACTGCACTGTTTAGAGACTGGCACAGAGGTAAACTGTGCAGAAATCTGACTGGTGTTCCATTTCCCCCGGGGGAATTTCTCATAGCGGGGCAGTGTACATTTTCCATCAGGAGCCCAGATGACAGCAGAGTGACAGGAGTATTGGCACATGGATAGCGGGCTTATAGCACATATACCGTCCCAGTCTGTCTGGCCCTCTGCACGCTTCTTGTGCTGTGTAGGTAACCAGCCACTTTGTCTGTTTTTAGGAAGGATTTTAAGTTGTCAGCTATTATTCTTCACCTGTTTCTGGGTAAACATTCCGTGTTTAGA
This sequence comes from Nanorana parkeri, assembly GCF_000935625.1. Lineage (NCBI taxonomy): Eukaryota > Metazoa > Chordata > Amphibia > Anura > Dicroglossidae > Nanorana > Nanorana parkeri. Next base: position 500,814 of record NW_017306269.1, read on the forward strand.
CCTGAACTCTCTGTTTACATTTCAGTTTCATTATGTGTATGCATTGTTTATATTTATATACATACTACATCTTCTTTTCTATTTAATCTACAGTATCTTTCTATTTCTCTATTTACTTACTGTTTATGTATACTATCTATCTATCTATCTATCTATCTATCTATCTATTTCTATATCTATCTATCTATCTATCTATCTATCTATCTATCTATCTATCTATCTATCTATCTATCTATCTATCTATCTATTTCTCTATCTATCTATCTATCTATCTATCTATCTATCTATCTATCTATCTATCTATCTATCTATCTATCTATCTAATTCTACATCTATCTATCTATCTATCTATCTATCTATCTATCTATCTATCTATCTATCTATCTATCTATCTATCTTATTCTATATCTATCTATCTATCTATCTATCTATCTATCTATCTATCTATCTATCTATCTATCTTATTCTATATCTATCTATCTATCTATCTATCTATCTATCTATCTATCTATCTATCTATCTAATTCTACATCTATCTATCTCATATCTATCTATCTATCTATCTATCTATCTATCTATCTATCTATCTTATTCTATATCTATCTATCTATCTATCTATCTATCTATCTATCTATCTATCTATCTATCTATCTTATTCTATATCTATCTATCTATCTATCTATCTATCTATCTATCTATCTATCTATCTATCTATCTTTTTCTCTATCTATCTATCTATCTATCTATCTATCTATCTATCTATCTATCTATGATATGTGCATCTTCTATCATTTGGTCTTCTGCAGAGCTTAAGAAAACCTCTCCACGTGTTTAGATTTATTCCTTTCCAAAACAATACAAAGTGGTTCCTACAGCCATCAGTGACATGATAAGCAAGCTGTAGCTCTTTCAATGCTTTGAGCGGTTCTATTACAGCTGTTTATGAGTAGAATTATTTGCACATGTGTGGATAATATACAGCTAATTCTGGATCATGAGGTTCTGGGATCTAGCGTAGCTCCAGGTTCTTAGCCGGGGAGACCTCCTGATTTGCATGGAGGAGGTAGAGGAATAGAAGTGCTTTGTGTCTGGAGTCCATCAAGTACCCACCGGTGGTGGGGACAGCCGTTTGGCTTGATGAAAGCTGGTTGGAGGGAAGCTTGCTTTGGTTAATAGAGTAACAGTAGGGGAGGAGGAGGCAGTCAGATGCGTTTTTCTTTTGGTAGACGTGAAAACATGAAAAGGAGCCTTGCACTGGAAGATGCTGAGATACCATTATCCTGTGGGCTAGAGGACATTAGTAACTGTAATCCTAAAAAGTCCACACATCATGTCAGTTTTCTTTATTTTGTGCACAGAGCTATCAATTTTCTCCATGCCGGTACAGAGTCTCCATGTAGGACGAGTGTCGAAATATTACAGAGATAAAAAATATCCTGCTGCAGGAAAGTGGACGCCTCTTTTAAATGCTGATGGGGAGAACACGACTGTATTCTTTTTTATGATGTTCTAAATTCCAGTTTCAATCAAAAACGTGCTCAAAAAAGGCATTTGAATGCTGTAAAATGATGAAATGTCTCCCCTGTTAAGGTCTGAGACGAATCTTATTTTTTTTTGTTGTATGGCGTCTCTAGAATGCTTCTATTTTACTTCTCGTCCCAAAGCTCTTTTTATTCACTGCTCACCGCCGAATTTACATCTTAATTGCAGGGTTCACATTTAACAATATAGACAGCGTAATGCTACTGGTAATTAAGCTTTTAGTACCTGCCTTCCACACGGTACACAGTGACAGAGTTGAGCAGCGTTAACTCCACGCTCTCTCTCTCTCTCTCGTTCTTCAGGAAAAAGTTATGGGAGAAAGTTGAGAAGACGGGCCAACATGCCTCTTTTTCTGACATTTTTGGCAGCTACATGTTTAACCCAAAGTTGGGATCGCCATTCAAGTCCAGGATGCAGAATTGGGAAAAATTACCAAAAAAGGTTAAAAAAATGTGAAAAACAGGAAAAGATTGCAAGAAAACAAAAAGGGCAGTTCCTTTAGGGATGCCCGGGGCATAAAGCTAGGGCAGTGTTCATTTGTAAAGGGCCACAACCCCTAGCAACCAATTAGGATTTTACTGTCATAAACGGATGAGGGTTTCCCAACTGCAATGGGTTAAATTACCTTGCACCAGCTCTTCTAGCAATATGCAACTGATAACAATTATAATTCCGTTTTAGTTAGACTTCTTTTTTTTTTTCCACAAAGGCCAGTGATAAAGCAAAGGGCTCTGATGCTGGGCAAGGAGCTGCATCCCCTACCAACCAAGTAGGAGTTTACTGTCATAAATGGATGAAGGTTTCCCAATTGCTATGGGTTACAATACCTTGCACCTTACCACCATCTCCTCTAGCTATACAGTTAAGGCATAAGGAATAGGGCAATATTCATGTGTACAGGGCAGTAACACGTAGCAACCAATTAAGATTTTACTATCCAACTATTCCAACTCCTCTAGCTTTAAAGTTAAGACATAAAGCATAGGGCAGTGTTCATGTACAAAGACCGGTAGCCCTGAGCAACCAATTAAGATGTTACTATCATGAAAGGATAAGGGTTTCCTGGTTGCTATGGATTACAATACCTTGCACCGTACCACCATCTCCTCTAGCTACACAGTTAAGGCATAAGGAATAGGGCAATTTTAATGTGTACCGGGCAGTAACACGTAGCAACCAATTAAGATGTTGCTATCATGAAAGGATAAGGGTTTCCTGGTTGCTATGGATTACAATACCTTGCACCGTACCACCATCTCCTCTAGCTACACAGTTAAGGCATAAGGAATAGGGCAATTTTAATGTGTACCGGGCAGTAACACGTAGCAACCAATTAAGATGTTGCTATCATGAAAGGATAAGGGTTTCCTGGTTGCTATGGATTACAATACCTTGCACCGTACCACCATCTCCTCTAGCTAAACAGTTAAGGCATAAGGAATAGGGCAATATTAATGTGTACAGGGCAGTAACACGTAGCAACCAATTAAGATTTTACTATCATAAAAGGATAAGGTTTTCCTGGCTGCTATGGGTTGCAATACCTTGCACCGTACTTCCAACTCCTCCAGCTATAAGTTAAGGCATAAAGCATATGGCAGTGTTCATGTGCAAAGACCGGTAGCCCTTAGTAAGCAATCAAGGTGTCATAAAAGGATAAGGGTTTCCTAGTTGCTAAGGGTTACAATACTTTGCATAAGCTCCTCTAGCTATACAGCTATACAGCTAAGGAAAGAGGGCAGTGTTCACGTGTAAAGGGCAGTAGCCCTTAGCAACCAATTGAGATTTTACTGTCATAATATGATGAAGATTTTCCAGTTGAAGTGTTACAATACCTCACACCGTACCAGCAGCTTCTCTAGCTATACAGCTAATGCATAGGGAGAAAGGCAGTGTTCACGTGTGAAAGGCAGTAGCCCGTAGCAACTAGGGTTGCCACCTTTTCCTCAAGCGAAACCCGAACACTCTAGCAACGCGCAGACATTTCTTGGGGAGAATGAGTGGTGGCTTATTCATATGTAAATAGCTAGGCCCATTCATATGTAAATATCACAGTTGAGACTATTTTCAGTGGGGGGCCAGTAGCCCCTATCTCAATTTTGGTTGCCCCTGTCTGACATCTTGTGTCCGGGTTTCTGCTTCCATGAAACCCAGACACAGCATTCAAAACCCAGACTGTCCGGGTGAATCCTGGACAGGTGGCAACCCTAGTAGCAACCAATAGAGGTTTTACTGTCATAAAATGATGAAGGTTTCCCGGTTGTTATGAGTTAACTCCCCGTTCTCTCTCATTCTTTGGGAAAAGTTATGGGAGAAAATTGAGAAGAGGGCCCAACACTTGTTGTACTGTACATTAGCAAGAGTAGGGGGCATATTTTACAAAAATCGCCTACATCATGGCTCTTTTTTCGGAACTGTTTTTAACCAAAAGTCGGGATCTCCAGTCCAGTCCAAAATGCAGTGAAAATGCAGCCAATGTTCAGTGAAAAATGACCAAAAAGGGGAAAATCTTACAAACAGCAGGAACAAAATAGCCCCCCAAAAAAAAACATTTCCTTTAAGGACGTCCTTTCCTTCTTCATAAAACAAGTGAATATGGCTGAAAATTTCCACAGCATGTATAAATGGAAGAATCAGCAGATAGTGTTTATAAACAGGCAAAGTCGGCCGCTGGGTCATTGTAACCTCGGCCCAGCTTAGGCCGGGACCAGTGACAAAATTGCTCTGGCCAAGAAGGAAAAGATCAAAAATAATATTTCACAAAAGAAGAAAAAACAGGTCAAATAGAAGTCATGAAATTTACAAATAGGCCGTCATTTTTGGGGGTTTGCACTGCAGTAAACTTACAAGTCTATCTCACCTGTCATCCGGCTGTCTGTCTAAACCAGGGGTGGGCAAACTTCGGCCCCTCCAGCTGTTGTGGAACTACAAATCCCATGACGCTTTGCAAGATTCTCACAGCTACAGGGATGACTCCCAGAGACAGATGCATGATGGGAATTGTAGTTTCACCACAGCTGCTTGCCCACCCCTGCTATAGAGTCTATTGTGAGTGTGAATACGTTCTCTGCCGATGAATTTATCTATATACTGTTTTCAAAGCCATAATTACATTTAATATAGATTTTTGTTTGACAGAGGCCAGCCAATAAAGCTTAGGGCACTGATGCTGTGCATGGAGTGGTAGCCTTAGCAACCAATAAAGATTTTACTGTCATATAGGATGAAGGCTTCACGGTTGCTATAGGTTACAGTACCTCGCGTCATATGTCCGGGTCTTCTAGCTGTAAAGTTAAGGCATAAATAGAGCAGCTTTCATTTGTAAAGGGTAGTAGCCCTTAGCAGCCAATAAAGATTTTACTTTTGTAAAAGTATTAAGGTTTCCCGGTTGCTGTGGGTTACAGAACCTTGCACTGTACCTCTGGCTTCTAAGTTAAGGCATAAAACATAGGGCAGTGTTTATGTGTAGCCTGTAGCAACCAATTAAGATTTTACTGTAATAAATGGATGAAGGCTTCCTAGTTGCTACGGGTTACAATACCTTGCACCAGATCTTCTAGCAATAAAGTCAGGGCATAACGCATATGACAATGTTCATGTGTAAATGAGCAACCCGTAAAATCTTAATTACATTTTATTTAGTTGTTTGGTTTTTTTACACACAGGCCAGCTGATAAAGCATTTACTGTCATAAATGGATGAGGGTTTCCCGATTGCTATGGTTTACAATACCTTACACCATACCACCATCTCCTCTAGTTATACAGCTAGGGCATAAGGAATAGGGCAGTGTAAAGTGCGGTAGCCCCTAGCAACCAATAAAGATGTTACTGTCATAAAAGGATGAAGGCTTCCTGGTTGCTATGGGTTACAGTACCTTTCACCGCACCACCAACTCCTCTAGCTGTAAAGATAAGGCATAAAGAATAGGGCAGTGCTCATGCGTGAAGAGCAGTCGTCCTTAGCAAACAATTAAGATGTTATTATCATAAAAGGATGAAGGCTTCCTGATTGCTATCGGTTACAATACTTTGCACCATGCCACCAGCTCCCTTAGCTATAAAGATAAGGCATAAGGAATAGGGAAGAGCTCATGTGTAAGAAGCAGTAGCCCTTAGCAACCAATTAAGATTTTACTATCATAAAAAGGTGAGCGCTCCCCGCTTGCTATGGGTTACAAGATCTCACACCGTACCACCAGCTCCCTTAGCTATGCAGGTAAGGCATAAGGAATAGGGCTGTGTTCATGTATAAAGAGCAGTAGCCCTTAGCAACCTATTAAGATTTTATTATCATTAAAGGATGAAGGCTTACCGGTTGCTACGGGTTACAACACCTTGCGCCGTACCTCCGTCCCCTATCCCTACAAGGTGCAAGCCCTTTAAGCACCACCGAGCCAGTGGCTGAAAGGGTTAACACCTTTAAAAACCCGACAGACATTAAACTATATCCCTTCCGTTCGGTTTGTTTCCCCCCGTTCTATTTATAAAGCGCGACGCGGCAATCACGTCCCTGCCGGATCCCGAGGAGAAAACCCGTGGAATATTACATCAGGCGATCTGGTATCCATTTTCACGAGGGTTTAACCACTGCCCGGGCGTTGTGACGAATTGGAATTTTCACGATTCGGGCCGGGGTGCATCACCGCCGCCACCGCAGGGGCAACGCCACCCTCGTTCTTTCCACACGCGTGCCGCAGTTGCCTCCCCCCCCCCTTGCGCGGGCTACCGTGGTGCACTTGCCTTTATCTTGTCAGGAGTTCCAGCAGCGTGAGGTTAGCGCGCTGTAATCTGCTCGCTGACAGAGAGAAGGAAGGGATTGATCAATGTGACTGCCCCGGCCTTTTCCATTGTTTTTTAACATAATCTGAATTTGTGCTCCAGACGTGTTAAATTTGGTTCATACTTGCCTGCTCACTTAAAAAGCAATGGGGGTTGACAAGTGCACGAAGGCGTGTATTTATCTAGATAAACATATGAGTGTTATGTGCGTCTCAGCACACGCTTAACCCCGTCAGCATCGGAGCCGTTTAGGCTCACCGAGGAGGTTCAGCTTCAGCCTTCTCCAAACAACGGTGTTGTAACGTTAACAACCCCCCCCATCCGGCGCAGGCGAGAGGCAACACCTTGCATACACCTTGCATAAAAATTGCAACAGTATGCCGCAGTCACCGAAGAAAATTCTGTCCTGAGAATCCTTCTGCATGCAGTAAAAATTTGCACCAATTTTGCACAAAAGTTATCCAATTTGCGGCGGGGGGGTCGAGCGAGAATAAATAACAGCGCAAGCCTGCGCACCCCTCGACTGCAAAAGGAATAAGGAAAATATATTTCACGCAATAAAAATACAAATGTCACTGTGGCCACTAAGCCATTCGTTCTTCGGCATTAACCCTTTCCGGGGGGGAGAAAGGGTCCGTTAACCGCAGGCGTCCCCTTCGAACGGTTAACAGCGCGCGTCCGAAAGTCATCACGCCCTGTGAAAATTCTGTAAGGAAAAAAAAAGGGGGGAGAAAAAAAATTTACATTGCAAACGCTTCCAAGCCCGGTGGTCATTTTTAACCCTTTCAGAGCCATCTCCGGTATGGTGACAAATGCAAAACGGTGCAAACCTTTTTTTTA
>NW_017306269.1:508019-509136 GCF_000935625.1 Nanorana parkeri
GGGGGGGAGTCAAATTGGCACAAAAAAAACCCTAAAATCTGAGAAATTGACATGCAGGGAAGCGATGTAAAAACTTAATGCCCCTGACTTGGTAAAGAGGGGGGAAAAAAAAAAGGGAGCCACTGTACATGAAATCTTTCTTTCATTTGGCTCTGGTGAGTTGTGTTTAATGTTATAACAAACGTTTAATGCCCAAACAGAGAAACCTTTTATTCCCTCTTTGTATTGTAGCCCAAAGGAAACATTTCTAGCTCATGAGAGCTCTCTCTCTCTCTATCTCAGTCAGTCCTCACTCCGTTCCTTCCTCCCCCCCACCCCCACCCTTTCTCTGTACCTGCCTAGCTGTCACAATGTGTGGAGCTCCTGCCCTCCCTTGCTCTTATTGGCTACCCTCCCACCAATCCAATAGCCAAGTGGGCCAGAGGGACTGCATATGTAAAGCTCTACTTCATATTAATAAGCTGCAATCGGGGCTTTAAGTCCTTGATTAGGAGAGTGTGAGAGCTTTTGGTCCCAACTGGCTGTGCCTATAGGCTTGTCACCAGGAGAACATTTGTGTTAATTGCACTGTCCCTCTGACAAGGAAACTTTGATTTATAGCTGGGGTGCACAAATTATGGTTGCCGGGCGCACATGGATTCGGTAGAACTTTGCCTTCCTGAGTCTTTTTCCCTGCACTACGAAGAAGAGTAGGTACCTCTTATTCTTGTTCTTTTTTGTTTGTTTGTTTGTCTGTTTGTTTTTCTATTTTATGTTTCCTTTATCTTCCTTTTACACAATGGCTAAAATAATACAGAGATGCAGGTAGGGGCTAAGAGGATTTCTGTGCATGAGTGATTTCTGTTTGCTAGTCTTGTCTCTCTATTGTGCCGAAGGTTTGCTCCTTTTTTGTTTGTAATTGTGTGAGTGGGGAATTGTTACCATTACCTTCCACTGTGAGTCCTGTCGCCATCAAGGGGACAGCTGTACGTCAGGCTCCCCTTATTCTAAGAATAGGCACTTGGCACAAAAGCTTAGCAAAGTGTTCAAATGTGTCGTTTCACGAGGGTGCAGCGTATTTTCTTAGAAGCCCTCTCATTCTCTCTGCACCCCCCCCCCCCTCCACCCCTTACCACCG
>NW_017306269.1:509270-513130 GCF_000935625.1 Nanorana parkeri
TTCTCTCTGCACACCCCCCCCCCTCCACCCCTTACCACCGCCACCCCCCTGGACAGAGCTCAACCTGCATGCCATTCAGACCCCCAGATCTGCTTGTTGTGTTAGCAGCCTGTCACACTCAGTGCAAGTGGCACGCTCAGTGCTGTGGGATAATGACTTGAAAAATGGTAAAGCATGTTTGGAGAACTATTTGTGAAGCAGTCTTCTGTTTCTCAGCCTCAAGTTGAATTCTAGGTGGGTAAGCATTAACTAGATACAATATAGGGACTGGTCAATGAGTAACTCTGCTAGTTAGGATGATTTTGTACTGCAGGAAATAAAAATTGCATTCAAGTTTCTTTATTCCTTCCCCCCGTTTTGTAATACAAAAGTCAAAAATAAAAGTCTTATCATTGGCATATAAAAAGGGATAAGACAGTCACATCCAAAATACAGGGGATGGGTTTGTGCTTCATCGTGTTCGGTCAGTCTTAGTTCCTTATTGAGCAGTTTGCTCCCTTTTCCTTTTTGCTTATGGTCAGGATATTTTTGCATCTGTCACTGATACATTTGTGTCATGTGGGGCTGGTCGCACTGCTACACTCTAACAATGAAGCCAAGCATCTGTAATTGTGGGGATAGTCTCCGGTATTGTAAGCTGAACACAAGACCATGTGTGCCTGTGTCAGAGCTGTAGAGTAGCACTTAGGCTGCAGACACAACTGACCTCACTGCAATACAGCTTTCAATGATGCTTTGGGAATAAGAAGCAACTGCATATTTCTCTAAGGTAGCCACGTGAACGTCAGATAAAATGAGGAAGTAAATAACTAAAGGCTAAATCTATAAAATAAAAAAAAACTGTAGAAAGCTGTCAGGCTCAAAGGCTTACAACACAAGAGGCAGGTGCCTGAATTAGCTACTGTCACCCATCATAAATTCTTAGGTGCAATTCCTTATCCTGAACTTTTCAAGTTTGCAGTGCAGTAAATAAGAAACAGCCTTTGAAGTGTGGTCACCTCTCTATCTTTGCTAAAGAAGCTTTCTTGAATTTACCTTCTTATACCTAATTTGAATGATTAGTTTAGATAAGCCTCTTAAGGAAGATGCATGGAAACGATCTGTGTGCAGATGTCAGACGTAGGGACGGTGTTTTAAAGCTTGTACCGCATAGTGCAGAAGTATTACTTGTCCTGCGCGTTCACTCTACAAGCCCCCCAAAATCCCCAGCTTTGCAAAGGGTAAATAAAATTTTCTCAATTAATTGGTATATTTTTGCATGAGAAAGTGCTTTGTACAGTGCCAAAACTTTACACTCGCATTGTCAGGTATGGCATGCCTTGGCAATGTACCAACATACTTTCAGAATTTGTTAAATGAACCGCCTGCCCCGTTTCGCAAAAGGGACCGTTTTAAAATTAAAAAAACGGAAAAAAAATTCGGGAACATCCGACAACTGCGTGCTGGTGCTGCTTGTGGGGGGGTGTCAGACGGTCGAGAATGTGATAACTTAAGCCTACGTAAGTGCGTGGCCCCCTTTTTCTTTAAAATAATTGTTATTAAGGCAACAGATGCAATAAATGTATGGGCCCATTTTGACATATGTGTCAATCTCGTCCCTGGAAATGAAAACAGTAGGCTCTTCAGATAAAACTCCTTCCACTTCTGATTAAAATGTTACATTGACTAAAGGATTATAGAGCTGACTTAATTTTACTGACTGTTTTAACAGTTGTCACAGCTGTTGGAAGGCAGAAAGGCAAATGAAACAGTCCAAAATAGGGAGAGAAGGGGCTCCTGTTTGTAGGAACAGTTAAGTAAAACAATAGAAGGGGAAGATTGAAATCTGTATGACACCAGGATACAATTTTATAGAAGTTAATTACTGCATGTTGTGGCCTGCTTCTTTTTTTATTTTATTTATTTATTTTACGTTGGAAAACACAAGAAAGGCTAAAACTGTTGCAAGTGTCCTGTTAATAAGAGAGAGCTACTGCCTGTGAGGACTCTGAGATAAGATGACATTAGTGCAATAAGTGAGCACACAATCTTAAATGATTGCTTTTAAGTGATCAGGTTCCCAGCTGGGATCTCAGAATTGTGCCTCACTCACTGGGATCTCCTTTCCCTTGCTTCACTTTTTCATATCTTAAAGTTTTGTCCCCAGAGAGCTTGTGTCAATAAAGCATCCATGAGCCTTGCAGAGTGGGGAGCTTCAGGGAATAGAATGGTGTAACTTAGCAAGCAGGAGCTGAAGAGCATTGCTTTCACTGTAACGTCAGCTTATAGGGTTCAAAAAAAAACAATCTTGTGGTCTTTAAAGGTTGCAACATACAGATTGAGGAGGTTAGTGACTTAACTAGCTACCCTTAGACCAATGCCTCAACGTTGTATGATAAGTTGCTTTTTTTTTATTCTCATCGTGGTGCTGAGTTTAGGTTTTTTGGGAAGAGTGCCGAAAATATCTCATCTCCCCTCAACATTGACGTTGCAACCTGACAGCTGAATGCTCATTTTAATGTATTTATGGTTGTTCTCTTTTACTTACTGAGCCCTGTGCGTTGCAGCTGTAATTAACCCATGTTAATAGCAAAGCCCTTGTGAATACCCATTCTTTTCCCGAGAATGGTTGGTCCGCTTCCATTGCAAATCTAAAGGTATAGGATGCCTTTTTTTATGGTACAGTAGAAAATTGGAGTGCCCCCCACCCATTTTATGTTATGTTGCAGGGTGCCAATATTTTTTCTATTCTTCTCCAGGAAACAGGCATGAAACATGTATATGCTACAGACAGGAACATATATTTAATAATTATCAACATCCCAGCACATCACTGTGCCCTCAGTTAAAAGAGATGGGCCATTGTTTGAAGTCTCCCTGTAGAGTTAAATAGTTTGCAGCCTCCTGAAAGGACAACTGTACTATCTGCCATACTGATTTTGAACAAAGTAATGGGCAGAGTCATTTAATTCCATAAAGCGATCGGCTTTTGTTGGGGGTTTCCAAAGTGACCTGCTAAGTTTTCAGACCACATCGAATTGAATCGTAGTCCCTGAATCCTAATTCACCATTCTGTAACTTTTGCTGAAAGGTAAGCACCTTGTCATTGAGAATTGTTGTTTTTTGGGGGTTTTTTTTGCTGCCTTGGTCAAGACTTGGGGAGCCCCCCTCCCAATCCTAACCATGGAAAACCTCATAGTTGAGGGGAATGTGGGTTTTAATGTCAGATGCTAAATAAATTGTAGGGAACACCTTTACCTTTGTAGCTTGCATCAGTGCAGTTTGTTGAACACATGAAGGGTTAAAACGTAATAACCTGATAGTGGTGTATTCGGAAATCGCTTGACCAAACTCTGTTTATGGTTTTGACTATCATGTTTTCTAGTTATCTTGCCAGATGTCAACCACTGTATATAGTAAAGGAATAGCATGATAGATACTTATGATAGATAGATGATCGATAGATAGATAGATAGATAGATAGATAGATAGATAGATAGATAGATTAGAGGTAGGGTAGACAGAGTTAGATGTAGATAGGTAGATACATAGATAGATGCATAGATATATACATACATACATACATACATACATACATACATGCATATATAATAGAAAGAGACATGCATGATTTCCTCTAATGTGCCTTGCTTACTGTGCACAAAGTCATGCCTGATTATACATATATACACAAACACACTGAACCATACACACACACACGAACGCGCAAATACACTCAAAGCTGTATAACGCAAGACATTTAGTATAATTATATGAATATTACATATAAATACATAAAATTATCATAAAAAGGGGCATATTCATTTGTATTATTATTATTATTTTAGTTATTATTATAATAGTAATAAATACTATTATCA
>NW_017306269.1:513196-515482 GCF_000935625.1 Nanorana parkeri
CATCCTATAGCCCTGTATTAAATTGTCATTGTCCTGAAGTACATAGGAGAGAAATGAATTCCTATCCTAGACATGCTCTGACAGTAAAATATTTAGCCTCTCTGCCTCCAGTCCTGCTTTATGTGTGTGTTTGATAGTGTAGGAGTGACACCCTTAGTCCCAGCAGCCTGACACATAGAACTAGTCATTACATCTTCTTTGCTTTCCTCTGCTTGGGCTTTCCAACTTGTTCTGTGTGTGTGTGTGCACGATACCCACAGATTTTTACCTTATAGCTCTGTCCCCCTCTGAACATATATACATCTCCGCTGTATATGTGTGTGTGTGTTTTGTATTATGTTTCCCAAAAAGACCTCTTACACCTTGATGTCACATCTGTGTTTGTAGGACTATGTGGGGCTAGAGTGCAGTAACTACGTTGTAATTGTGTACATGAATGTATGTGTGTTTACGTACAGGGTCACAAATATAGACTTTTTTTTCTCATTAACACCCTGTAATATATAATTTTATATTGCATTATTTGATGATAAAATATACTATTTTACATCTATATAGATTTATACACCTTAATATTAGGATTACCTATTTATTTATATGCATGCTTAATGGATAGTGCATATGATTTATATGCTATATACTGTTTATTTTCTCACTAATCAATGGTGGAAATGTTTTGCTTTGTTTTAATTTTTTTTTTTTTTTTTAAAGGCATTTCCCCCAGACAACTGATAAATTCTTTTATCTTTATCTTAGGGAAATGGTATATGTACACAGACATGCTGTTAATGTGAGGACGAACACTTTTTCAGAAAATAAAACCTTACCTTCATGGTAGGAATGTATATTTTTTCCCTTTTTTTCTGTATGTAATGCCTTTTCTAATTTCATGTGTTTAGTTTTTTTTTGTGTTTTAAATTTTTCCATTGTTAATATAATTATTATTTCAATAACCACCACCACTATTATTAACAATACTGCTATTCTTTGGCAAGGTAACACTATATTTCATTGCATACTCATTGTTTTACTTATATGCCTCAGTATATTTTGACTTCATGTATCATGTTTCATTCAATAAAATTATATAAATAAAACATGTATTTCTAGCCACTTAGAGATAGCATTATTTATTTATATTTTTACAAAACCTTAATTTTTGTAAACAGTCACATTTTTGTATCATTTAAAGACATGTAGATTCCATGACACATTTATGTTCTCAGTGAATGCCAAATATTTTTATATATATTTATATAAACCTTAAGGTATTTAGCTACTGCTATTATGTATGGTCAGTGCCTTGCTGACAACAATGCTTGTATCTCTGCCATAATGTACTGGCATAGTCTATAACCTAAGATAACCGGGGCATTATGCTGTGTTTGGTACAGCACACTGCCCATTACACAGTAGTTACGTACTGTAGTAGAAAACACGGTTATAGCATTTTTTTTTATTTTTTTTATTAATCCGAACATTATTTACATTTATATTCCCTAATGTTATATAGACAAAGTACATTTGCATAGAACGCTTTTGAAAATGTACAAGGAACATACACTTAGATTATTATTATTATTATTTTGCATGTATGCATATGTTAGTGTCTGCTTGCATTATTCAACTTTTGTGATATCTATCTGAGCTTTGCTATTTGATCATTATTGGTAATCCTGTTTTCTTTTATTTTAATTTATTGCTGCTCTTTTCCCAGTTTACTTTTGAGTAAATACAGTTATCAAAGAAAGGTGTATATTACATGGGAAGAATGCCCAGTCCATGTAACACATTGAGTTAGTATGTTGGGCTTTTATTAAATAGAGATTTTTTTCCCCCAAATCAAATAAGCCTTGTATACTGTAATAGTAGGGTCAGGCAGGTGGGAAGTTTGTTTTTTCTCCGAGCTATGTGTTTCAGAGGCAATTTAAAGAGTTCACTCATTTAGTATAACTAATGCCTTTGTGTGGTTTTTTTTTTTTTAAAAAAAAGACAGCGAATCATTTGAATTTAAAATAAAAATAAAGACTTTTCCAGTAATTTTTCCAATCTGTGTTAGTTTATTTTGGACGAAACTAGAATGCTTTTAGTAACCTGTATGCAAACGAGTTATCATATTATAGCTTTCATTCGAGTACTGTGAATCAGTTTGGATCACATCTACTTTCTTGATGGGTCAGAGGTTGCCAACTATGGGCATAGTGTCTTAGGGAGCAGCACTGGCATCAGGGTAAAACCTGAGATGGTTGAGTCAAGGAGATTCAATCAACATAGTAAAAAAGGGGG
>NW_017306269.1:515757-517135 GCF_000935625.1 Nanorana parkeri
AAGGAGATACAAACAACATAGTAAAAAAGGGGGGGGGGGAAATCATCATATGCAGGGCACCATTTTTCTATTAGCGCAGTGTTTATGGGCGTAAGGTTTGGCCTTGCTTAAAATATGCAAAGGAATGCACTGATACATTCCAACCCTTTTTATAATCTTCCTTTTTTAAACGCTCTGTATTAAGAACTTTTTCTTCTTATAAAAAAGTCATACCTTTTCAATTGCAGATAATTGACTCTCATCATACGTTGACAGCGAGTAACAGAGATCAAAATCATATACCTATTAATTACTAAAAATAATATAAAACAATTGAAGAGCGACCCTCTTCAGCTTAGTAATCCTTTTATCAGTAACGACTTTCATATGCACACTTCTAGGGTCTTGAGCGACTGTTTTCTACAGTAGTTTAAGGAAAGAAAAAAAGAGAGAAGGTACCAGCTCAATTACGAATCACAGAATTGTCTCCACACTGAATAGGCCTGTTATATTTTCCCTTGTCAGCCCTTCAAAAGAGGGTGCCCATCTGTTAGTAGCACTTGTGTTTCCCATGTAATGAAGTGTGAAAATGTAAACTAGACAGGATTCTTTTTCAAATTGTCAGTTGGAAATAAAAAAAGAAAGTTTGAAGGGCCTCATCATATTGCTGCGGCAATATGATGAAAAGTCGGTGACTTGGGGGGAAAAAAAAGAGCTCAGTGCAAGGATATTCAGTGTATTTTTTTTCAGCAGAGAGTAGGAAAAATAAACTTTTTGAATTAAAAGTATTATTAGAAAGGGAAGCCAAGTTTGCACAGAAAATTATAGCTTGTGCGACAATTATTTTGTTATTTATGCGTGCGAGCAAACACACTCATAAAGAAAAAGGAAAAGTTACGTTTGAAAGGATAAACTATTAATTATGTACCTGCATTTTTAAAGTCTGACACACACATATGTCAAAGCAAAATAAAAATCTTATATTTTATATTAAATGAATTATGTACATGCATTCTTCTTAGAAGCCAGTTATTGATGAGTAAAGAAAAGAATACAAAAAAAGTTATACTTGTAAAATCAATGCTACAATGTTTTGTTGTTCCTTTACGAAATCTTAACGATACTCCCTTAAGCACTGAGCATATGGAGGCTGTATGTTTACCATAAACACAAGGCATTCACGGTGTCTTTTAATATGTCAACCAAATTCCGGACCATGACAATTATGTTAACTAGTAAATGCATGGAAGTAGCTTTATATCTGCTTTGCTAAATAAGGTATATAGATATAGATTAAAAAAAGAAGAATTACTATTTTATGAAATTATTAACATATATCTATAACTCTCTCTCTCTCTCATTCTCTCTCTCTCTCTCTCTCTGTGTATATATATATATA
>NW_017306269.1:517278-518372 GCF_000935625.1 Nanorana parkeri
TATATATATATATACACAGAGAGAGAGAGAGAGAAAGTCAGGGAAAGAGAATGGGGATCATGTTTATATAAGTGTATTAGTTCATATCTTGGGACATCAAACAACATCACCACTCCTGCTCCCATGAGCAATCAGAGAGGTTAAGTAGGAATTCCTAATAACCGAATGAAGACTTCACAGCCCCAAATTATTATTCTGCTATCAGAAAGGGACTGAGCTCAGGTGGTGCCCGGTCATATTAGAGGGCCAATCACTGGATTACATTAGTTCGAATGACACCTGTCCCATGCATCATGTAGCCACTATGTCACAGATGCTGAAACAAGAATCGACCAAGATGTAGAGAGTGAAATGCAGCTTGACGTTGGTGGTACCACTCCATCAACAAAGAACTGGCTATAGTCCACTGTTAATAGATTAGAAGCAGTTAGCTAACTGAAATCATAGTTGAACAGCTTCACTCAGAAGAGAGAAATGAAAAGTATAGTGCTCCTCCACTGAAAATCTGCAGTGGAGGCTCACAATACATTGCATAGCCAAACAAATTAGAAAAAATTCACTGCATTAACTTTGCTGTCAGAAGGTCAGAGCAAAGCAGTCGTGCATTTCAAGCTGAAAATACAATAACCCCTTCAGTGCCAGAGGTGCGTGCGGTGCATAACATTTACTGTAAAACCAATTCATTAGTCTCTCGTTGAAAACATTTGTCTTGAGGTCATGGATAGGGCACGTGACTGCCAATTCTCATTCACTGTGCTGGTGCACTACCTGAGATCCTTAGTTTATTTGCTTAAGCGATAGGCTCCATTAACAAAATAGTGCTTGGAGCTATTTCAGACCTAAGCTACACCAAAACTGGTGACTTTAAAAAAAAAAAAAAATCTCATCGTCTTAAAATACATTATTTTTTTCTACTTTTCTGGTGGGTTGATGGGTATGCGTGCATGTCACCCGCTTTATGGTTTGTTTTAAAATACATTTCTGATTTTGTAGACAGTTCAGAATCATAACCGCCCAGTCTACATGGACGTTCTTCTAAATGTCATCCCACAAAAAGTTTTGCCCATTATATGTATATATATATATTATATATT
>NW_017306269.1:518401-542007 GCF_000935625.1 Nanorana parkeri
TTACTGGCAGTGGCAGTCCTTTAAAACATTTTTTAATGTGTGTTGAGTTATGATGGTTTAAGTGTTAACACTTTAGTGGAACTGGTCATAAACTTTAAGGTATTAACCTTATTAATTTCATAATAAAGGAATAAAATAATTCAGTTAATGTCACGGTGTGACTTCGCCAGCAGTAAATTATCAAAAATGTCTGCGTCACTAAGCATCCACAACAAAACATGTATTATAATTATATATTGTCTAACGTATCAGCTAAAAGGCTATATCTAGTGTAAACCGGGGTCCATCTCCTTTTTAATTATTATTATAATTTTTTTGTTTGTTTCAAACACACTTCTAAAAAATACATAACGCAAGCCAAGCCTAATATATAGACTCTCAATTGTCAATGTGTATGGAAATGTCATAACCTTGTTGACCTTTAACCTGCAACAATAATACACCATAGGATTAGGCTTTCTCCATCTACACTACATCATTCTTGGTATTTTTATGATGATATGCTGTTTGCTAAGCATGTTCAAGAATTTATTTCAAGAGTATGATTAACTGGCACTTTAACATTTTACTAAAAATTTGAAGATCTAAAGTTTATCCCGGTTTTTAAAAAAAATTACCTATTCTGTAAATGTTTGCTTCAATTTCTCTTAAAACAACCCAGATAATGTCCCCTCTACCATTTTAAAGTAGCAGTACAATTATTCAAAGCTTTGTCTGTACAGTTATACTAAGCATCAGACATGTTACAGATAATGTCAACTAACAAGTCATCTTACTGCTGTGCGCAGAAACATAAAAGACCAGTGTTATTTAGCAGTTTTGTTCCGGGAGCGTAGCTGTGAACAGAATGTGAAAACATGTCACATTCTGTAATCTAACTGGCAATAACAAGGAATCTTCATAAGGCTGCTCAAAAACCATAAGCCTTTAGAAAAGGGAAGACTTTTTTTTATAGGCATAAAACTGCCTCTTGATTTAATAACGCTATATCGCAAGCATTTTTTTTATTAATAGTTTATTTCTCAATTATTAAATCATTATCATATAAATATATTAACATAAAAACAGGAATAGAAAGAAATAGATGTAAATAAAAGGAAGTTAAAAATTCCGATCATACCATTTAGAAGTACAGATACAGGGGTTTGTTCAAAAATAGTACAACCTACATTTTTGTTCAAAGCCGTTCAATCAGAGTGTTTCATGTAATAGCTAACAGAAGAGTTAAAAATAAATCTAGCGGAATAATAATGTAGCAGTAAACTTGTTAACAAAACCTGTGCTGGGGCCAGATATTATATATAAATAAGTATAGATCAATAAAGCCAAAAATTTCAGGCACTCTGGAGAGAAAAAGACCATTGGCGATAGGAGAACCACCCAACTGACAAATAATACCTTTGTTTATTTTAAATGTAAAATGTGAGTAAATTCCTTCATTGAAACATGTAGCGTATATTATTTTATAATATAACTAATAAACATCTTTATTTAAAATTGAGGTATAATGTTTAATATAACACATAGAGAAGCCAATTAAATCTGAATAATGTATCTGGTTATGTTTTCATTTCGTGTAAGGGAAGGAAGTAAATGGAATAATTTTTTTTGATTATGCTTAAGTTGTTTTTCTACACTTACAGAGTCCAGTGTTGTCCCACCTAAAGCCAGTAGTTTGTATTATCACAAGTTTATGCTGCTGATTTCATTCCAGGTATGATTGTGTATAAATACAGTTAGTTAGTCAGGTTTATCTGATAGCCTAGCGCAGAGAGAGAGAAGCCGAACAAACAGTTTTTCAGTAAATTCACTGTTCACACACCTGATAAGATTGAAAGAGCTTTCGAAATGCTGATATGCTTTGAATAAGAAAAGAATAATCAGTTTTACTGGCACCGTCTTATCTGGAAGGCAGTTAAATGCCAATGCTTTTACATTAGCAGAAGTGAATGTTTAAGACGCTGCAGGTCTTTTCTTGAAGTTAGAGACTAATATCTTTTTTGTGGAGCACAATTATGAATGCTGGGATAGATTACCTGACTTAAAATAACACGTCATATGCACAGATCGCATGAAATAAAAAGAGATGATGCCAGTGCCACCCCATCAAATTTGTTGGGTCGTGTCATTGTAAAGAACATCGCAAAAAGTTTAATTGACAAAAAGCTGCATATGGCTTTCTGGTAGTGAAAGGATATGAAACTGGTATGCCATTATTCCTTATGTTGATACCAAGAAGCAGTTTTAGACATTTAGACTCCCATTCCTGGAACCACAGGACAGTGGCGTGTCATTAAAGGCTATGTAATCAAAATCTTTCAAAATGAAAATTTAGGTGGTGATTATTTTGAAAACAGACTCTCAAATGCATTAAGAGGGCAAGAGAAGCATCCCCTTTTGTAGTCAGTGTTCTCCATGATGTAACCATGCTGCCTATGGGCCACCGTTAACCAAATATTTTAACAGATTCAGCTGCGGATACAAAAGCAAGCATAATTAAAAAATTTGGCAGCCAGCGCTGCAACGTAGCCTGACCAACCGCTTGCTGTGTCAGTTGCTTCGGGGGCTGTGTTCCCGCCACAGCCCAGTGTGCTGCAGTGCAGGTTTTTAGGTCAGCCATTTCCATCGCTGTGACTATCCGCCTTTAAGAAAAGTGGTTTCAGTCTGAATTCTGAAGAGTTTTTCCTCCATTCATTTCTAGAATTTATGACCTATGTTAACTAAGCACAGATTTTTTTTTATACAATTTACTAATCGGGCTGATAAATTTAGCTCTTCAATTCCCTTTTTTAAAATAAATAAAAGAGTATGCATTGTTTGCAATAAAATCAAAATGTTACTTGTTTAGGGTTTCACAGTTGTAAAGGATCACAGACCCTAAAACTCCAGTTACTTATTTTACTTATTTTACTTATTACTTACGTATATCAAAGGGGGTCTGTTTAAATTCATAAATGTACATTTTTCCTGAGATAGATTAGTTATCTTCATTTATAAGGATTATCCACATAAGGATAACAGAACATGTTAGAGATTGAAAGGACACCTCCCAAAACAAGTTTCAGAATTATTTTCAAATCAACATGGATAAGTTTTGGATGATTTTAACTTTTATTAGCAGTTAATATTTATAAGCGCACTGGATATTTTGTTGATGACAGGTTGGAAAGCAATCGTGTGGCCATCACGCAATTCTCTTATAGAAAAAGTAAACGGGCCTACCACACATGCAGTTCTTCCAGCTGACAGGTCCCAGCATGACTGGAGAAATATTTTTTACAGCCCATCATTCTCGTTGATATATCTGACGGTCTATGGCCATCCTTCATAAGATTTTATCTATCCACTGACATAATAAAGTTTCAACGGAATGCTACAGTAGTCAGTTGTCAAGTTGCATACAACATCTTTTTCTATTGAACTTATCCCAAACTAAACAGAGAGAGGGCTAGGTTGACTTGCGTTTTTCATTCAATCATGCCGAGTAACATCTTCAGTAAAGCTTGACACGCCTTGGAAGGGGTTAACAGATTTCGAGAGTTTTTCAGCTCATGGCTGTTTGTATTCCCTTTTTCCCTTACTTACTCTTTGTTCCCGTTCCTCTCTGTCGCTTTTCTCATTTTTCTTCATTTTATGCTTGGAAGTGGCTGTTGCATTCTGATTTGATAAATGATAGTGTAAAAAGTGTTTTGATTGATTTTGGATTAGTATTGATTGCTCTTGATTAGATCACTGACACTCTGGAATCAATACAATTCGATAAGCCATTGAGCCTCTTTCCAGCCCTCTCAGACAACCGGGGGGAATACAAGAAAACTGAATGGTCAAAGATGATAAATTGACCAAATGTCAGTCTTCAAAAATCCTTTATTTCTAAGTGTGTGGACAAGCAAGAGTTGGGTCTGTAACAATTTGAAACTACCGACCATTTAATTAATAGCAGAAAGAATTTCTAGAGCCCTATTTAAAACGTCTCAACTGTGACCAAACAGGTCAACTTTAGGTACAGTAATGTAAATCCAATCACTAAAAGCTCATATAAGCTTTAACATGTTAATGTCATTTCAGAAGTAATTTTCTATTTTTTTGAAACTGCGACTTTCATTAAAATAATATCTGGTAATGCTGCTATAATGGTCCTTTTCAGGCACTTTCCAATTGTGCTTCTTAGTTGTCACCATGTCGCATGAGCTTCAATGGGGGACTACAAGTGACCATTTCAACTTACATTAAGCAGGCATGGCCCACTGGTGGCCCACTGGTGCCACCATCAGGAAACCCACCCTGAAATATGCCATGCAGCCATAGCTGAAGTGCATACAAGCAGGATGTGATTGCAAAGAGTCTGCTTGGGTAATTCATATAGGTATTAGATGTATTGCTTCTTTTGCTGATGGTGGGATGCTTCCTTTCGGGGTTCTTCATTATAGAGAATAGACAAATAATTGGGGTGTACAGCAAGGGCACTTTCATCATGGCTTTATGGGAGGAGAAGTTGTGAAACCAAGAGACGCCAGTACTTTTTGAAAAGCTCCCCCCCCCCTTTTTTTCCCCGCTGCTCCTTCCTCAGCCACTGCAAAATACCCGGTGACTCCAGGTATGGCAGAACATCTGACCTCCTCCCATGGAAACGTTCTCAGGTCTAATCGCCTCACCATACATGGAGTGATGTTGCTGCTACTATGCTACTAGACTCCAGCACCACCCGACACTGGGTATTTTGGAGACGGCTGGCACAGAGGAAGGAGCTGGAAGGGAATGCTGCAGAACACGGGCAAAGTGATAGTGTCTCTAATGCAAATACAAATGGGCAATGGGCAACATATACAAATATGTGGTTAGTTCTCATACCTTGCAAAGGCATTTTCTGAATAGAGTGTGCATGTTCTTTGTGTGACTGCATTGATTTCCTCCCACAGTACCATAGTTTCCTCCCACAATCTGAAAAAAATGCATACAGTTAGTTTAATTGGCATCCTTCGTAAACTAGCCCTGGTTTGTGAGACTGTAGAATTGACAATAGATTGTAAACTGTTGGAGAGGCAGAGGCTGAACGGTTTAATACGCCCTGTGCAAAAAAAACGCTGCAGAAAAAAATGTAAATCTGCTGCGGTTAAACGAATGAGTAAAGTAAACATTGCTTTTTTATGAGTTAATTTTCATCAGTAAGACCTAGGTTAAAAAAAAAAAAAAAACCTGTCCATATACATGCAATTTTGAGTTGTAAAGTTATTTATGTACTTTTGTTTTGGCTGTTTGGCATTCCCTTCCCATTCCTAACTCACCACAGTACCTCATGATGTTTTTCTTTGACCCAGTTGGAAGATGATTAATCCAATTTTATTGGTGCAACACAGGAAAAATTATACGTGGTGGTGAATAATTTGAACAAGTCCCATTGACTGTATGTTGCTTTTTTAACTGTCTGGAAACCATGTACTTTGTCATTGGACTGAAGTAAAATGTGTTTGGCAACCTTTGACTTCAAAAAAGGTTAAATGACTTGGTGGGATGTACTGTTTCTTTTCTTTCTTTTTGTGTAGGTATAGACTTTTAGTCTGGCTTTAATTTACTTAATTTAATTTTAACTATTAACATCACGGCCTATAAGCAGGGCTGGATTTATAAGGCATGCCCCCAAAGCTTGCCGTCTTTTGCTGATACTCCGACTCCAGTCAGAAGAATAGTGTTATTATGACACTAACAGGATGTGATGTCACAGGTACAAAGGGCACGGTGAGGCTAGGTGTAGAGAGGTTAAAAGAAGGGGGTTTGCCCATTCTGTGCTACCGAACCTAGAATTGATCCTTATGGGAATAGGGCAAACTCTCAACCATTGCTGGTGGAAGTCCAGGGGGCATGGCTACAGCCTTTATACCCTTGCAGTAATCAGAGAGGATAGTGCAATGGGTCAAAGCTGTGGACCTACCTGTCACTTCACAAGGGAGGATGTACTTGTCGACAGTTGGGGGCATCTTTATAAAGCAGTTAAAATTACGTTCACCAAACATGCAGGTGCATCTTCGGGTACATGTGTTTTAAAGGACAATATTGTATTTACAACCAGTCAATGTTTGGTGACACATTCACTACTTTTTAATGGGATAGGGGAGCCAAAGCTACTATCTTTCCCATAACCCTGTCCTACCTTAAACCACCTCTGAGTCAGGGCAGCAGTCTGCAATCTTTTATTATACAAGAAAATGTTTTACTCAGTGAAGCACAAAGTCTTGGTGGCTGAGTTGTGCGCTGGCACTCCTGCTGCCATGGGTCATGACCTATGTTGGCTATGCAGAAATTTCTCCCAAACAAAGATAATTAAGCTCCATTATCTTTAATAATAATTTTGGATATTTCTAACCACCAGAAGAATCAGTCTTACGGGATGCATACACACAATAAAAGTCATCTGATCATCTCAACTTATACTTAAGCTCCAGGGTATCACTTTCAACAAAGTTTTACCATGCAATCTATATCAGAAAGGATTGACTTAAAGTACCATACAGGAAAGATACTAACCTCCAAACCTTCCGATTTCATCAACATTTTTGATGTTTGTGGGTATCCCCAAATGATATAGCCTATGTAGAAAAAAAATCTATGGTTTATTGGTTATTCCTAGCCAGTAGTGCTGTTCCTGCTGATATATAGCAGTATGATAGCTAAATTGTATTTACGCTTGCTTTATAGTTTCAGGTATCTATTTCCAACAGTTCCTCTGTCGGCATGTGGTTTTTCATGACCTCCTTAAGTTTGTTTAGGTTTTGCATGAAATATCCAATTTTTCTCCAATGTCCAAAACTATACTTAAAAGTGACTCAGCTTCCAAACCAAAATATTGTACTGGTTTGTGTGTTTTCGGCATGGTAGAGATATTAGCTTGTGAGCTGCATTGGTGAAAGAACTGATAAAACATAGGGGACAATACATTTTAAAAATGTTTTTGGCCGTTGGATAATGCAGATCTGCCCACTGTCTAATGTCTGCGGCTGGATTAAGTTCATCAAGACAATAAAAGTATAAGAATTGTGGTACTGCGGCTCAGTTAGGGAGTGCAGCGGAGTGTGGCAATAAATAAAGGTGTCAGACATGGTTCCACTTCTCCATTAAGCTAGCATATCCCTTTAATCGCTCATCTTTGTTCCCTGTGCTTGAATATATTGTGCAAACACCCAGGCCCATACACACACATCAATATTAGCCTTACTTGCCCTCTCTGAGTAGTTTTCTGATCTCAATGTGTAAAGCCTACTAAATTTATTTCATCACCCCCACAGGGATGGCACTTTTCACTCTTGGCAGTCATTAACCCACTGTCTTGGTCATTGATTCTGTAAGAGTCTGTAGGTGGAAAGTGTACTCATCTGGAACTAAATTCTGCATATTTATATTTTTTAAATGAGAGAAAATGGTCTGTGCTATGAAACAGTGTGGGGTCTGAAAACCTCCATGACAAGATTTATAGTACACCGCTTTCACCACCCACTCCATGTCAAACCCATTGAAGACACTTGATTACCTTCTACAGCTGAACCCCAGGCATCCACCTTTATTTACAGCGTCTTTAAAATATTGTTTGAGGAATGTCTTGGTTTATAAAAGCAAAATATCTGGGCAGCAAAAGTGACTCCATATAACTAAATCTCATCCATACCATGCCTATAGAATGCTTTGACAATATAAATGCATTATTGGTGTGTTATCTAAAGGAAGTTTATAGCAGATGTGAAATGAGCATAAATGGTTTTCTTTAAATACAGTTTTTGTTTCACCATCTGCATTTTTTTCCTTTGATTTCATTATTAAAGAGAACCTGTCCAGGAGGTGGCCAGATAGCAGTCAGAACAATGTAGAGCCGCATTTATTTTTTTTAAATTCATGCTGCCCTTCTCATCGGACGATCAGCAAATCTATGTATTTGGTTTATAGGGCCATTTATTAAAATGGGAGGAAAGAAAGTTATTGCTCATACCAACCAGTCAGCTTTTCCCTTTTATATGGAAATATTTAACAACACATCAACCTGGAGGAGGGATCATGTGGCAGCTGAACATATGCATATATTAGAACTACATTTCCTGGTGGTAGAATTAAGGCTTGGGGTAGAGTTAAGGATGGGGAGACCCTAATGCACTGCCTCCCATATACTGTACCTCACAGAAGACTGACCCACAGTACCCAGAAGTCTTGCAAGCTCCAGGCGTCTATTCTATTGTGTGGTTATACCAGAAATTGTTTGGATCAGAGTAGTTGCATGACACCAGAAGTGGTAGGATCAGAGGGGGTGAGTGACACCAGGAATGGTAGGATCAGAGGGGGTGAGTGACACCAGAAATGGTAGGATCAGAGTGGTGTCACCAGCTCGGTGACAAATGATTAGGTGAGAGTTCTGGCAGAAGCCACTGTAATCAAATGTATTTGTCATAATTTCTTGGGCACCAAATTCTAATTATTTTTGGATTTCCACAAAATTCTGACCTGAACCTCACTTTAGTAAATTAGTCTTTTGATACTAATAACTTCACCAATCAGAAACTTTCACAAAACAGAAAATGTCTTTTATTTAACAGTAAAGAAGAACTCCCTGCCAGAACTTTGTTTAAAATTGCAATATTCACATTCTCTACCGCTGCACAGCAAACAGTGTTAAAACCGGCTGGTTGTTTGCACAGGACGATCGTCTCAGCAAAACCGATGCAGATGTAGGAGGACCAGTCCTAGACGTGCCTTCGTTTATTTGGTTGCTGTTTGATTGTGCTTTAGGCATACCTTTGAAGCCTATAAAAGAATAGGCCGTGTGTACATGTAAACAGTGACACGCGAAGTGCTCTTCTAGAGGGCTTCTCAGAGCCTGGTTAGGTGTTTAACAGTGTATGTCCAAAGAGTGTCTATGTGATTCCAGGGCAGACGGCGGTGCTGCAAGAACTGCAAGCCATGAGCCAGCCAGCAGCAGGTGTGAACTACATAAAACAGGATTAAGAGTGGCAGAGTGTACACTAAAAACAGAAACCACACGCCCCTATTGCCCCATCTTCAAAGAGACGGGAGTCATAAGTCAGTGGCAGCCTTGCATTCCCTGTTTACTAAACAGCGCTCAGTTCACTGTGCAAAATGATCTGTGCAGCTGCGACAAGCTTAACCCTTCATTAAAGACAGTCAGAAGGAAACTCCTTTAAATAGGACCATGTAACAAGCTTGGATCATTCACATTTCATTTGCCTTGTGATAACTTCTTGATGGATGCATGCCAAAAGGATATTTTTCCTACAAATTGGCAGCTAGTCTCCAAAACCAAACCATGGAAAAAATCTGGAAAGAACCTTTTGTTATGTTTGTTCCATTTTGGTGTCCGCTTGTGGATTCAATGCCGCTAGCATTGGATGTTTGGTGCCCAGTGATCTCATACTGCTATGGTTGCCAGACATGCCACCCTCCATTATACAGGTTAACCTGGAGTATTAGCAATGGGTATAGTGTACTGGCGTATACAGTGTTGATGCATGGTCTGCCCCATGTCTAGTTTGGGTACTTTGAATTCTGGGAAATGTAGTTCCAGGACAGGTAGCTGCTGAACAGGTTGCGACCCATTGTTTCCCTTACCAAGAACTGCGTGACTTAAGGCACGAATCACACCACCAGTTGTGTTAACAAATGCGTTTTAAAGCAAATATTGTCTAAATCAATTGAGGAAATTAACTGGAGAGAACAGAACCTGGAGCAGCTGTCCGTAGTAACCAATCCGCTTCTCTCTTTCATTTTCAAAGCTTAACTGATCAAACTGAAGATAGAAGCTGATTGGTTACCATGCTCAGCTGCTCCAGGTTCTGTTCTCTCCAGTTAATTTCCTCAATTGATTTTGACAGTTCTGTGCAGTAATCCAATGTGAAACTTTGTGCTTGAGCTTCCTGTAAAAAAGACCGGTCACTGCTGCTCTCTATCCTTGTGCAGGGTGACTGGTCTTGTCTCCACCCCCTCCTGTAGTTTTTTTGCAGGCAGCCTGTGGTGGGTGGGGCCTGCTACGACCCTCCCACAGCTCTGCTCTCTGCACAGGCTATGTACAACACAGCAATATCACTGCTACTTTTAAAAGATAATATCTAGGTGTGCAAAGGCATTTGGTGCACACAAGGTGGATTAGCATCCTTTCTGGCCATTGAGGAATATATTTCAATGACTGTGTTTGTGCCTGGAGATCAATTTTAATACAATGCAGTTTCATACATCAAGGCATACCATGTTAGGGCAGCCGGTTTGGAATAGATTAGCAGCTTACCTCAAATAATTTTTTTTTAAAAACCCCTGCTCTATAATGTACAGATGGTTGACCCCTCTGTATTGCAATGTGCTGAAACGCATGTATTTTGAGGTGCACTGGCATGGTGTCTTTGGGTGCCATTCATAATAAATGTGCAGGGAAAACCAAATTGTGAATCATGCATTTCGGTAAAACACGCATTACCGCACAGCAGAGATCTGCATGGGGCTTAAAAGAGTAAAGCATTAAAGCAGAACGCCAAACAAAGTGTTCTTAACCCTTGCAGTGGGACTACCCCCGCACTGCAAGGGTTAAGTGCTCATCTTTGTCTAGGTGCTAAAAAATGTTATACTTACCGGAATCTCTGCTACCTGCCTGCAGCAATGTAATATCCCTCGGCATCCTCAGGTCCTGTACACTGTGTATAGACTGTGATGATTCTGGGACCTTAGACCGCTGGAGCCGAGGGGGTGAGAGGCTTCATGGACACTGCAAGGGTTAAGAACATTTTTGCCCGGGGTTCTGCTTTAAAGTAGCTCAAATACCTAATCAGGTTAATAATCATACCTAAATCACACAAAAAGGAAACTTTTTATCTAAAGGTTAGAGATTATTTGCTAACGTTTATTTGTGTTGATTTTGGAATTCAGTTGCGATCTGCCTGCCTGTCTGTCTATCCCCCATTTTTGATATGTAGGATTACATGCACAATGCATTGTAACATTTATTCATTTATCGTTGAAGCCATTGCATGACCTCGCATGGAGAATATGCCGTTTCAAAGTTACAGTTTGCTTTTAGCTCTTGTGCCTTCAATACAGAGCTGATAGAAACTGCACTCAGTAGGGCTAGCTGTCAGCTTCCGGTGATGTCAAGTGACTGATGTCATCTTACCTGTCAGGGTCACAAGTGCATCTGTCACCGGGATGGCACTGAACAGCTAAATAAAGGCCGAGTCCGGGACCTAAATATAGTAGCGGCAGGCAGAAAGAGACAACGGTAACCTGAGCTGACAGATGATGATTGTTTTCCTTGGTTTTCTAATTTAGGGTCCTTTCAGAGCTGCGTGTAGATATTGGAGCTATTAAAGTGTACCTGTCATGGGAGCAGGAAGCAGAATTTACAGAGGAGCAGCTTGTCTTGTAGGAACAAGGGCGTAGTTGTCTGATCTATGTACCTGATCTGAAAGGAGCTGAACAAATCCTATTCTACTTGTGAAAATAAATCAATATAAACTAAACCTATGAGACATAGAAGAGCCCAAAGACTGTAGACGTGCATGCATCATCCAACCACCCTTCAACACTTCTGACGCCCTGTGTTTACATAAACACAAACTCTTGGCATGGTGTATTGTTCATGTTGCTGTTATGGAGAAGAAAGGAGGGAGATTGATTATTTAAACTGAGAAAAATACGACTGGAACCTAAACCCATAGAGGGGACAGGATGGGCAGATTAATGACAGCGTGGCTACCATGTATGTGAGCCACAGGCCTCATTGTCACAGCACCGGAAGTGTAGATAAAGCTATACTACCCGGCATAAATGAAACTGTCAATAGAAAAGAAAGGGCAGCCATAAGCTCTTTTTGCAAATGTAAAGCAAAGCTACTATCTCCCATCCCTTACTGCTAGGGCTGCCACCTTTTCTTCAAGTGAAATCTGAACACTCTAGCGCTGTGCGTGGCAATTTTTTTTTAATGGAGAATATAGAGGAGAGAGCAAGGAGAGGTAGCCAGGAGAGCGAGCAAGGAGAGGTTACCAGGAGAGAGAGCAAGGAGAGACAGCCAGGGGAGGGAA
The DNA here is from genome assembly GCF_000935625.1 of Nanorana parkeri. Classification (NCBI taxonomy): domain Eukaryota; kingdom Metazoa; phylum Chordata; class Amphibia; order Anura; family Dicroglossidae; genus Nanorana; species Nanorana parkeri. The sequence continues at coordinate 530,461 of NW_017306269.1, forward strand.
TAAGGAGACCGGCTATAGAGGGCTACAAATCCCAGCAATACATTATACAGCAATACAAAATTATATGAAGCAACATACTCTGTGTTGCTCTGGGGTGGCTGCCTAATGTCTCTAGGGTCTCAAGTGGCCTGCGCGGGCTCTCAGGTGGGCTGTAGGGACTCTCAGGTGGACTCTGCTGGGCTGTAGGTGGGCTGTGCGTACTCTCAGGTGGGCTGTGAGTACTCTCAGGTGGGCGGTGCGTACTCTCAGGTGGGCTGTGCGTACTCTCAGGTGGGCTATGCAGGCTCTCAGGTGCACTCTGTGGGCTCCCAGGTGGGCTATGTGGATTCTCAGGTGGGCTGTGTAGACTCTCAGGTGGGCTATGCGGGCCATCATGTGGGCTATGTAACCCGGACACAGCCTTCTAAACTTATCCTCTATTTGCAGTGCAGTTGGCATGATGCTGCACATGTGATCAGCTATGACACCAGCCATTTGAGGGCTTGAAAGTTCAGTTGAGAGCTGAAATAAGCGCAATGGCAACCTTGACCATTGTCATGCCTTAAAAGGAACTGTTTTGGGAGACATACGCTGGTGGGTAAAGTTCCTTTTAAAGAAATAGAGTTCAGCTTTTACTGGATATTATATGAAATGATGTAATAACTGCGCTATACGTGAATATGTCATTGAGTATGTTCCAGTAGTAATGTGTCCACCATACAAGCTGCTTATCATTCACATCACACACTGTGTGGCTGGTTCAATTAGGCCAGGAGCAGCCAGATGTGCAAAGTGCAGTAAAAGCAGATTGAGCAATCCGATTCCAGTTAGTAATTCCTCATTGGTTGCAGCGGGTTTCCTCACTTTGCAAATGATCCTGAGGCCTTGACGATGATTCCATCAGTGGGCACTTTGTCAAATGAAATTCAACTTTTGCTAGCACAGCTTTGCTTAGTCACTAAATGTATTTACCTGGACAAAATAATTTTTTCCTTTACACCCCCCCCCCAGGGTAGCAACTTCCAGTTGTAGGGAAACTACAAAAGCCACCATGCCTCTGCTTCTGGGATTCAAATGCCTAATGGAACTTGTAGTTCCACAACAGCTGGAGTGCCTAGGTTGCCCACCCCTGTGTTAGCCTGGTAAAAGTAAAAGTCAGGTAAAAGTAGCGCAGATTTTTGTAAGGCAACCGCCCAGTTTAATGTGCAGCGTTGGCTTATGACAGAAGGGCTACAGCTGAAAATCCCATCTGATACAGTGCAGACCAGTCATGTGACATCCTAAATGGATGCTGTGGTCTTGGGGTTGTGAAATTACCGCTCTGCTCGTCCAGGCTGAGGGCAAACGCCTCTCTCTCTATTTCCAAACACATACTCATACACAGTGTAATGCTCATTTTAATGACACGTCTGGGAAAATAGCTGCAGCTAGCTGTTTAATTTCAGCCAGTGTTTGCATCTCGCTGTTACTGTATGTCACACGGGCAAAAGGCTTACTAGCTACAACACTGGCAAAACCTTCCTTCTGTCCTTGTAAAATGTTCTACATCAATCTCAATCTCTGTAAATATCTATTTGTTATAATGTGGTATGACACAAGCTACAGTTATCTGTAGATAGGGCTGAATCCTGGTTATACTGGGGGCAGGACTGGGGCAAGGTAGGAAAAGAAGCAAGGCCAACACTAGACATTGGGCTTTGGCCAGGTAAGTTCTCCAGAATCTGCATTGCCCCCGCCCCAGCCCTATCCTACACTGTAAGTGTTAAATGCTTTTTAGGTCTAGGCAATACAGTAAGACATATTACTTGCTTCTCCCCCAGCTCCGGTGCTCCCCTGTTCTCCCTGACATTCCAGGCTGTAGGTGGTCCCTCAGCATCATCATGTACAATGCAGGACTATTAACCGAGTGTGACTGTGTGAGGTGGAAGGATGGCTAGGAGGCTTGGGGATGGACAAGTATTACCCCGTTTCCATGCACCCCTAGACCTAACAAGCAGTTAACCATTGCAGTGCCCAGGGCTGGGGGGAGGTCACTGCAAGGGTTAACTGCTTCTTTTGCCTTGTGCCCGGAGTTTTAACTGTGCAATTTAATCATCAGAACTTACCTATCGGTAGCTGCAAATCTAACACGTAATATTTCAATAGATAATATGGTCACCCCTCTCCCTGAGATGCTTCATGAACACATGAAGGGTGACCATGTATAGAAGTGTAGGATGTGTTGCAACCAACAAAGAGAGTTATTTTTTGGAATGTATTGCCAGCTGTGGGGAAGTTGCAATCCCATCATACCTCATTTCCTTGCATGTGCCTGTGGCTGTCAGTCTTACAATGCCTTATGGGTATTGAGTGCCAAGGTTGTCTATCCTTGCTATAGAGTACTTATGCTGTGTGATTCTACATAGATCCAAAGGTGAACAGATCATTCGAGATTCTGTTGCTGGCAATCACTTGCCGGCAACAGAGGGAATCTATACTATGACATGCATGGTCCTAAAGGGGATGGCAGCTGATGGCATACACTGCTAGCTAGTGATCACTGTCATATATCAATGATCAGCTGACAATCCAATGTTACAGAAACACTGCATAATAAAACTCTTTCTCTCTAGCTTTTGTCTTGGGGTAGATAGAGATTAGGGATGCACCGATACCGATAGTAGTATCGGTGCCGATGACAAGTATTTGGGCGAGTACGAGAGAGCATGTAGCTGGCTTCCCGGCCAATCAGGAAGCCGGGCAGCGTGTAATGACGCGCTGTCCGGCTTCCTGATTGGTCGGAAGCAGGCCAATCAGGAAGCCAGGCGCTGTGTAATAACGCGGCGCCCGGCTTTCTGATTGGTCAGGAAGCCGGCTTCATGCTCTCTTGTCACCTCATGATGAGGGAGCATGGAAACTTCCCGGCCAATCAGGAAGCCAGGCGCCACGTCATTACACAGCGCCCAGCTTTCTGATTGGCCAGAAAGCCAGCTCCATGCTTTCTCGTCACCTGTGACGATAAGCATGGGGACATCTTCCCTGCTAATCGGGAAGCCGTGTGGCGGGTCTTTACACGCTGCCCGGCTTCCCGGCTAATCAGGAAGCCAGGTTGCGAGTCATTACACGCCGCCTGGCTTCCTGAATGGGACTTCCGGTACTTGGTATTTGGTATCGGCAAGTACAGAAGAAAAAATATCGGTACTCGTACTCGATACCGAAATACTGTTATCGGTACATCCCTAATAGAGATACTGCTGTAATATATCCCCCAGTCATTAATGAGTTAACAGAGCACCCCAATAAAGGCACCTGAATGGGCTTGTGCGTTAATAAAAAAGAAAGGGGGATATTTATTTCATCAAACGTCAATGTGTTCCCATGCGTCTGATTTAATGTAACTTGATTCCCTGTCTGACTTTTTGAGCAGGTTTTGTTCCCGATCTCCCATGGCCTGAAAAGAAAAAAAAAAAAGAGCATTGACGGTGCCACAAATAATCAGCAATCGAGGGGTTATCTGAAGCACGGCGACGGCTTTGTGCTGCACATCGCTTCGGCCGCACGCTGCTTCTGTGCTACTGCGACCAGAGAGTGTACCTGGAAGACAAGGCCCTCCAAGCTGAGGCAGCGAGCGTCAGACGGGGGCGCTCTGCCATCTGTCCCACCTGCTGCACTCCTGTCCATCTGCTATCTGCAATTGCTCATTGCAGGCCTCCACACAAGAGCACTTGGTCTGGAAAAACAGGCAGCGTGAATTATTTAGGTTGCTGTGTAAATACAAAAGAGGGAGAGGCAGGAGTGAGGAATGAGGAAAGAGGGCTGCTGAATGGCTACTGTGTGCAAGGGCTTATTAACGGGGGGAGAATATGTGCTGCAGCTCATGTGACGTTGTCTGCTCCTCTAGGAAATAAAAATGGAAACAGAACTCGCACATGTGCGCGCACGGTTGTGCTAGGGTAAGCCCCCCTTCCCCCCAAATAGTCTTAGCAAGTTTTGACCATGTAAAACTCCAAACTTACTCAAGGTTTTTCAAAAAAAGAGAACAATTGATATTAAAGATAAATGTTTTTTAAGCTATTTTAAATGCCTATGAAATCACTTGCAATGGATGCTGCTCCTTGGTGTGTAAAAGTTTTAGTTTCCTGCAGAATCAGCTGGTCCCCTGAGCACTGGCTCTGATATTCCCTTTTAGGGTGACTCCTATTCCCTGCAGGTTCCTATGGAGCCACTCTTGTGTGTGCTAGTTAGTCATGTGTGTCTCCGCAAACACACAGGCACAGCAAGGCAAGTCACTTCTCCCTGCTCCATGCTAGTAGATGGACGGCTGCTGCCTACTGCTCTGTTCCTTGTGATCTTGTACTGGACTGGAAGTTCAGGGAATCTGAGCTGAGAGAATTGAAGCCAATGTTTTGGAAACATAATGACTGTAAGTGCTTGGGCAAAGATTTAAAGAAATACTTTGCAGTGTATTTGTTTGATCTGGATACATTATTGGAAGAAACATGAAAGTCTAATACTACTCTAAGGCTGGCCTAAATGACTTTTGTGTCATTGAAACGACTCGGCCCACTTGAGGAGCAAGATCAGAGCCACACAGAACACACCAACACACCACCATGACTACTTTTCAAAATTTGTGCTGCCATTGTGGAGTAATCAGCAGTGGAAAGTGACCGGTATTGTCAGGTTCTGTTTTATTACTCACGTGCTAATTGCTTGGCTCTTATACTGACCCCCTGGCTTCTGAGCGTTAAGTCGCTGATCCAGAACAAGTATGCCGTTGAATTAATTCCCCCAACTTTCTTAGGCTGCATTCCTATCTTGAGTCAGTTACACCACTTCACCTTATCTACTGAGCTGCATGAACATTCACCAGTCACCAGTCTCTGTTCCTTTAATACATCAACCCCCCCAGGCTTGCTTTGTGTGAGAGAAGCAGGGAAGCAAAGTCACTGGGCAGCACGTTTTAAGCAGGTAGCAGAGCCTGCATATGTAATAAGCAAATATAAGGCTGCCCCGTGTGCATATATCATTGCAAATTATGGACAGCACAGTGGCGTAGTGGTTAGCGCTTCTGCCATGCAGCACTGGGGTCCCCGGTTTGAATCCCGGCTGGGTCACTATCTGCATGGAGTTTGCATGTTCTCCCTGTGCTTGTGTGGGTTTCCTCCCACACTCTAAAGACATGCTGGTAGGTTAATTGGCTCCTATCTAAGGTGAGATAGGGACCTTAGATTGTAAGCTCCTAGAGGGCAGGGACTGATGTGAATGTGCACTATGTAAAGTGCTGTGTAAATTGTCGGCACTGTATAAATACCTGTAATAAATAAATATAGAAACTAGAGGAGTTGGTTAATGTTTTATATGTCCAGCCATACTGGATGCACGGCATTCCCACCACTAGATGGAGCCAAGGAGCATATGAAAATTCCTGTGCTCCTTGATTCCATCTAGTGGTGAGAATGCTGTGTATGGCTGGGCGGATGATTTATAAATATGTTGAATGTTCATTTACATAGATACATTTGTTTATTTTAAACTGATAAAGTTCACATGTAAAGCTAATAAGAACTATGAAAAAAAGTTACTTTAACCCTATAAAGCTTTGTTTGGAGACACATTTCGGAATGGAAAAGCCCCAATACCAGATCATTTCCTGGACAATTCATATTTTATTATTAATATAGAATTTTCTAAACCGCTCTAAACAGTCATCCCTTATAATTCTAGAAAAATAAAAAATAAAAAGTAACCTAAAAAACTTACACTGATGGAATACACATTTATATCTTCTGATCAAACTTTCTCAACCGGAGGAAATCTTAAAATAATTCTCAGCTCTCAGGGAAACCCTTCTAAAGGAACCCCTCAGCAACTTCAGGAGGATCCCTGGCAGAGAAAAGCTGCTTTAGAGTATTTTGCAAACAGGTTTCTCTTACCGCACTGCAATGCAGTACCTCCAAGATGGAACAATTTCCATCTTGATTTTGTAGTTCAGCATCTGTGCACTCTGGACAAATAAATACATGCATTTATGTAAATGAGCAGTGCACGCTGGCAAGCACAGCCTATTCTGGCTTTACTCTGCTAGTAAAACACTAAGGAAGTGATGAGATCTAATAGCAGTGAAGTCATGTTATAAATTAGCAGCGCATGTTGGCAAATATATAACTTTTTTTTTCTGCTGCCGGCCTGGAAACATATGATTGGGAATGCAGCAAGCCTTGATGAAGTTTTGGGTTGTGGCTTGTAGGTATGCAGGCTCCAGGGCCCTAGACCCTTTCACGCTCCTTAAGCACACCTCATTTCCTTAATTTTCCCATTCCTAAAAAAGTGTTGAATAATTATCCAATTCTATTTTCTATTTTTACGAGATAAAATAGTTTAACAAAATACTTTGTTATGAAAAACTAACTAAACTAAACCCAAAAAAATGTCATTCATTTAGGGCTTGACCTTTTTCTTCATGCAGTACTCAACTGGCAAACAACCAGCTGATCATGTCAATAAAAACAATAGTATATGTCAAAATATCAGTATGTGGCTAAAGCAATGTAAGCCAATTTTTATTTTTTTGTGCTTACTCTATTTTGTTTGTTTGGCCTGAATGATGTTGTTTATTTTTTAAAAGAAGATAGAGGAGACTAAGATTGAAGATATCTGAGCATTGCCATTTCTGATAAATAATAGCAGTGTCCAAGGTTCCTAGCTCCATGCAAGTTTCTGCTAGTCTGAGGAATTCCCCACTGCTAATTATTCAGCAATTTCTTCATAAAGAATAAAAGTAATACGGTATCTCTGTCTCAGTCTATTATACCATGTGATCTGGCTTGATACCTGACAGATTCATATTACAATGTGGACACTACCTTCTGAGGAACCTGGAACTTGTAGGTTTAAAACAGAATGGAATAGTGTATTTGACTAGAAGTAAGAAATACTAGACTACAGTTTCTGTAATGTTTCAGAGACACTTGAATAGATTTTCACTGAAATGGAAGAAAGATCTGCAGTTGGAAGATTTCAGTCTGTGAGTGTGGGATCCAGTAATAGCTCTGCAAGTAATAGTTACAACCTAATGTCACTTAGTGAAGTGTGCTACTGATACTGGCTTTACAGTCCTTCCTTCCTACCTTCTTTCCTTCCTCCCTTCCTTCCTCCCTCCCACCCTTCCTTCCTTTCTTCTCCCCTCCCTCCCTTCCTTTTCTCCTATCCTTCCTGCCTTCTGCCCTTTCCTTATTCCTTGTTTCCATCATTCTTTCCTACTAACTTTCTACTTTTGTTCCAAGATCCCTCTTTCCTTCCTACCTTCCATCCTTCCATCCTGTCCTCCTTTTCTCTTTAAATACAGCATAGAGTCTGTCCGGCAAACAGCTTTGCATGCTCTAATTAGAGAGCCGAGACAGTAATGCTGCAATTGTTGTTGCATCATTGAAGCCGTAATTGCGCTGGGCATTCTGTGTGGCAGAAGTGGCGGCTGGTTCTATCTCTGACACACATTCGAATCTTGATTTCCAAGTACAGTATCCAACTGTAAAAAAATAATAATCACAAAAAACATTTTTTTACAGCTGTCTGTTGGCCCGAAAAGAAAACAAACATTTCACAGGATGAATGCTTAAAAAGGGTGGGTTGGTGTGATGCATTTGTCAGGCCGGGTTTAGATCTGCAAAGGCAGAAGAGACAGCTTGAATACACAGGCGCTCTGCAACTTGCAGAAGATTTGCACAAATTTTAACCGCTGCCTTCAAAAGGGATTTGACTGAATTGGATTTTTTAAGGTTAGCGCATGTCAAACCTATTAAGTTCAATTCACATGCAAAATCCCTTTTATGTTCCTTTCCATTTTTTCCACATTTCTTTTTTTTTTTTAAGCCAGTAAAAAAAAAGGGAAGAATTATTAATGACAGTCACAATATTTTCAGATACAATATGTATAGAATGGGCTGCGCTGAACCCATAAATAACAATGTCACGTTGATATTATTAACTATAAAATGGGATTGTGGTGCAGTGAAGATACCGAGGTGCTTTGTGTGCATTGGACAGGCATATAATACACATTGCAGTGAGGGCTGAATATATCATACTGCAAATGTTATTCATAGAAGGGGTGTCTGATGACTTTAGAAAGTGATGACAGGTAGAATACTATTTCATTGTACAATGGAGCTCTACCAAAAGTACCTAAAAACATTACACAGTGATGTTAGGAGACAAAGTAAGGTCCTGCCTTACCCTTTTCAGCTCTCACACAGACATTGGTCCAACTGTATCTTTTGTGCCTGCACGTGTGTAATCTTTAATACCACCTTTGCCTACAAGTTTTTTTCCCAGATATTATCAATCTGCACCTAGATGTTTCCTTCAGAAGAAGTGCTTGTCATGGACCATGGGCAGCTCTATTGACTGCTGAAATTAGATTTTTGGGATGCTGGCATCTAATGTGGATGCCGGGATCTGTTTTCATATGGATCTTATTATAGTGAGATATAATTTTATTATATTAAATATATTTTTTAAATATTATGTTTTTACTTGTAAGTTAAAGCCAGCAGAGGCTTGGCTCCAAGTATTTCACACGGCAGACCTTAAAGGGAATGTCCTGGTGCCACTGGGTCAGAATGTATTGTGTTCTGCCACATATTCTTCCACCTATTGTCTTTATTTACTAGAGTAAAAAATACATTTATCTCCCTTTGTTTAAGTAAATATTAAATATTGGATATACATATTTATTATTTACTGCCAGAAGGTGAAATCAGCAAGCCTGATACATTGTTGGTTTACTGTTATGCTGCCATATGCGTTACAGGACACTCCCCCTCCTGGTTAACTGTAGGGTGCGGAGTATATTTTTAGCAGCAGAGGTCATTCTGGGCTTTCTTTTTAGACAGCCCAGCATGCACTGAATACACTAAAGCATGGGAGCACCCTGGGTTAAATGTTTAGTTGTCTTATATGTTCATATCACTAATACAAAATATAACATAAAATTAATTAATAAGTTAATAAAATAATAATAAAATAACTAAAACCTTCCCTTTTGGAGGGTATGCCTATAAATAACTTTAAGCTAAAGTTACAGCAGCAGGTCTAGACCACTTGACTTAACCATCAAGGGGATGGATACAGAGGAATTATTAGCAAATTAGGTCTAAAATAATATAATTGTGTAACTGTCCCAATTAGATACACCTTAGAACTTGAGTTTAGGATTAGTGTGTTTTACTTCTTAACATTATACACATTTATTTTCCAATTTATATTATTCCCAATATGTTGATATGCAGTTCAGGCATAAGTCATTTAAGTTTCCAGGAGACTAAAATACATTATTTGTCCTCAATACATGCCAGAGTGCTCCAAATGTGCAGTTCAGTATTGGACAGACTATGAAAATTGACTATTTTGAAAAGTAGCCTGTATGTTTCTGGACAGCACTGATATTTCAGATAGCACTAGCAGGACATAAATGGCACAGTGGCCTGCCGGACTTGAGGAAGATAAGTTAGAGATCTGTAATGCTGACTTTGTGGGTTTCATTTATGGTTCAACCCCATTTGATTAATGACACCTTTATCATTCCACACATAAAGCGGCCACACAAAAAGTCATCAAATTACTAATTATGTGCAGCTAAATCGATTTGATGCCTAGTGTTAGCAATGTGGTCTGTATATGAAATGTCTACAGAGTTAATTCCTAATAAATTATCAACATGTCATTCCTGCCTGGAACAAAGGCTTTCACTGTTATGAGACCATATCTGTTTAAAATGTTTCCGAAAAATACAGTTATAGTTTATCTAAAGCCATAGCCATGTTTAAGTTCTGGATAGAGGACAGAATGGTTATTTAGGTTTTTATTGTTGTCTGTGTCCTGGCTGGTAAGATTCGCCATCTCTATTTGTCCTGGTGACAATTGTCAAAGAAAGTTATGGGAAATTCAAAATGTTCCAGTTACTATTGTAACAACAGGTGAGGACAATCCTTTAATGGGCAGACCTGTCTAAGAAGGAATTTCCCCTCACCTTGGAGAGATTTTCTCTTGCTTCCTGTCTTCGGGACAGGAAATAAAGGTAATTCTTCGCAAAATGGCACAGAGAAAATGAAAGCCAAACCTGATATGGGTTTTGGCCACTTCCCATTCTATCCAAAACAAACAAAAATGTTTTGGTTTAGGATATACAGTAACTGGTTACATTTTATAGCCACAGTAACATCGTTATGATTTGCATGTGATCAATACAAACACGTGTGCTGATTACAATGGAATAAATTACAGGATTACTATGTACTGTTCTCTATCAAAAACATTGGTTAATTCAAATGAAGCAGTTGAAATTTAGGATCCCTTTCCAAAGTAGTTATGTAGTTCTAAATGACCTGCAAACTCTTTTTAATTTTTTGGAGTCAGTTTTTTGTTCTATATGGCAGCTGTTATTTACTTTTGTTGAAGCTGTTTTTTTAAAGGGCAACTAAACAGCCAAATACACAAGTGACCTGCCTATGTGCATACTTTTGTTAGACAATGTCAATGTTGTGGCACTGCTCCACCGACTTTGTACTGCTTGTTGGACATTTTTTCACTGGTGCCATCTGTATGCCTCCCAAGATGAGAAAGAGGGGCACCTTCTAGCACAATGTATGAGGGCAAAAGTCATAGCTCTCTCATTACATAGGCCATGAAGAATTAATGTCCAAAAAACAATTGGTTAAACCCTTGTGATCAGTTTTCATGTTCTTCCTTTACACATGCTTTTCACAGTAACAAATGCAATACCTTAGAGGTTGGATGAAAGATTTAGTGTAGATTTGATAGGTAAATAGTGCATTTGTTGTAAAAGATCTACCCATCCCAACTAGTGCATTTTTTTGTAGAAGGTCTACGCAACAGACCAAGAAAATGGCAAAGGAGAAGGGATGAGGGATTTGGCCCCAAAAGGGGGAGAGTCCATTCAAATCAGGATCAGTTATGAGGTATGAAGTTCACATTGTATAGCCCATTGTATAGCCGGTCTAAACACCTTTCACTCTCGCCCAGCATCTTATGGAGTAGGATCTTAGTATCAAAGGATTTTAGGAAATTAAAGTTGTAAAAAATATTTCATGACTTTTGAAGGAAATAAGAAGAGATCTAAAGGATGTTTTATACGTGTGCCTAGAGTTGGTCTTTAAATAATCATGTCTAGCAAGCCAAGTGCAGTGTCTGGAGCATGCAGAAGTGCCCTGTTTGATGAATGATCACTATATTTATGGTCCACGTCCATTAAAGACTTGTACTGGACTTGCGACCTTGGCTGTTCTCTGGCAGTGTAAAATGCAGAGCGTGGTATAAACCTGAGACACATAAAAAGGCGGTCTCATCACCACGCTTTGTCTTGACAGAAGGGGAGCTCTTGCAAGAACAGAACCTGCAGGCCATGCTGTCTGTCACTACTGTTCAAACAAACACATGTCTTTGGTTCCAGATAACACTCACTGCACATCTGTTTTCCAAATCACATTTTTAAGTTTGATTTGCAGGCTTTTATTCTCAAGTCTTTATAGTAACAAAATATTTTACCAGCTTATGATATACTGTGTATAT
>NW_017306269.1:542046-588964 GCF_000935625.1 Nanorana parkeri
TATACTAAGCAGTTTTTCTGATAGAAATGTTATTGCTTAGCACTGTTTAATGCTCTTTTGCCAGTGGATTGATGTTTCTCAAACCAGAAACCACAGAAGGCCTTTATGACATAATATCACGGTTAGGAGGTACATAAAGATGCATTAAAGTAGTAGGATGATATTTCAGCATGAGTAAGCTTTAAAAAATAATTCCGTGGGAAAGCTGAGACTACAAAAAAGCAGCAGTAGCAGGTAGGGGACAGTATAAGCTGTGTACATAAGTCTCTAAGCAGAACCTCTAAGGGCTCGTGTACACAAGCTTTTGAGATCAGTTAAGGTCAATCAGAGATCAGGTTATGCTTTGCTTGTATTCCCACATACAAGTCAATGTAAATGCATTATACATCCAGCAAATGCAACACAAGCACAATGCAAAATCACAAACTTATGCCAGACATCTGTGCACACCAGTTCTAACTCCAGCAATGGCCAGAAGCTAGAGTTACATGCAAATCTAGACTTTAGTTGAGCTTGGACACTTTTTCTCCCACCTCAACAACCCCGTATTGCTCCTTTATTATAATGATGGGCTGGAATGAATTCAAACAAGATCAGGAGGTGGGAGCGGTGGGATCAAGTACAGCTTTTTCAGAAGAGGTTTGTGTGTAACTTCAGCCCTTGCTATCTCTGGCCCTACTGAACAGTGTGACAAGCAGTTTTCCCTGGAGGTAACCTCTGCTTATATTTTTTTTTTTATCATGTGCTCATTGTTAATTGGGTAGGTTTGTTCTAACTTAAAGTGTGCATGTTATTAGACCACAATACAAGACCTTGAAAAATTATTTTCTAGTGTGGTCTGGACATCGGGGTGAAGTTCCTAATGAGTCAGTTGTAGTTTGCACTGCACTTGAGCAACATTCCCACATGAGTACAGAAACTGTACTGCATGCTGTGAACCAAAGTATGCCCTGCAATGGAAATCTGTACTAAGAGAAAGATTAGTGGGCTGCTTTTTTGTCCTTGTTTTAAAAAATTCTAAGCTGTCTGGCTGTCATGTAAATCTTTAAGGAGTGTGTACATCAAAGTGATGTCAGAACACTGATCTGCATTCTTCTTAATGGTTAGCTATTGACTTGTTTAAATGTCGAAGCAATTGGATCATCATGGTAGCCAGGCAACTTGCATGTCTAAAAGGATAAATAACCAATGACAGTCCTCGTATCAGTATAGGTATTTTTGAGGTTTAAAACAGGTGATTAAATCTTTTATGGGAAAAAGCATAACAATGCTGAACAAGTACAAAAAAAAAAAAAGATAACACATCCACTGCTGAGTGTTTCTACAGCCCTAAAAAGTATATGTGCCTTTTTAATCCCAATTAAGAGATCGGTAATTGTATTTTGTTTGAGAAGACCTGAGATGGTGTCTTTCCCTTGGGAGACAAAGCTTCCATCCCAGTGAAATATGCAGCCACCAAGTGGCCATTAGCCCACGATAACCAGTTCCGGCATCTGCACTCAGCTGCAAAATGAGATTGAGATCACTTTCATAAGTTCAGTCAAATGTGTGCAGCCGTGATAGTGGCTAACACCAGTGAAATCAGTTTTTAGGGCTATAATTTAATTAACGGATTGTCATTTTGTTAATGTTCTAGGGCAAGCATAAAGTTCAGCAGCAGCAGCAGACAACTTTTTTTCTTAGGTGGGATGTTTTCATATGGAACACAGATATGGGTTATCCTTCATTTAATGTATTGCCTGTATATGACTGAAATATGGCAAATGCCAAGGGTTATATAATTTTTTACATCAGTCCCTGTTGCCGCAAATTATTCTCTCTACCTCACTGATTTCTCTAGGACCACTTTTAGGATTAAGTCAGTGTTTTTGGATTCTGGAAAATGTATCACTTTCTCACATATAATATTTAGTTTATAGTTGTAAACTTTCTGCTTATTAGTGAACACCGGACTATTATATATGAGCTTCTTGAATATCCAACTTCAAAACCATGGCCATTAACATGTACGACCTTCCCCATACCCTTTGCAGTTACTGTATAACAGCTTTTACTCTTCTGGTAAGACTTTCTACAAGGTTTTGGAGTGTACCTGTGAAATGTTGTGCCTGTTGGATGAAAAGACCTGGCTTGCAATTAGTGTTCAGATTCACCCCAAAGGTGTTCAATAGTGTTGAGGTCAGGGCTCTATGCAGGTCACACAAGCTTTTCTACAGTGCACACAAAACTCATCATGCTTGCTCTAAGTCTAGGGGTACAGTCATACTGAAATAGAAAACTCGCCAAACTCTTGCCACAAGGTTGAAAGCCCACAATGAAATATAATTTTAAATCAGTGTTTGTCAATGGAGAGTGCATGGCATTTTGTATAAGGTCAAGTACCTGCTTTCAGAATGAGATGTCCAACAAGCTCATATAGGTATGATGGTCAGATATTCACAAACATATAGCCATATAGTGTGCTAGCCTTTTCTTCACCTTCCCACTTCTCCTTTCAGCTGATGGCAGCAAGGTAAGGAAGCCCTGTTGAAGCTCCAAATCAAGACTTGGAGCTTCCATGGTGCTAAGGACTCTCCCCTATGTGGCAGCAATAGGACAATCAAGTAGCACTTGTTATGTGGGAGGAAGGAGAGTGAGTGCTTTTCAGTTCCACACCTGCAAGTACTGGGTAATACTCTTCCTGGGACCTTGTCAGGGGAGTGAAGGGGATAGGTGTTCTGTACAGTAGGGGTGTTATGTTAACCTGTTACTTTGCTGTGCATAGACAGAGTACCGGTTTACTTTATCACAGGTCAATGTAAGTAGACCTTTCGGAGTCTTGTAACCAATGGCCAGGTATTGGTCAGGTAATCATTGCAGAATTGGAGGATTAGTGGTGAGTCAGGGCTTCTGGTTGGCCAGGTGATCAGATGCTGTAGTTCCTTTGGCAGAAGTCATATGACTTACATCTTAGCATTGGTGACATAACCAGTGTTGGATGGCTTCGGACATACAATTAGGAGGAGGGGGCAACGTTTTACATCTACGTTTGATATCTTATGCTTACTTGGTGTGAATGCTAAGAGCTACCATTTAGAGGGCAAATAGTCCAAGCAACAGTGAAATTTTCTTTTTTTATATACTCTGCCAGTGCAGTTGTTTTTCCAATGTTTATACTTGTTTGGTCTGCAAGAGGAAGTATACTCTGTCATTTTTAGTGTAACAAGTTAAATCCCATTAGTTGAGCAACAGTGCTTTTTATATAGCCACATCTTAATATAGGCTGTCTCTCCGCTCGCTGAATGAGGGCACTTATCATGGTTCCCCACTCTTTCTCCCCTCTCATCCTCAACTTTAAGAGTTATGGAAAGCAAATTCCAGTTACACCTGTCCACCTTGACAGCCAGGGGAGAAGATTGTAGCCATTCGGATTAAAGACATATCCATCAGAAGCTGCTCTAGACAGGTAGTTATACGTCTCTTTAGAATATATGAATCCCATCGGCTGCATGGTAGGAAGCGGAGAACGCCGACTTTATATAAATAATTATCCTATCACTGATATACTATGCGCCGTCACCATATATTCTTCCTAGAGCGCCATTCTCATCCTTATAACCTGTAACATAAATCTTAAGTCTTCTTATTAAATAAAATGTTCAGAATAACATTTTCTGGGTATGGCGCACTTCACCAATCTTTTGCCTCGTTACTCCATGTCTACATCTGACAGTTTGAAAGGTAGTTTAGCTTAAGTGTAATGATAAGTGTTACCTAAGTAACAACATTTCCCATTCTTAATCATGCAGCTTTTTCAGGTCTTTGAATGCATGGTGTAACTCGATAACTACAGTCATTTATAACAATGCAAAACAAATATCTGCTGTAGAAAGCTTACTGCTGATTAGATTGTTTCCCCCTCTTTTTGAGGTAAAGCTTAGAAATTAGAGTTTTGTAACTTTGGCTAAAATCAAAGATAGCAAAGCATGTAAGCAGATTATGTGATACCTTTAAAAAATTAGTACAAACATTTTGCTACATTATAATGGAGTCCGTTCCCCTTTTTTGCAGCCTGACTGCCCCCTGCCTAGCTACAATTAAAAGACAACTATGGTGTAAGTGTTTTTCCCCATAGTTCTCTATAGGGTCACTGGAGGTCATATACTAACCTCCTCCCGTGACCCAAAGCTCAGTATATCGCAGGATACTGAGAGTGCTGCAGCCGGGACAGATCCCGACAATACTGTCGAGATCCACCCAGCTGTGTGAGTGACAGCTGGCTCTGCCTATCTAGAGGCAGAGCCATCTGTGCCCGCCCCCTCCCTGTTCGTCCCCCACTCAGCGTATTGTCGGGATCTGCCTAGCCGGGACAGATCCCGACAATACTGTTGAGATCCACCCAGCTACGTGAGTGACAGCTGGCTCTGCCTGTCTAGAGGCAGAGCCAGCTGTGCCCGCCCCGTCCCTGTTCGTTCCCCCACTCAGCGCTGGAGGATCGGAGTTGGGAGGGGGACAATCCCTCACTGCAGGGAGACGATCGTAAAGTGAGCAGATCGGCGGCATGTTTCTGCTCACTTCCCGATCAATAGAGCTGACCTGTGACAGCTTCTTTGTCACAGGTAGACTCTAACTATGAGGTTGAGTAGAAATCACTCACCTCATAGTTCTCCTTTAAAGTATATGTAAAAATGGCCAAACACTCATCTAAAATACAGCAGAAACTTCCATTAACACTTAGGAGTGTTTCGATTGAGGAATCCTGCTATTTGCATTGCATTTTGACAGCGGCCGCCAGGTCAAAATACCCGACGTGAGCGAGCTGCTCATTGGCTGCCAGCTCCTATCGCACAAACATTTTCTGACCAGCTCCTATCGCACAAACATTTTCTGACCGAAAGGGTGCCAACAGTGGCACACACTGTGTGAACTTCGGTCGGTTCCTCAAAAAACGTCTGAAATTTGCACAGGTAATGAGCACCTTAAGGCAAATCACTAAAAGCTCATAATCTTTACAATGTGAAAGTGATTTCAAAAGTAATTTTCAATCAATTAAAATAATACCTAGTAAACCTGCCACAAAGGTCACTTCCTGTTAATAAGGTTGCAACGCTTAGTTCCTGCCTCCGAATAGTTTTCCTGTTTTGTCACCCTGTCGCACGATCTTCAAATGGAGACTGCAGGTGGCTGTTTCAACACATAATACAGGCATAGTCCACTGTTCATCATCAGGAAAACTGAGAAGTGTCATGCAGTTATCACTGAAGTGAATGTAGACTGGAAGTGGCAAAGAAGAAGCTTTAAATGGGCAAGACCAATACAGAAACAGGATGCAAGCTTAGAATGGAAGATCTCTGTTTTAAATTGATTTTATTTGGCCTAGACAAAAAACTCAGCACACAACATCATTTTTCAAAACTACTTATAGTACCAGCTTTGTGCATGTTTACTGATATGTCATTACTAAACTTTATCAGCAGAATCACCTAACATTTAAAATGTGCCCTTATAGTTAGTGACACATGAGTTATACAAGTGTCTTATTAAAGGCACTGACTGGATACAATAGCCCACAGCAACTGTATAGCTTTATCCGATCAGTCATGAACAGAATAGGTTGGCAAATTCTGGCTGCATTTTAAAATTCGTCAAAAAGTGCATTTCATTTATATGATTTTTCCATCATTCTGAATTAATATTTGAAATTTTTTGGGGTATTTATACCTAAATAAATAAACAGACTAAATTATAATGATGTACAAATTAGCTACAAAACCCAGATAAGAAAAAGTGAGTTTTGCTTAGAATCTGGGCACCAAGCAGTGTTTAAGCCATGTTTGAGAAGGCACTCGATGGAGCTCTATAATGTTACCACAGATGTAACTTTTAGCCTTGCTGTGACACTTTCACATCCTTACGTGTGATTTTGTGCACCTAAAGGCTATTTGCCATTTAGAATTCCTAATCCACATTTTTGTATGTGTTCATCATAAGTCACATCCTGTTACAGTTCAAGACTTGTTCAAGCATAGATTTTGGAATCTCAGAAAGGGACAGACTGAAAAACACACATTTGTCACGCATTGCTTATTGTGACTCTTACCGGACTTCAGTTATACTCCACCAAAAAATTGCTTAGATTAACTCATACTGAACCATACAAATACAAGTAGCTTGCAACCTTTATGTCTCCTTGTAGTCTGAGTTTATTTGGTATTATAAACTGGATTTTAAAAAAATTTCTGTTACCTGTATTTTTTTACATTGTGTAGTTGGAAAATGTAGGAGAGTTTGAAAAAAAATAAGATTTTAGTCTTTTCAATATCACAGTTAGGTCAAAGCAACCTAATATTGATTTTTGGGTTTTGGATGAATGCTGATGGGTTGAATTGTCTGCATGTTTGTGCCCTAACCAAACTTTTGGCTCTGTATGCCAACCACGTCTAAAGGTGGTTTGACTCCTTGAGGGAGTTTCTGTGATAGAAAGTAGTTAATTGAGGAACCCAGAAAAGGAGGGTATCCAGGGAAGAGCTGGGTTGGGGGGCAGAATGGCATCTACCCTCCAGTCCAGTACACAAAATATATGTTAGGCTGGTGGCCCTGAGTGAAGATACTCCCTCATTCAGACCTCAATCAGAATAGAATTCAGTGGTAGCTGTTGGGATTTATATATCAATCAGCTCCCTGTACAGACCTGCAATTACAGTACCTGGCAGAAGAAAGTCTTCCATGCTTTCTTTGTGGCTCTCAGATCTTACACAACCAAATGCAGAGAGCTGCAACAAAAGTCATTGTGGGTAATAGGCAAAACTGTATCATCTGTTGTATCCATTTGTTAAAGGAAGCTAAATGAGAAAATTATTTGTGATGACTGCATAGTTATTTTTTTTTAGATTTTTTTAAAAATAAATCTGTATTAAATGTGTAGACTAGAACTGTTCAGCTTTGGTTTCTTTCCAAAATGTAGTATAATTACTGACTTTCCATAAGCCAGTATTCGTATATAGCTAGGCATAACCACCCACTCTCCTGGTGAGGCCTGGTTATTGGCTATTGTGTTGATACAGGTTTTACCGCATTTTGAATATTCTACTCAGAAGGCCTTGTTTACTTTTTTGAGTTTAAGCACTCATGTTCAAACAAGTAAAATTATATACAAAATGTGTTTTCTTTTTGTTTTACCATGTGCATGCAGCCTGCAAAAAGTCTTGGGGGTTTCGCTTCAGGCACCCAATTACTGGTAAGATAAGCTGTATTTTTTACATTCCACTGTATGTGAATTGCTGGTTATGTTTAAAAATATAAAAATAGTCTAATGCCACGCATTAACAAACTACCGCAGTGTAGCTCTGGCAGGATATAGAAATATGCTACCTGCCTGTTCTCCCACCACAAAATAGAATATGGCCTATTCACGTTTAATTTTTCCTAACGGCCACTTAATTTCCTAAACCTTGTCCTCATACTCCCTAATTGTATTGTGTAGCTTTTGTGTTTGCGTAATAAAAAAAAAAAAAAAAGAAAAAAGAATATAATTGTATTGTGTAGCTTTTGTGTTTGCGTAATAAAAAAAAAAAAAAAGCAGAAAGAATAAAAGAAGTGCGTGATTATTCTTGCAAGCTAATTCATTGTTTTAGGGTATGTACTTTTTTATGTTTTCCTTGCCGCAGCTATATACTGTGTGTATATATATATATATCTTACACAGTCGACACATCCCCCCCTCTGTTCTGTAGAATGTACAGGAGTTTACTGAGAAAGTAAAAGAACGATTCTATTACCATATAAGACAAGTCAGGGGCACACCCCTACCCGAGCTCAGTACATTTATCTCTCAGACTGGATTTTCTATTTTTCTCTATCTGGGATACATCTCAGAAAAGCATCCATGCAGCTCTGCGTTTTACGTAAAGCCAATACCATGCTTCTTTCTAAAGGTAGTGGGAGTATTAGTATTATAGAACTAAACCAGATTAGGGCGAATGTGAATTAGATTTGCTAACAGATGGCGCGGTGGAAATTAAAGGTGCTTTACGAATGGAAGAGACAGCGGCTCTGCCTTTCTCTCTGTCTTTCTTTCATGCGCTTGATAGATGGGTATAAATCACAACAATCCCGTCTTGACAGCCAATTTCAAGAATTTGATCTGGTTAAAGACGCGGCATCCCTGCAGCCCGTTCTCTCGATTTTTCTCCTCTGTGCGGTACCTTGTCATCCTTCTGGAGGCTCAGTCACCTGCCTCTCCCTAATGGCATTCCTCTAATTACAATTTTAGCTCTTTAGTGTAATTACTTTGCTACATAGACATATTTTTCCAGCTGTCTCTCTGCAGTGTTTTCTACTTTTTTTTTTCTTTTAATACAACCCTTGCTGTCATTTTTAGAGGTGTCTCTGTAAATATGTTTTCTTTGAGCTAAATTTACAGTTTCTGCTCTCCATTAATTATTTTTAACTCGATCTTAGGAGGAATGCCATTCCTGGAAGTAACAAGCAGTTACTTTTGGCTATTAATATAGCTCTTTTGTTAATAAAAGACCACTTGGCGTAAATAAACTGACAAACTATAATTAGTCTTCATAAATGTGTATGTACGGAACATCTTATAGCTGTGTAGAACTGAGCTTTGTAGCATTGTATCTGCATTTGTGGCTTAGCTGAACATTACCTCTTTGATATTGGCCATTTCAAGCTGAAAAAAGGCTGACAACAATGTCCTTCTCATGGAATATTAGAAAGGAAGTTAGCTTCCTTTCCAAGATCACACTCCCTCCAAAATCACACTTCAATATTTACAATTTTATGTCTTTTTTTTTCTGTAACGTTTATTTTATTTATTACAGGTATTTAGATAGTGCTGACAGTTTACACAGCGCTTTACATACTGCACACAATAATAAGAAATCACCTGCACTCCATACAGTGTACAGACCTTGAGTAAGAGGTTGGTGCTTGAAGTGACAACACGGATGGCGCCGTGTCAGATACAGTCCATAATAGAAGTCACCAGCACTCGATGATACGTGCAAGAAGTAAAGCACTTTTTATTCAATCGTCACATGCGTCAAACAGCCAACGTTTGGGGGCCACACAGGGTCCCTTCTTCTGGGCAACATAGTGACTAGTGTTCACCAGGTCACTATGTCGCCCAGAAGAAGGGACCCTGCGTGGCCCCCAAACGTTGGCTGTTTGACGCATGTGACGATTGAATAAAAAGTGCTTTACTTCTTGCACATATCATCGAGTGCTGGTGACTTCTATTACATACTGCACATTCACATCAATCCCTGTCCTCAAGGAGCTTACAATCTAAAGTCCCTATTGCTTACACATACAGGGCCAATTTAGACAGGAGCCAAATAACCTTACCTTTATACCTTTGCCATTTGGCATTTCATGCTTATTGGTGCCTTTGTTGACTATTAGTTGACTTTTATCTTACAAGTCAGGGTTCATAAATTATAGGTCACAAAGGTATTTGTGTTGTTTCAACATCTCCCTACATTCATATCCATTAGTTTCACATTAACAGCAAACAGCTACTTTCAAAAGTTAATTTATACTACCATGTCAAAAAGGTTCGACAACTATTGGAATTTGGAAAAAGATGTCCTTTTTAGAAAAAGGAACAGAATCCCAGGTTTTGATTCAAAATCTTATTTTATTTATCTGTCATGTCTCCCCCCACCACTTGACTTTTACTGACTTAATACCAACGGATTCAAAGTCATAACTACTATGACATTGCAAACTGTAGCACTAAGTCCTGTGTGCTATCTCTGCACTAAACACAGCATCGGTGCATTTAAGAGCAGCCAGGATTCGGGTTTTAATCGTTGCTTTAGAAATTTAGGCAAAGCATATAAGAATCACAATCTGTGAACCAACAAAAACAGTGCACTTTCAGCCATTGTAAATCTATTTTTTTACTTGCTAGTGTGTGAGGGAATGAGTGTCTGATTGCTTGGTTGGTTTTTCATGCACAAGGTTTGTGAACAACTCACATAATTAGTTCTGAATTGCTTAACTCTATCCCTGTAACATCCAGTTTTACTTTCTAATTTTAAACCTCAGTCATACAGAACCTCAGAGAAATCTTGCACTTGCCTGTGTGTGAAGTAGTGGGAAAACAAACATTTCTACTTACAGTCCTTGCTGCGCTTTTCATATGGGGGTTGTATTATTGGCAGCCCTGTGTCTTAGTGGTTAGCACTGCCTTGTGCTAACTTGCCTTGTTCTGCTTTGCAGCACTAGGAGTCCCCGGTTCGTTTCCTTGTCAGAACACCAAGGAGTTAGAGTTCTCTGTGCTTCCGTGGGTTTCTTCTGGATACTCCGATTTCCTCCCACACTCCAAAGACATGTTGGAAGGTTAATTGGCTCCTGTCTAAATTGGCCTTGTTTGTGTGTGCAATAGGGACTGATGTGAATGTGTAGTATATTAAGCACTGCGTACATTGTTGGCGCTATATAAATACCTGTAATGAATTAAAAATGGTATAGCACTTCCTTATTGTCTGTGGGAAAGGGCAGATGGGCATAACTGAGAATGGTAGGGTAAGGCAGCATGAGAGATACTGTAAAATGTCACCAGGAACTCAAAATAGCAGAAAATGGGATCTGACAGACTTTTGAAAATATCTAAATCAAGGAAATCTTGGCCTAGACAAAGATGGGCTGCCATTTATCAAAACATTGGACAGAATAAACTCCTCCTGTTTGGACATACACTCCTGCTCAAGACCCGCTGCCTCTACTACTTTCTATTTATCTACATCAAGGAAATCTTCAAGATCTAGCTTGAATCCTAAATTCCTACAAATTAATTCTCTTATACCTAATTTTATTATTTGTCTATACAGTATGTTAAGATATCTACATGTAGATATATCTACAAGTAGTTAACGTGTACTGTAAACGAAGGCTTTATTCAGTTGCACAGCTAGCAAGGTGAGCCACTCCTTGCATACACTTGAAAGGTTAAAAATGACAGCTTACTACAGTGAATTCAAATACAATTATGCAGTCACTTTGTTTGTCAACTGGAGCTCAGTCTAACATATGCTGAGTCTCTGCCGCAGAATAGGAGGAGAGGAGTCTGTCTCGGGGAAGAACAGATCTTTTGAAAGAGGCAACAAACAGTTGGGGAAAATGATGTTTCCTACCGACAATCAAATCAAGTGTAGTAACAACTCGCCAACTCCCCGCTGCTAGCTGACAGCACGCCGAAGCACGCTGGGACAAACATTCACTTAAATATTGATTGCAGAAGAACGTCATTCTGTGACTTACACAGACGTTACACAAAGAAGAGGGAAATAAAAATTATAGACTTCTATTTCTCAGTAACGTTTGAAAATGTGACCTTTTTAAAAAATTTTCTTCATTAGATTCTTGGGTCAGGCTTTCATCTTGCAAGAAGAACAGCCATGTCTCCCCAAATTGGCTTTATGTAAAAAGTTGCCACTGTATTTTAATTTTGGTTAGTTACTGTGTGCCAAAAACTTTCAGGTTTAAAGAGCACCTGTACAATGACACCAAACATACAGCAGTGAAGGAGGAGTTTAAACAGTTTGAAGTGGTCTTGAATGTAGCAAAGATAGAGCAGGGACACTAAAATGTTATTGAATTCCACTGGAGGAGACAATAGAGGCTACAAGGGTTATACTATTATACGGCAACTATACTTGATCGAGGCTAGGTTTTCATTTGGTTTGTAAATGAACAACACTAAAACATACAGAAAACTAGAAGTAAATGAAAAAAACCGTTCCAAAAATATTTTAGGAAAAACTCAAAGTTGTGAGGACAAGCACACAGGACAGGTTCAGAGTCAGAACTTCACTGGCTGCATGCTCGGTACAGGTCCCAGACTCTTTAGACGATGAAGCTATGATTATGATATGGGTGCAAACCAGCAACAGAACATCCTGCCCTGCATGCTTGCTTCTGGTCAGTGACAGCAGTGAAACCAGGATGAGGTTGACAGTCCTGGAACTAGCACCTTCACAAGTTGGTTCTTTTTAACATAACTCAAAATGAGCATCCCCTTAAAATGCATTATAGTTCTCCTTCTCAGAAGAAGAAGCTTGGGGTATTTTAGGATAAGGATCAAAGATCTTCTTTGTGCTTGCCTCCATACCACCAATTCAAAGGTCTTCACCCACAAAGTTCAGGCCCCAAAAATAGTGGTCAACCTCATAGATTTCAAGCTTGGGTTCAGCACAATAAAAAAAGAGAGAAAGAGATGCTACTAGACCCTGATATGAAAAGATAATGCCAGTTTTGAGAATGTGGAATCTGATGACTGGTTTCTATCATCTTAAATCTCCAAGAAGAAGCTTAGAGTGACGTAGAGTAAATTTCTTTGCACTAGCCTCCTTGACACCGATGCCATCAGAGATTTAGCTACAAAGTGAAGGTCCCAACATACTTCCAGTGCTATTCTGGCCACAATTAGTGGTCAGCCTTATACGTCATGCTTGGGTTGAGCACAATTGCACAATGAAAGCTGAACACAACAGCTGCTATTAGACCCCAGTATGGTTTTTGAGGATGTGTAATCTGGTGGTCTGAACTGACTTTTATCATCTTATAGCTCATTGAGTTTCCAGCAGTGAAGTCTCCTGCGCATACATTTTCACTCTTAATACTTCCATCACCTAATGTAAACGGTGAGTCAACAAGTAGAAAAAGAACCCCTAATAATGTAGAGATGATTTGATGGAGCTGATACAAGGGAGCGAGGATAGTCCATGAAAGATGCAAAGCCTGTGCAGGTGGTGCTGCAAACCATCCTTGGTTGTTGGTGGACTCACATCTCGGATAATATTTACATCAGTTATCATCATATGACAGTTCTTCGAAATGCTGTGATTGTTTTCTATTTATGCTGTATCTTTCTGGATAGATATAATTAGATTATCTGGCAGCAACCTTTAGAATGTACCTGCCTTTGTTGTGTAAACATTTATACGAGATGCCATCGCTAATTAATGTCACGGCATGGCCATGTAGATTTTTAGTTCACCTTCTCACATTATTCTTTTATCTGCGTTAATGGCTCTGTAATAACTTATTTTTAGATGGATGTACTGTAGCTTTCCCATGTTTTATATCAAGTTGAAACTGAATTTTTTTTGAGTATTAAGTGATTGTAACCATTTGAAAATTACAGTAACATGTTAAAGTTTATATAAAGTTTTGTTGATTGGGTTTGGAGTAGAGAGCCCAGTCCACAATAGTACCTGGCTCCAACCATCTTGGAGTCTCCTAATACATTTTTCATGAATTGAAAATCACACAGGAAGAGTGGGGCTCCTCATAACTGATGTGGTGGGTGTCTCACTATTTAGCTGTAAGAGAATTATACAATTTAATACTTCCACATTCACCGAATACTGAATTATCAGTTTGGGTGGACGGACCCTTTAACATTCTCTCGTAGTCAGAATATGTTACCTACATCTGTTTCTTTTTTTCCCCCAGCCTGAACAGTTATCAAGAAGCAGGTCATCAAATTTATGTTTACAGTATGTGTATTGCTTAGGCATTTGTTAGAAAAGCTAAAGTCTGCACACACATTTCACTTTTATTGTGCATTTCCATTTTTATCTGTTTGCTTAAAGAGAGCCTGAATTCCAAACGATGCACTCTGGCAAGTTCACATCATTTTGTTTCTTAGCCACAGAACAGTTGGCACCAGCTGGGCCCCTCCTGATGCCAGAGTAAAATCACTTAAAATAATATAGAAGAGATTATCTCACAACAGAACGCATGCTAGTAGCTGCGGAGCAGATAAGAACTCAGGAGTGTGCTTGAGATGTGTCTAGCCTGCCCGCCGAACGAACCAAATTGGGATTTCAATACAGTAAAGATCTTTGTAGGCTAATTGTAACATTAGAACAAATGTATATCAATACTGTTATAGCAAACGGACATCTGTTTAATTACATGCTAGAAGCTAATGAACTTTTGCAGAAAAAAAAGAGGGAATAACAGAAAGGGTATTTGCTGTAGATGAATTGAAAGAGTTATTCAGGGGAAATCAGTTACACACCAGCTAAAGTTTGAAATCAGGCAATGCCTGCTCTTGTCTGAAATGAAGAAGAGGAGGAAGAGTATAGGCAACACAAGCAACCTATCTGCAGCAGCCCCTAGTTGCAGCTCTTACTTGTGTTGCTGATAGATTGGGCAGGTGGTCAGACAGGTCTTGGGAAGTTTATCTAAGGATCAGGGAGCCAGATTTATACTGTTAAAAAAATAACTGCAGAAATAGAAAATAGAATCCCCCACCCTCATTGTACGGCCATAGCACAGTAGATGAGGAAACCAAGAACATAAAAAAATATTTTTTGCCGATAGTGTCTAAGCTAGCTGCTTCAAAAGGGAAGCTTGTTTTGTATGACTGTTTTGACTACAGCTTGTATTTAGAGGAAATCTTTACTGACAGAAATACAGATTCTTCCACCACTGACCTCTGTCTGAAAATACTAGCCTGTCTGGTTGTTTCTGGCTTCAGTATTTTAAAATGCTGACCCGAAACAAGCGCGCAGGTTAGGAAAGTAAAGTGAAGTAAGAACCGCTGATTTGCATACTTAAAGAAAGTACTGAATGCCATCGGATCAACAATACAGCCAGGGATCCAGCATTTGCAAGATGCGTCCTCAACTGAATCCTCTATACTTCCTTAACACAAGAATCCTTTAGTGCCTGTTCAGACTACCATGCATTAAGGACACCCATTTATTTTGAATGGGCTGTAACCGCATCCCAACACACTAAAGAAATGCAACTGACCCTTTTTAAATTTTTGTATTTAACATTGCGCACCACAATGCACTAAGGTAGCCAATTTATTCAGAATGGGCTGTAAGCGCAGCTTAACGCAGAAAAAAACACTTGACCTGTTCTAAATTTTGTTTTTGTGCGCTGTAATGCGCTGCAGCACAGGTACATTGACGGCTACTGTGATAGTGCTTTGGGTGCCTTCAGAATTAATGACAATGCAACACGCTTTGCAAGTTACTGCACAAAATATGCAATAATGATAAAGATGTAACTAGGCCCTTAAAGTCAACAGAACATTTGATTTTTTGGCTTTACTTTATTTAGATAAAGTAGATAAATATGTCCTGTTAGCATTTATTACGATCACTATTTCCCCCGAGATGTCAATTGCTACTTAGCAGTCCGGGACAATGTAAGGGTGGGTCTTGCGATAGATTGAATGTTTAAGGAAAGTAAAATATGCGCGGAGGCATATCTGTATTTGCACAGCGTTATTATTCATTTAAACACAGTATTGATTCAATGTTTTTCATTGCATTTACTATGACAAGCTATAGACCATAAACAAGGCATACTTATCTGTAGCAGCGCTGGAGATTGAATAATGGGGATTGAATAAACTGTGTCGCTGGTTTACTTGTTAACCATTTCTTGCAGCGGTTAAAGGGCTGCAAGACAAAACTGCAAGACAGAAATTCTGACCCCTTTGCTCTGCCTTGTACACTCCAGATCCACGGTTACTTGAATATTGTCCATAGGTCTTAATTAGATTATGTGCCCAAGAGGCTAAAACAACAATATATAACAAAGTCTTGTAATCGTGCAATATTAATATCAACATAGTAACATATTAGAGCACCATTACCATTAAAACTTGTATTTTGATAACTGTATCCTGTTGATAAGTGTAATTTATCAACTGTAATTGTTTTTTTTCACATGCCTTTAAATATATTTTTTTCTACATTTCTATATAGGCCAAGCTGTCCCACAAAAGTGACAGTTGCAGTGATTGGGACACAACAGTCCAATTGTATTCCAATGTAAGAGTCTGTTCACATATGTGATTGTGGCAACATACCAACAAATAAGCATGCAGCTTTGTGTGTTGGGATGTGTTGTGTTAAGGCAGCCCATTGATTTCTAATGGGCTGTCGAAGAACCACAGCACACGTTAGCAAAATGCAACTGCACTATTTTTGGCAATGCAGCACATCACAGAGTATTCACATTGGTTCATCTATGGTAGAGAAGGTGGGTGTTTACTTGCTGTAGATGTGCGTTGGTTTGCCACTCAGAATAAATGTCACTGCAGCTCAACGAACATATACATATGAGGTAACATGTATCAATGTGTATTACAGTAACACATGTGTTTTACCGTGCATTCCCACAATGCACAGATGTGAATAGGCACTTAATCTGTTGCTGCAATGGCGCCAGCACCCCCGGCAGTGCTATAGTCAATCCCAGCCCCTATCACTGTCACTTTTGCTGGAAAGCTTATCCTGAATGTAAATGTGGAGAAAAAATATAAATAAAGGTGAGAAATATAAAAAAGGAATTCATATACTGAATATTATTACATGCGGCACCCGCCTACGGTTATCAGAATGCAATATATTTTTTTTAGATAATGGTTTTTTAACTCAACATAGAAAATTCCACACAACTAATGATACACAAAAGAAAGTAACCGTGTAAATGATTCTTTACCCTTCAATATTTTCTTATCTGAACTAAACAAAATAACTGATATTAAACGTAGCCCAATACAGTCTAACATTCTTTTTAATAATATATCACCTTTTAAGAGGAGCAATGCCATCATTACCATGCTGAACAGCCTTTGCAGTGAACAGAGCTGTGGGAGGGTCCCAGCAGCCCCCACCTACTCCAGGCTGCCTGCAGAAAACTACAAAAGGAGGCAGGTACAAGACCAGTCACACTGCACAAGAAGAGAGAGCAGCAGTGACTGGACTGTACTACAGGAAGCTCCAAGGTTCACACTGGATTACTGCACAGATCTGGAGGAAACACAGAAAGCTCACCAAGAATCAAGAAAGAATCCACATGACTCTGGTATTTAGAAAATATCTACTTATCCCGGAGTTCAGCTTTAATAAGAAAAACTACCCTACCTCATTCTTTGTTTCAAATGACCTGCACTCTGTGCAGGCTGTGCATAATACACTGGGATCAGGTTTATTCCACCATCTATGTTGTTTTGTGAAAGAGCGGCTCCATGTGTTCACAGATCACCCATGACAACTGGAAAAGCTAACCAGAAGCAAACAACAAAGTAAAAGTGTATGTAAAGACAACACTTTTTAAAATGTTAACCACCCCCCAGATTATTTTTGTTGTTTGTGTCTCACTGGGGAGATTTCCCTTAATTTCCTTCCTTGCACATGCAACAGGAAGTGAGAGAGGATCTCCACAAATTGAGGAGAATTCCCATCTTATATAATTGTCACCAGAACGTTGGTCCCTGTTGGAAGATTTGCACTCTTATTTAGGATTAAGGATTCCTCCTCACTTTCTGTCACGGTGCTAGTGATCACCAGGACATATATACTGGAGAATCTTGCCAGCGGAGACACAGGCCACAATAAAACTTTGTCATTGGGTCTAATTGTTCCCCGTTCTGCCCTATACAGAAGAAGAACTGTGAGCAGAGGGAAAGAAACATAATTAAGTATAACTGACAAAAAGGAAGGAAAAAGGTAGAAAAAAGGCAAACTTCTACATAACCATTGCTGCTGATGTCCACCCAGGCATGTTGTTAGAGTCTCAAGACTTTTTTATTCCCTTGATGTCTACATTCGGTGGTTGGGCATTTCTATCAACTTAACAAGGCAAAGTCTTATTAAAAAAAATGGAGAGAATAAATGTTTTTGTGCACCTTGCTTGGGCTTAGCCAGTGCACCTTAATGCAGTGATGATATGTTATGGGAAGAGTTGTCAAAGCGTCAGTATTACAATGATGGCGTAATGACACCCTGTCGCCATAAAGTAGTCCTGTTTCCCAAATCGCACGTTGCACCGATGATTTTTGACATGACACTTAATGCCGTCTCTTTCCTTTTGCTTTCTTCGTTCTTACACAAGACCAGCTGGTGCCCATTTTTCTACTAAGTGATTTGTGTTTTTGGCCACTTTGCTAGAGTGCAAGTAATTGAAGCAGAAAACGTGGTCATTGTAAAGAAGCATTCGGGGGAGGTGGGGGAGCCATCTCTGAAATGCTGTGCAGCACTGTTTGCTGTGCAGAATGTAACAAGCTGAAAATATTGTCATTTTAAGGGGGCTTAGGATCCAGTGCCTAAGTAACATACACTGTCAGAAAGTCAAGACCACAACTATCTGTTATAGATAAAGAACAAAATAAGTTATTCTGTTGTGAAACACTAGAGCAGCACTGTGAGTTAAAGGTCTGGTAAACAGCTGCCTCTTAATAAATAAGTTGTGTCCTTCTACCTGCTCAATAGTGCAATTAGTGAGCTCTTGGATAATATCATATGAAGCATAGCATTCGTGGAAGAAGCAAAAAAGGCCTATATACTTTGTTAGGCTCCCTTCACACCTAGGCGCTTTGTCACTCAAAGCTAAGAGCAACAAAACACTCAAGACAAGGAATCCAATGCATTTCTATGGCCCCTGTTCACACAGGGCCGTTTTGTTGCATGAAGTTTCCCATCAAAGTCTTTGGGATCAAAAAGTGCTGTAATCTGCCAAAAAATAGCTCTTGCACAGGCGTACAGTGTACAAGCATTTATATGCTTACGACAAAATGCTTTTTGTCACACTTACCTTTGAGCGGCAAAACCCTAGGTGTGAACGGGGAATGTGATAAAATAAGAGCACATGACCATTTTTGTTTTTTTAAATAGGTGCTCTACCGTGCATTTTTTTTTAATGGCGAGTTTGTAAGCTCCCACTGACACTTAAGCACTGCACTTTTTCACACATTTTCAGGCTTCAGTGTTTTTGTTCTAGCCAATGGATGCTATTTACTAGAAGTAGGAGATGGTGGTTGGACACGAAATCATATGAAAAATTAGCATTTTTCAGGTGCTCCTATTGAAATCTATTGGTGCCAAAAACATGCCAGAGAAGCTCCAAGGAAATCAGAAAAAATCCCCAAAGAATTCTTTGAATTCTCAAGAACTCCCCAAAGATGTCCCTGTATTTTTTGAGTGTTGAGTGTCAGCACTTTGATTGGATGTGAAGAAGCACGTTAAAAAAACATGGAAATCTGAGTGTCCAGAGCTAAAGTGCTTCTAGAAAAGGTGGTTCAAATCGCTCAGGTGTGAACAGACACTTATTCTTTAAGGACCATGATTTTCAGATATTTATTTCCTGTTTTTATATACACATATTATGAAGTGTTTTACAGATTACATAGAACCATTTACAGCAGTCTCTGCCCCTCAATGATCTTACAGGTCAATGCCCTTACCCCGCTTATACAACCTCTAGGGCCAGTATGTTCAGCCTTCAAATAAGCCGTGTCAATCTTTTTTGGGCTGTGAGAAAAAGCCAAAGAAAACCTCATGCAAAAAATGGGCAAAGCATGCAAAGTCCATGTGGTTATTTTACCTGGTGGGATTATGAAAAGTGCACAGTGCAACATTTTAGTTTTATACGTGGCTTATCTATAACATGTCTGATAGATAAGACACAGATAAGCTAAACTGTTGCACCAGCTTCTTGAGAATCTAGAACCACAGCTGTGATGCATGTTTCTGATATGCAGAAGTGTCAGAATAGATACATTAAAATGTCAAATGCACATTTGTTTTCCTCTTTACGTATATGTCACATAGGATAGTTCAGCCAACATCTCAGGGCCTCACAGCATCCATTTAGTAAGGAAATGTAGTGCCACGTCACATTATATTGCCTTAAGGAAGGGATCCTGCAAGTTCCCAAAACGTTGGCTACAAGAATAACATCACATTGGTCCTGTACTTCCATTTGAGTGCTGATGACTTTTCTTTTTCAAACTGATGTCAAACTGATATCAACACAAACCAAGGGCGCTCCGACACAGACCCCAAGTGAGCTAGTTAGCCTTAGTTGAGTCTTGCCCATCCCACTTATAGTCATCTTGCTCTGGTTCTCCCTACACTCCAATCCATGTGTAAGCTCCAGCACCATCTTTGTCAGACAGGTTTGACTGGTGTTGGAGCTTACACAGGGTTGATGTTACATCATGTCATCATGTTACAGTGTTCGGGCTTGGCCATTGGCTGCTTAGGCCCAAGAACTGAATTCTGAGAGGAGGTTACATGCATCTTTTTAAATGAAGCACCTGGTATAAGTGGCTCCTACAATGGAGCAGTAGGGATGGACGAAGGTGAATATAAGTGGGTAGGCTAGAAAGAGGCCCACATGAGCAACGTGACAAAGTCTCTTTAAGCAGGACCACTAATTCTGGCCCCTTATATAAGGATAACCACCACCAGAGGGAACATATACACACGTTTGTTTAAAATACAATGAACAAAACATGGAACAGCAAGCAGAAATGTAAAGCCCTTTCTAAAATGTCTAATTGCTACAATGAAATACTCAAAATGTGTGCTCACTGAAAATACAGTTTAGTCTCCTTTTGAAAAACCTTCCAGGGTGGGTTTTGCATTTTAATTTAAGGATGGTTGGTATTGTTCTCTGCCTTTTTTACTGTTTCAATACAATCTATACACACTTCATATAATTTATTTAATCTTTGTGGCTGCACATTTTCATTTTTTTTAATCCTCTTGAAACTTGTCCACAGCGCATTATGAACGCATCTAATAACTATCCGCATTTCAGAGTTTTACAAAAAAAAATGCATCAAAACCCTTAGGTGATTATAGACCCTTAGTTAACCTCAATCTCTTGCAATCGCGATAATGTGAATTTCTGTCATAGTAACACAAAGCAAGATTCACTTTTTTTCCCCCCGTTAATAAAACACAGATAAAGTCATCATCTTGAAAACGGTTTCGTTCTGACAAAAACGAGCTCTGTGAAATAAAGCCATATTCGCCGCATTCCTGGCAAGACTTAATGTGGATTTTAGTGCCTTGAATTTTAGATTGAAGAAGGGGCCAGAATAAAACCCACTGTGTGACAGTTGAATTTATAGATAATTGTGAATATTTCTGTCCTTCAATAATAAAATCCCAGATTTTTTTCTTCTCTTTGAGTGAGAGAGGAATGTGAATTAGCTCTGATGTTAGCAGCTTAGTATAATGGAATGATGTCTGCAGTGTCTTTAGTGTAATGAACTCCTCTGTAATTAGCAGGTCACCCCCCTTCCCCGCCACCCCCTCGTCGGAGCTTATTTCCACCACGAATCCAAATAGAGAGCGGCATAACAATGGCTGTCCTGCAGCTGATGTTCAAACAACTTTCGTCTACAAGGCAGAATTTGTGAAATCGGGTCAAAATGATACTTCTCTCCGTGGCTATCAGTAGAGGAAAAAAGGTTTTTTTTCCCCTTAATTTACATAGCCAAGTGCAAATGTTCTGCCATCTGACAGATGCTGAAAGCACTGTAGGACATGACGATTAAAGTAAATATGGGCATTATTTGCAGAAGCCTTGGATAGACGTAAAAGTTAAGGAAGCATATGTAAATCGAATCGCTCTTTTTTTCCCATTTAAAAGCTATCACGTTTTTATGCCGATTTGTCCTATTATAGAACTTTTAGGGTGTGTTCAAACCCCGGAGATATACAACCTTTAGTACCCTAAAGTCATCAGCCACTACTAATTAAACCGTTTTAAAGCCAAACTCCAGGCAAACAGCTAAATACTCATATACAATACATATAAGGGAGCTGTTTTAGCGGCCTAAGGTTTTGTATCCCTGTCCATCAAGAGTTAAATAGCTCTGCCATGCAGCACAGGCCTGTCTGGCGGGTAAGGAGACCTGCTTTTTCTCTGCTGCAGTTAAAGTGACACTAAACTCAGGAGTTAAATCTTAAAAATACATTCAAGTACCCTAACTATTAATAAAAATGTATCTTATTTGTGTATCACTCAGTTGTAGATCCTCAAATAATCTCTGAATTGGCACTGACACTGTCCTTCCTTCTGGAGGGGGGTACTTTTGTTCCCCATGGTCCCTGTGTGTGTTGTAAAGTAGCCACCGCTCCAAGCTCATGATTACAAAGCTGATTTAGATTCAATATTTTATATCTGCCTAGAGTTCAGATTTCTTTTTATGTTTTCCCCTTACATTTGTTAGTCCTGGCATAGGGCAGAACACTGTGATACTATCTAGATATGCCAGTATGAATGTGTTTTTGATTTGGTTGTTATTGGTCACCTTGCAGTAGGAATTTCCTGTAGCTCACCTTATCTTAGTTTCTAAGAAAGCTGTATCTTTAGTGAATAAGCCCATTTATATGTAAGGGGTACATTTTTTGTTAGCCAGACACATAATCTGCAGTTCATTCAAGATAAGTCCTATAGCCTACCTTAAGCTGGCCATACACCTTACAATTATCTGCAGATTTTCTGTGGTCTGATGGAAAAGGTGCAACAGATTCCTCCATCTACACTTAACTGTGTGGATGGAGTAATCTCCACCTGGGCCAATCTGTTGCACTTTTTCCATCTGACCACAGAAAATCTGCAGATTATTGTAAGGTGTATGGGCACCTTTACACTAATGAACCATCAGAGATATTGGCTGCAAGTAGCACATTCCTCCTAGCCAATCAGTGTATGACAGAGGCGATAAAGGTAATTACTCAACCTGTCATGAAGTTCTGGGTGTTATAGTCAAATCTGGGAGCAGATCCCTTTTCCAAGGCAGTAGAGTACAAAGAGTACCAGATACCCATGTATGACACATTTGTCAAAAACACTTAAACAGTGGCAAGTTAAAGATTTGACTGAACTTTCATTTTAAATCCGCAAAGTCTTTGCAGTTTGTTTTCTTTAGAAAGCAGTCACAGCCTGAGTAGAAAAGCTTGTCCCATGCTAGGAATCTGCAAGGAATGCACATTGCTCTGTGAGTGGAAGCAGAGGTGTCTTTGCAGACATCTGACATACCCCCAGTCAGAGCTCTCCTATCAAAGGGGGTCATGGGTTTTGCTGACTGCAAAGCTATAAGGCTGTAAGTCTGACACAGCAGGGGGTGCGTTGGACCTCTAAAGAGAGATAACTGCTTCTACAGGTCAAGAGTCCTTCTCTACAGTATTCTGGCAAGGGGCAGGCTTTTCTACTTAGGCCATGGCTGCTTTCTTTAAAAAAACAACAACTCTACAACTTTATTTTGATGCACTTGGAATGTGTTTTGCCGATAGACTAACAGGGTTAAAAGAAGAGTTTGGAGAAGGCAGGAGAAGTGAACAATCTAGGACAACATAGCTGAACTGGAAATTAGCTGAATTGGAGACTTTTTCCAAATCAGCTATGTTGGCCTAGATTGTTCACTTCTCCTGCCTTCTCCAAACTCTTCACCCTTTTGTGAATAGCCCTGTAGGAGTTTAGTTGGGCATTGAGATGCCAAATACAACATCCAAAATAACCTCCATAAATAGGTCAAATACAGATACAAAGACAGTTCACCAAACAAGTGGTGGGATAACTACAAATGGACCTTTTCAACTCCATATTCAATAAGCACCCAAAAATTTAAACTTCTTAAAACCTTAAACTCAATTAGGACTTAGTCTAGATAGACAACATATACTACCTGATGGACAGAAAACATCAGCAGTAACTAGACAAGAAAGAGGATGCGCTTGGCATTGTTGCAGACAGAGGAGTCTGCAATATCTGGTGAAAGCCCAGTTGCGAGGAATGAATCTGAATGAATGTTTTAATCATGGCTGCATAAAATTCACTGCCGGGGAGAGAGAGAGTAAAAAGGGAGCGTATTTTAGTACCCTAATAACTCCTAACTGTAGCCTAAGATCATAATGTATGTGAGAGCAGTCCAGTAATTATAAGGTAATAAGTGGTTTTGTAAGTGCTCTAAATTAAAAGGAATTCACAGAGCTGCTCTAAGTCAGAGCTAGACCACTTTCTTTCATATGTTGGCCTAAGACATGACTGTAAGGACAGGCGAGCCACTTCTAGGGTGCTAATTAGTGTTAACGGATGAAGGTTGGAGAGTTATTAAAAAAAAATGTCACATATTGAACAGAGTTTCTGTATTTCTTAAAGAGGTTGCAGGCTAAGCACGGAGCCGTCTTTTGGTGAATCCCCACTAACATCAGTATTTGCTTGGAGTGTGTATGTTCTGCATGTGTTATGTAGGTTTTGATGTGTAGGTGAATTGGCTTCTGACTGGTTTAGCACTAGTGTGCATCAGGAGCTCCATTGAGGGCAAGGACTGCTGTGAATAGTTGTGTTGTAAAATTTCACTCTAACGTAGGTCAGTGTTGGTGATTTTTAAAGGACAGCTTCATTTTGGGTTGACTTTTGATTTGTCATTTTCATCCACCCTCCTCAGTAAAGTCCTTGTAAACAAATACCTAAAGTTCATCCAAACTCCTGATTTCTTCACTGTGTGGTCCTCCCTGGCACTGCCTTTGCAGCAAAAACTATTATTATGATTATTATTATACAGGATTTATATAGCGCCAACAGTTTGCACAGCGCTTTACAATATAAGGAAGACATTACAATCACAATACAAGTCAAGACAAGATGGTAAGGGGGGCCCTGCCCCTGAGGGCTTACAATCTAAAAGACGACCTGCTATGTCCAGCTTCTACTGGACATGCATTCCTACTTCCTTCCTATGACTGGTCTGTACTTATGTTGGCCCCTAACCACACGGAGTAGTACCAACCTCACCATAGGAATAAATAGGACTAATAGCATACAGGTCCAGTAGTAACTGGACCTGTCCAGGCTGTGTCGTGCTACAGAGTGCCGCACAGTCTTAACTCAAGCGTGGGGAGAAAGCTGGGTATTTTACTACCTGGACTTCACCAAGGGGGTTGTGGGAAACATTAAAGCATAACTTTATTAAAAGTAAAGTTGTCCTTTAGATTTATATGTATATATGTTTTCAAGATGTTTCCTAAGTAATTTTTCACTTCAAAACTGGGATTTTGCACGTTATTTGAGGCTGTAAGCCATTGACCAAGATAAATTAACCTTTGATATATGCTTTAAATACATTCAGTAGAGTCAAGAAAAGTTGGAGGTTATCGGAAATTTTAACTAATGGGTTAAAATCTTTCCCAGTTACAGATTTAGGTACTTAGCATTTGTATATCTCATCTAGTGAGTGTGCCTTGCACTTCTTCTATAGAAAAAAGGAACCATGTTGTTTACGGTGAGAGACAGAAACATGTAGCCCACAACTTTTTAATTTTTTACAGTCACTTTTAAAGTATGTGTGATATTTTAATGTAAAGCTGCTAAGGGAAAATTCAACTGGATATCCACATGGGAATTTCATAAGGCAACAAGGATATATTAACATATTTTCACACAAGTAAAACATAGAAACTGTACTTACAATGTATAAATTACATTTTGTAACAATCTATCCATGTATTAACTGGATTTCTGTTATTAACTATTTTCCTATATCATCATCACTGAGAGAAAAAATGGCATGTTTTCATATCCCTATCGAGGAATGTGATGTAATAATGATTGACGGGCCAACATAATCAATTGCATGGTATCGGAATTTACATGTTCTTGTGCAATCGTTTTTGAAGGGTTTTTTTTTTCATTTTTGGTTAAGCCTCCAGTACTGCGGTGTGTTCGTCTTCTCGCATGTACAGTTTTGCGATTGACAAGCGGTTCTACCTTTGGGAAACGGGATTTGTGCTTTTTAAAGTTTTTGTTTACCGTCTGTCTGTAACATTGCTAAATCTCTGTCATGGCCTTATGCTGATTACCTTCATGTACAACAAGAGTTATTGACTGATGGATGAATGATGTGCAGTCTTTAGCCCCTACAGAGCAATCTTAAAGAATAGGAAGCTTGCTTTTTATTAAACGGAGTCTTCTCTTTTCTCTCCTCCTTATTACCATGCAGGCTTCTCTGCAGAATGTCAAACAAAGATCGACACATTGATTCAAGCTGCTCGTCGTACATCAAGACGGAACCCTCAAGTCCAGCTTCCCTGACGGACAGTATCAACCACCACAGCCCAGGTGGCTCCTCTGACGCCAGCGGGAGCTACAGTTCCACCATGAATGGGCACCAGAATGGACTGGACTCGCCACCATTGTACCCTTCGGCCACAGGTCTTGGTGGCAATGGGCCTGTCAGGAAACGATACGATGACTGCTCCAGCACCATCGCCGAAGAGTCACAGACCAAATGTGAATACATGCTCAATGCAATGCCCAAAAGACTGTGTCTGGTGTGTGGCGACATAGCGTCAGGCTACCATTATGGGGTTGCTTCATGTGAGGCCTGTAAGGCTTTTTTCAAAAGGACAATTCAAGGTTGGTGCTTTATTTTTTATCAGACAATATGTATACCAAGTCAAGACATTGTTATAATATCACCAATTTTTTAAAATGAAATCCTTATGTCAATTTTCATATATATTTGGTAAAGGTTTTTATGGCCCAATTCTATAAGATTCACCACCAGAGACATTAATCAAGTAAGTAATTCAAGGCGTAAGTGCACAGTGCAGTCACCCTTTGCAACCAGACAGACTTACAGATGCCAGACAAATACAAGATGGGTGCTGATTGGTTGTTGGCAGCTCTACACTTTGCTCCTTGGCTATTTTATTGATTAAGCCTACAAGACTGTTATAGAGAATCAAGTCTTCAGTGAGCTGTTTAGTTAAATGTATTAGGACACAGATCTTGGATTATTGTTGGTAGAATGAGCTTACTAATCAAAATCATACTTTTTTGGCCTACTTTAGTCAGCTGCCAGAAAAATACTGAGGCCAAAAGAATCTTTTCATATGTCTACATACCCTTCAACTTTTTAAGATAGGAAATAGGGGCACCTTTTAGCACGAGGTAGACAGGTAAAAGAGACACTCCTGCCAGGCCCTGTTAAGTGGACCATGAAGATTGAATGCACAAAAAATTATTTGTTATAGCCACTTTTGCCTTCTTTCACCACTACATTTTCTTTTTTTTTTACAACATAATAAATCCTATAATATAGGAGACTGGATCAAACATTTTGTGTAGTAAAACATTTATGGTAGTTAAATAGTTTATTTATGTGTAGCTATACATCAGACCAAAAATAGCGACAACTGAGGAGGAAAGAGGGACAAAGGCATCAAAGTTGGTTGGGAGCTATGTGTCCAGCATCTTTTGTCTCCTGTGTCAGACTGGATATTAAAGTGCACCTGTGGCCATTCTATGGACATTCATGGTTGTACATATTCTTAAGCATTCTTCTTCTAAGCAGTAAATGACCTTGAAAACAAGCCCTTTCTGGCCTCTGTAGATACAGACTTTGTGGAGCAATTCAACCTAAAAATTCACAATAGAAGCACTGTAATCACAGATCATCTCCTGTTGATTCCTCTGGCATCAGGGACTTGAAAGACAGCCTTTGATTATAAATTAGATTGTGACTACAACCAAATCTCGGAGTCTGTGTTATGATCTTTAAGAGTAAATTACTCTACAAGGCCACTGTCCTCCTCTCACCACTGACAGCACCAACAACAAAAATTTTATATTGTATATTATTTGTTTAATTGTTTAATTTCTTAATTGCTTCCTGGTTGAGGTGATTGTAGCTGTGTTAGTCTACTTACAACAACACAGTTGAGTACTGCCCATTTTATTTTACAATAACAGTTACATTTTCAGGACACGTTTTTGGGGATCTACCCCCCTTCTTCCTTGGTCCAAGTAGTGCTGTTTGTGCAAATCAAAAAAATATCATGGACAGTAATCAACTGTGTTATGTTCTTCCTGGTTAAAAGTGACCTCCTGAATATTCTGCTGTTTGTGTCTGCATTGAAGGAAGGCGTTTAGAGATACATGTCACATGCTCTCTTCCCACAGTCAATATATGGATTGCAGAGAATGGAAGCTTTAAAGCAAAAGAGTCTCAGACTTATTCCGTAAGGCAGTGTACAGTGCAATTAACACATGCAAAGTGTTGTAACACAGAGCAGTATACCATGGCCAGATCAGCTATGAGAGGATTTCCATTTGGTTCTAGTGGGTTACTGCACTTATACATCATTGTTGATCTTTACACTGTGTTACAGAATATATTTAACTTAGTGGGCCAGATAAATTATGATATGCAAATTAGGTTTGCAGATTGTCACAGGTGACATCTTATTTTGGTGCCCTGCTGAGTCAGACTTAATGCTCTGCAATCATGCTCCCTGCTGATTGCAGATATTTAGTTCTGATTAACCAGGGGGCTTTTTGGAGCTCTGCAGCGAGACCACTGTTTGCACAGGGTCCTTCTCTGCAATATGTTGGCAGGGGACAGGCTTTTCTACTCTGTGGCCATGGCTAATTTCTAATGAAAACAAACTGTAAGAATTTGCACACCTTGAGGGGAATTAATCAAAACTGGAGCAGACAAAATCTGGACTAGCTGTGCATGGCAACCAATCAACTTCTATGTTTCATTTTCAAATCTTAAATGAGCAAACTGAAGAGAGAAGCTATTTGGTTGGCATCTATTCCAGATTTTGTCTGCTCCAGTTTGGATAAATTCCCCTCTATGTGTTTTGATGCAGCTGAAGTGTATTTAGCTGATTTAATGGCTGTTTTATTCATTCTTTAGACGAAGAGGTAAATAAGACTGTAAGACCTGCCTGTTTTTAGTAATAGTTACTCCCCATACCTTTCCCCCTTTGTGGCCACAGAGGGGTTGATGATGCTGCAAGAAAGACAATATTTGATGCCCAAGTCATGAGCAAATGTATGCACATTTGATTAATATATCCCCTTTCCCATTGCACAAACGTACCAGGGCATTCCGAAACACGTATCAACTGTGCAGAACTTTAATCTTTTTTTCATTAACTCAGCATTTGCGTATTAACCGCTGCAGCAGTACCCTGCAATCTGTGGAAACGTCTAATGTACACAACAGGTTTTCTTACACGGCACTGCCATTAGAATACAAAACGGGCTGATAGCTGTATTTAAATGAAGATAAGTACATTTCCCGATAGAAGATAAACCACTTAATGGACACTCCACGCGACTAGATTGGCCGCGGCTTATGCATTGTTTACAAGCCGCTGCCCCGGGTCAGCGTACTGCAAACCTGTGCCACTTTTCCATTAGAATGGAGAGTAAATAGAACTGAACCTTGCGGCTTTTGTGCCTCGTGATAACATTTTACTTTTTATCCAAAGTCACGATAAGAGCTGTTATTAACTACCCGTGGCGTCATTCCACTAGCGGTTAATCTTGCCGTCCTTTGCACTTGCCTTTTATGCCTAATGCCAACCTGAAGGTGAGCGTTACAAGTTCTGCCAATAAGTAAGATTTTCTTTTCCAGAACTTTTTTTTCTAGCGTTGTAAACAAACAAAAGCGTTGTGATACATTTTATTGTTCTTCATTAAAAATTAAATAATTATCTTTTAAACTCCATTAGATGAAAAAAGTCATGTAAAAGCAACAATGAGATCAATGCACTTAAACAAAAATCTCTACATTTTATGTTTTCATTCAAATTGCTTCTCGGTGAACTTATAGGCTGCATTCCCAGAAATATGTGTTCAGCCCATGTGGTGAATGTCCTCAACTGCTACTGTTTAGGGGAGACAGGTGCACTTTAAAGAAAAAGCACAATTGTATTTGAATGTAATTGGCAAAAAATATAAACAGATGAATGAAAAACATACCCTGGGAAATAGTCAGATGATAACTGAAAATGTTTTTTGTTATCACGCTTTATTATTTTATATTGACTTAGCTCGTTTTTTTAAAGACAGGTAGTATCATAGTTTGTCTTTTAGAGGCCGGTACTTCCCGAAGACATGGAATACATGATATATATATATGTATATATCTATATATATAGATATATATCTATATCTATATATATAGTAGTTTTTTCTGTTATCCCTTTTACAGCTGCTAGCACTAAAAGGATGTGTTTCCTAAACTTTTCCTTCAACTCCCGCCAATTTTGCAAGTTTTGCTGGTAACCTTCCATGTGCACAGCTAGGGTTATTAGTGTGTTAGCAATGCCCTTTAGCCACTTGGGTGATTATCCACAAAGCATACATAATTTGGTATAGTGGGATTTTCCCAAGCCAAAAACTTGATTCCTTTTTAGGTTTTTGAAAGATTAGTAAGGATTAGAATTCCTGTTGGGTTTTTTCTACTATCCGGGGAGAGACATTTACCCCCACTTCCTGTCCTGCAGACAATGATTTCACCAGACAGGAAGGAAGGGGAAATCTTCAACTGGGAAACAAACGGAAATACAAATCTGACAGGCAATTTAAAAAATAAATTTTTTGCTGTTTTTTTAAAAATTTCTATCTGTGTTTCTGTTCGTTAATGCTCTTCGCTTCCTGTCTAGAAAAACGTCATCAGGACAGGAGGTGAGAGTAAATCTCTCTAAATGAGCCCCGGATAGCAGTAAAAACCTGGCAAACATTCTAATGCTTCTCCACTCTATTGAAAACTAAGAGAAAAATGGTTTGGCTGGACATACACTTTAAATGATTTTGTAATAAAAAAAACAACATTAACTGGTGTGATTATATATCTGCCTGCAGTTTAGCCTTAAGTCTATGAAATCATCATATCATATCATATCATCTATGAACTGAATCTACAAAAGGGACCGTTTAATTTTGCCAATACCTAAAAAACAGGACGGCTCTGTAACATACAAAGTACAGATGGCGATGAAGCATATATGCTATTTTTAAAACAGCGGTACAACCCTTTTAACTGACTTTAAATGCAGCTACTAATGACATATGCTGTGAATGATCAAATGTCCAGATTTTTACTCTGAAACATTTTGCTAGTAGACATCACCCGGCATTGCTCTGCCAGCTGCAAAACCACATTAGGTTTCTACTAGGGACAGACAAATTAACTTCTGGCACTTGACAGGGGAGGGCTGGCTAGCCCCTGTAAGCCAGAGATCTGTAAGATTCCATTAACAAGTATGAGAGCAAATTACACCGTCTGCAAACTAATTGTACAAGATTGTTATTATTGCCGTTTTAGAAAAAAAATGCCCAGGATTGTTTTGCTTTGCTTGGGGACCAGCCAAGGGTTATTTTGAATTGTTTTATAATTTTTGTCATGCCCAGCATAGACATCCCTACTACCATGTTGGTTTTGTTCACTTCAAAGCACAAATACATCTGCAATCATGGAGGGAAACAGGCATAAAACAAACTCATACTATGTGCCCAGTTAACCATCTGTCCTTACCCAACCTCATCTGGATGCACGAATGGCCAAATATTTTTTTTTTATTGTATCACGAGAGCAAATTTTGTTAAATAGATGACTCTTTTGAACCTATTACTTTCCCACCTATAATAATGCCAATTAGTGAATGAACATTGGCCTCAGGCCTCCAAAGAAGCATGGGGTAACCTGTGACACTCCAGCTGTTTAAGAACTGTGATTCCCAGAATCCCCTGCGGCTCACAGAAGATGCTGGAATTTGTATTTCCACAACAGCTTGAAGACAGCAGCCTGCCCATGTTGCATTGCTGAGATGTTCAGCTGCTGATTCTCCTCTTGGGAGCTTGAGCTATCAGGTAGGGTTTTGTATCTGGATTCTGTTTCCCCAAAAATTGGCTTAATTTCATGGAGCCTTACCATTGTACATTCTGAGTCGTGAGCCTCAAATTAGCAAAATTGTTGAACTACTCATTTTTATCTGGCATAAGGAGAATTGTGCACACTGGACAGAACTACATACACAAAACAAATGACTGATTCACCTATTTTGTAAGTTGATTTGCCTCTAGCTGTTCAAGGAAAAAATCTTTAACTCCTCCAACCAATTCTCAGAAGATATAGGTCTGTATGGAAACATGACCCATAAGCTACAGCTTGATAAATCAACTAAGTTTTGTCCAAAACAGCACTTTCAGAAAGCTACAATTCCTTTTGTAAAAACAAATATAATAGTAGGAACGGGTTAAAACCCTGTTTTATGTTTGTATATGTTCCCTTGATGACATTTCTCTTTAATTCCTGCCCTGTTAACATAGCAAAGTGAAGGAAATGCTCTTTTTACACAGCCACCTCTATTTCTGTTCCAGTGACAACTAAAACGTTGGATTTCTCATCACTTTCTGTCCCAGTGGGAATGGTCACCAGGTTAAATCTCCCTAGAGGGGACAGACCAATAGAACCTGATAAGGTTGCTAACCCTTCCCTACTTCATCCCAAAAAAGTTTTGTAAAACTTTTTTTAAATTGGATAGAATAGGGGAGGTTTAAAATATATTTGTCTATGAAATACATAAAAGTTTCACAATATTCAAGCTGTATTGTCAGTGATATCACTATAGAATTTAAAAGTTTGTTGTGTTTCTTTGACATCAGCAGTTAATTCATTTCAAGCAATATTTTTTTATTTAGAGCAAACAAAGTTTCTTGAAAGACCACCTCTGACCTAATTATGCTTACTTTTTACTTACCATGCTCCTGCACCTCTCCATTGTTTTCTTTGAGCCTTTATGAAATACTCACAGGGTTATTCACAAAAGAGTGAAGAGTTTGGAGAAGGCAGGAGAAGTGAACAATCTAGGAAAACAGCTGAACTGGAACGTGAGCTGAATTGGAGAATTTTTCCAAATCAGATATTTTGGCCTAGATTGTTCACTTCTACTTGCCTTCTCCAAACTCTTTACCCTTTAGTGAATAACCCTCTCTGTGTTTCTGGTTATGGGGGAGGATGTGACCTTCTTCCCAGGATGCAGTACTTAAGCCTAAGCTGCCAATCCCCAGACTCGATTTCTGTCACATGATGGAGGGGGTGACAACATTAACCCTGTGCAAGTTTTGAACCACCTGACTCCAAGCTTATAAAGTTTGATCCCTTGCTCTGATGGAGGAACAGCAAACATAGGAGCAAAGAGTTTTGCTTTCACAAGACTTTTTCACTTTGCTCTAAATTTGTTAATGTGATAGAGTCTCTTGGA
This sequence comes from Nanorana parkeri, assembly GCF_000935625.1. Taxonomy (NCBI): domain Eukaryota; kingdom Metazoa; phylum Chordata; class Amphibia; order Anura; family Dicroglossidae; genus Nanorana; species Nanorana parkeri. Next base: position 574,887 of record NW_017306269.1, read on the forward strand.
GCCTTGTTTTCTGTAACAGTGCTCATCTTCTCTTTGTGCATGCATGTTACATGGCAGCTTCAAAGGACATTGGGTCTGCAGGAAGGCTTCCATAGCTATTATTAAATCGGAACTATGATCCTAAAGCTATGAATTATGAGCAGGAAGGTTTTTTCATTACACAAGAGATTATGTCATACTGGACATACTCCCTTCCTCCTTACAATCTTCTTTATACCACATTGAGCTATACATGTACAGCAAGCTTGGTGTACAGTTTAGGTGCTGGGATAAATCAACTCCTGTGTGCATGGATGTTATCCCATCTTGTCCAATTAAGGAGGCTGACAACCCTGTACCCAGAATAGTTTGGGACTGTCGTGAAGGTGAGTATTTGCAGACTTTAGTACCGCTTTAATAACTTCATATTATGCCACATTCAGGCATACGTACACTTTATATATTACAACCAAAAGGTGTCCACAAGAGTAACATGCTATTCATTTAATCCATTTTGCCATTAAGCATTCCATCTGAATTGTAAAAATGTTATGGAGTCCTTTTTCCTTGGTCCTTCAGGCCAAGTTAAGAAAGAAGCAGTTCACAGCACTTCTGTTTTCACTTGCTACCATTTTTATTAGCATATAGTAGGGAAAAGTGGAAACCTCTGTCATGTTTTATGTTTGTTCCCCCTTACGGTAGGATTTCTCTTAACTTCCCCTCCTAAAAGTGGTTGTGACGAGGACAGGAAGTGAGGGAAACCAATGTGTGCATAGACAGCAGTTAACCCTGGATCCAAGAACAAAAAAGGAATATATTGCAGCTTGCCAGTTTTTTGAAGCAGTAGCTGCATTCATTTTATATTTTTAGGTTGTCCTTTATTTTCACCTGGTGATTCTGGCGCTAAAACAAAAAGTGATGACACTCACTCACCATAGTGTATCTATGGAGAAGCAGCATTGTCATCCTAGGCTGCTCGCCTGATTTGGATTACAAAACACCTCTCCCCCTCCCTATTTCTATAGTATAGGGGGAAGTTTTCTGTAGTTCACAGATGTGATCTGGGCAGAGCTGATAACACTGCTTGAGATTTCAGTGCAGCAGAGATAGAGAGCACAGGAAGTTCAGAGCTTGCTTAAATTCTAGCGCGATCAACAGGTTTTTTTTTTGTCAGATATAACAAAAAGCTTTCACAGACCAAAAGGACCAAAGACATGATCATTACATACACGATAAGCACATAGTAAATTTTTAATTTTTAATCAGTCCTTTCCTACATTATTGTTTGAATAGTCAGTTGATTAATTAGTAATTGAATAACATCTAGAGCATCAAACAATGTTTTTCCTTGACTTTTCAACTGAAATTTCATTTGAGTTGAAAAATACATTAAACTATGGACAGCTGATCACAATAAAATTACCTTCCAGTCCAAACAGATTACATAAAGAAAACTAGATAAAGAATAAATAAGTGGAGTGCAAGTAGTTAACCTAATATAGGAGAGTATCTGAGGTGAGAACCAAGCTCCAGGATTGTGTTCCGTCTGTCCAATCTCCCAATCCTATGGCCTTTACACGGCCTCCTACAACAGATTGCCAATATATAGGAAATTGTGGCAGCCTTATCTTTAATGCTTCACTGTTGACAGACTTCTTTATCATGGCCACTTAACACATTTTCAAGAAACGCACGTCTCCGTCTCTTCCCGTCGAATTAGCACTAGCTGAGCATTTGACTCTCGATGCAGTTCTGCAATCCGCTAATGTGATATTTAATGAGGAGCCATCAGTCCGCAGAAAGGAAGTCAATATGAATCAGTGTTTACAAAGTGTGATTAACTCTGAAATATTTCATCAATGCTCAGGTCCCCGGCAGACTCTATGCTAATTACTAAAATGGGCACATGTTTTCTGGGGGGCCACTGATGGACCCTGGGAGCTGCAAACAAGGAGATGTAAGATTGCAATTATGCTCCGACTGTCTCTCTTGACAATTTATGCATTTGCTGAGCTGACCTCCTCCTTCCCGAGAGACCAATAAACAAAATGCATTTTCATTAAGATACTAATGCACTTAATCACGAGGGGGGAAGGGTTACAAAACTAAGGAGAGTTGAGGAAGACAAGGCCCTGCAAAATATCTTTCCCTTGTAAATGAGCTGTGCATTACTCACCACCTCGTTCTCAACCAACAAGACGTCCACTTTTTAATAAATCACAGTTGTGGCTTTATTAACCTTTTAACTTGCAACATTAAGTTTGCTGTAGAGAAGGACGTCAGCAAGAAGTATGCAAACGTGGAGAGGATACTGTTTTGTTGCAAGATGTCTGGACCAACAGCTTGACCTACGCCCCCAGCAAGCCTCCTCCATGTATTATCCAAAGAGGACACCAGCTGTCTTGCACAGGCTTCAGAGAATAGACTGCTGTAGTCTGGTCACTGAAACAATGACTTTCAAAGAGAGAGAAAAGAACACAAGTGTCTTTTTTTTTTTTTACTACTGCATGGAAGTTAATACAGTAAAAGGTTACTAAAACATTCTTAAAAAGTAGAAAAACATAAATAAAAGTAAAATTATCGTAGGAACTTAAATAACATTTTGACAAATCTAACCCACAACTGACCACTTCACAGTTCAAAATCAGTTGGCTATAGAATCATCAATTAATTGTTGACTATAAGAGTTGATATAAATTTAAGTGCTTCCTAGACATTAACACATTAGAATGTTTTTCATTACTTCTAAAAATTTGTTTAAAATTTGCAAAGCTTGAAGGAGATCTAAAGGCACCAGCATCACATTAGGTATTCAGAACAAGCATTGTGAAATAAATAAAAAGACTTTGTTAGTGTGCTGCAAATTTATTTATTTTACTTTTAAAAACCTTGCGTATTCCTGCCTCTACTGAGCAGCAGCGTCTGCTGCTTTATATTTGTAAAACTGTAAAATTTTGTAAAAGGGTAAGAATTTGTGTGCCTTGTATTTGGTAGTGAAAGAAATATGGGGGGGCTGCAATTAAGTACTTCCTTCAGAAAACACTAGACCCCTGGCTGTCTCTGCCCTCAATGCTTTCAGAGACATTGGCCTCAATCCAAATCCAGATATCAGAAATGCTAGTTGTTTTGCTGTTATACTGTTACACATTAGCTTCAGTACCATCCAAACCACTGACACTGCAGCACATATAGGTCAGAAATGCCACAGTTTTTGATGACCAGAGAAAAACCTCAGGGGAGTGGGGTGATGACCCTTTAATGTGATGATGCTCCTTATTGTCCAAATTGCACTGCATTTAGTATCCCTATCGTGATGCAATACAGTGGAGAGACCAGAGCACTGCTGATGCAATTGAAAACCCAGTTCATAATTTTTTTCAGGCTTTACTGATCCCCCTTCATCAGGGCTAAAGTTAATAAAATGTTATTAGTATTGGAACATATGCAGCACTCTTATCTCACCATTGTTTCAACCACATCATCTCTGCCCTGTTCTAATGGTCATTGTTCCGAGGGCCTATGCAGACACATCAGTATTTAGAAAGCTGCCTCTGTCTCAGAATTACATCTGTCTACACAAGGATCCAGTGTTCCACCTACACTTTTTATCTATGTGATACAGTACAGGGATTGCCATTGCTGGCCTCTTTCTGAAAATGCTAGATGCCAGGCCTATTAGCTTCAGCACCATCTAAGCCACTAGCTCGGAATGAGTATGTAGCTCAGTAAAGTTGCAGTAAACTCAGAACTCCCCATCTGCATTCTTATTCCAGTCAGTGACTCAGAAAGTACTGAAGCCATTGGATCAGTGTGTAGCAGAGGACAACATTCAGAACATTCATACCTCTTCAGTCCTTTAAAGGAGAACTATGGGGTCAGTGTTTTTCCCCATAGTTCTCCTTAGGGTAACGGGAGGACACAAACTAGCGTCCTCCCGTTACCCTAAGCTCAGTATACCGCGAGCTACAGCTCGCGGTATACTGAGACGCTGCAGCTGGAGCGGATCCACCCAGCTGCATGAGTGACAGCTGGCTCTGCCTATCTAGAGGCAGAGCCAGCTGTACCCGCCCCGTCCGTTCTGCCAGCAGGGCTGGTAGATCGGAGCGGGGAGAGGGGAATCCAGCCCCTCCCCCTGTCACGGCAGAGAGCCATGACAGGATCGAGAGGTGAGTGAACCCGGTATGTGTTCGCTCACCTCCCGATCTACTGAGCCGACCTGTGACAGTCTCATTGTCACAGGTCGGCTAGAACTATAAGGTGAGTGGAAATCACTCATCTCATAGTTCTCCTTTAAAGTTCAAGTGAAGCAAACTGAGATTTTTCCTCACAATTTGTTCCGGTGATCGTGAAAGAAAATCCCACATTTTAGGTTGTCATCAGAAAAGGAATATATGGGAAATCTTCCAATTAGGACATTAGTTCTGATGACCCTACTTTCAGAGGATTCCTCTTCATTCCAGTTGTGGCTATCGGACAGGAAGTGAAGGGAAATCTTCCTACTTGGACACGAAGGGCAAAATAACATCTGGGTTTATAACCCTTGCTTACTCTATCCAAAATTTAAAAATGTTTGATCCAGTTCTACTTTATGTTATTGTAATATCTTTGTTGATACTGTTCCCATTTTTTTTTTTAAATACCACCTATGTGAGATCTTCGTATAGTATTTTAATGAACGTTACTTTTTTGTGATGTAATCTCCACCGCCATATGATGTGTGAAGTCTCACTTGCTCTGAATTTTCTCTACAATCCAGGAAACATAGAATACAGCTGCCCGGCCACGAACGAATGTGAAATCACAAAGCGCAGACGCAAGTCCTGCCAAGCTTGCCGCTTCATGAAGTGTTTAAAAGTCGGAATGCTGAAAGAAGGTACATTCTTATGTTTCTTAAGTTGCTCTGAACAGAATGTTTAGTCTCTGTAAATAACAGGGAACTATTTTTTTTATTATTCTGTCTTATAATAATGTTCTGAAGTTCAGCAGGCAGCTATGAAATCACCAATAACGAAGAGCAAAGTATTAAATCTGACTGAGCCCACTGCTAACACGTTTCACACTGCCTGCATAAGGGTTCAGGACATAGAGGGACCCCTACTTGTGTGTCTGCTGTGGTTGGGGGGTCTCTCTGTGATCTAGAAAAGACTTCTATGGTCCATTCTAAATGGACCATAGAAGTACCCCCTGCAGCATGTGTACTAACTTGAGCAGTCACCATGGTAGGTTTTAGGTAGACAGTTGGGGCAGTAAAAATGTGTATATCAACCACTTGTGTTTACCACCCCTTTCCCGAAAGTGTAAATGAGGCCTAAGACTAAACAAAAATGGTTTTGGTTTGCAGAGCCTTATACAGTATATTTGTAGTGCATGAAGAGACATGTGCTTGAAATGTTTAAAGCAACCAGAGTCTTCCCTTTACTGACCTGCACTAGGAGAATTACATCCTATTGGTTGCAGTGGGCAACGTCCTTTCATTTTGGCTCATGAATTCATGAGTCATAAAAAATCATAAAACCTTATAAAGTTATAGATAACTTTATTTTATCCTGTCTAAATATTAATGCCAAATAATAAACTCTGCAGCAAATGCAAAAGTGGTATAGTACAAACAAATATTATTTTATGTATTTACTCAGCTACAGTTTTTGCAGCTTTAACACATATCTTTACAATCTATCTTATGTTAATCTATCTATCTATCTATCTATCTATCTATCTATCTATCTATCTATCTATCTATCAATCTATCAATCTATCTGTCTAATATCTATTTATCGATCTATCGATCTATCTATCTATCTATCTATCTATCTATCTATCTATCTATCTATCAATCATCTTTTGAACAGTCTATCTATATCCCTCCTTTCAAACTGTAATAATAAATTACCCAATGCAGTTGTTATAAGCAACGTGTTTTTTCCCATGGACTAACTTATTAAGTATACATTTTAATTTATTATTAAGACAAGTTGTATAATTGCAAAAGGTCAGGCGTGCTTTTATGTTTAATACACAAAGATGACAAATTAAGAGAAAAAAGAAAGTCCATGATTAATATACTCCTAGAACGAGCGCTCGGGTTTTATGGCTTTTTTCACTGGGCAGGATGAGAATTTGTTTATTTGATTGGCTTGTATTAAACAGGTTTCTCCAGTTTTATGGCTGTCACACAGACACAGTCACAACAGCTGCTTTTTAATTGGAGCTAAGTCGCTGCTGAGAGACTAGGGATGGTCAGGGAAATCCAATAGTGTCAGACACAGACAATGGCAGAGTATGTGAGCAAGACTGACAGAGACAGATTGTGGATGGAGCACTGACACACACAGGATTATTGGTAGTAAAGAGGGATAAGAAAGAACGGGAGGATATTGAGAGATGTCTGTAAGATGGGATGAGGTAGGGGTCAGGAAAACTGCTACAGAAAGAACATCTGACACTGAAACTAGAGGAAGTGTGATGCTTCCCGATTGACACATTGGCGTTGATTTACTAAAATCAAATAGTCTGTTCACTTTGCAAGGGGAATTTTCCATTAGCTTAGTTAATGTGGTGAAAATTCACTTTGCAAATAATTTACAAGCAAGGAACATGAAATAAAATAATATTTTTGCTTGCACATGATTGGATAATGAAAGTCAGCAAAGCTGAGTGAACAGCCTAATTGTCTTAGATAAAATATATGCCAACACTTAGCTCTTATAGAACACATGTTATAGAATGCTCTGGTGTTGTAATTATTTTGCAAGCTCAAAGTTTAGAAACCTTATCATGCTCTGTGTTAATTTTTTACATTTTACAGCTGACACATAGGAAGGGGGGGTCACATACTTCATACAGTGCCCTAGGACCCCCAAAATTCCAGAGAATGCTGTTCTGTTAGATTTGAAGCAGAACCTGCACTTAAACACTCATGAATGTTGCATCATCAATGGTCAATGAGGTACAGCAGGCATCAGGGGGGATCAAATTCTACATACAGTGCCCCAAGAGCCCCAAAAACCCAGGACATTATGTCCTGCTAAATTTTAAGCAGAGTCTGCACTCATGAGCTCGTGATTTTTGTCTCCATAATAATCAGTGAGGCTGCCCCGCGTGGTTTCTGTCCAATGATTGAAGTGCAGGTGTATGATTTCAGGGTTTCTGGTCAGAATTTGCATAATAGAGTCCAAGGGTTTTGAGAGTTCTTCTGGCTCTCTATAAGTCATGCTGACATCTCAAGTAAATTAACACAGGTAAAATAAACAGGGTTATTCACTAAAGGGTAAAGAGTTTGGAGAAGGCATGAGAAATGAACTTTCTAGTACAACATAACTGAACTGGAAAGTGAGCTGAATTGGAGAATGTTTCCAAATCAGCTAGATAAGGCCTGGATTGTAAGATTGAAATTCTTATCTCAAAGTAATTTCCAATTGGATTTTACCTTGTTGTACATGCTTTTTCTTCCATATATATGTTATGGAGGGTGGCTACTTTTGTTCCCCATGGTCCCTGTGTGTGTTGTAAAGTAGCCACCAATCCAAGCTTGCTCCTGTGATGGACTAAAATCTCAGTCGATCACGGGAGCGAGCTTGGAGCAAAAGTAACATGGAGAACAAAAGTAGGAAGGTCAGAACAGAAAGGACAGTGCCACCACAAATTCAGAGATGATTTGGGGATCTACAGCTGTGTGATACACAAATAGGATACATTTTTGTTAAATGTTAAGATACTCAAAGGCATTTTTAAGAATTACTTCCTGAGTTTAGCGTTACTTTGATGATGCATTTTCATCCTGGCAAGTTACAATATACAGCAAAGTACCACCTTTTATAATAAAAAGCCATTCTTGAGTTCCAGTTAAGTGACTTTAGCCAGACTGAGAGAATGCCATCAGTCTTCTGCAGACAGAAGGAAGCATTTCCTCAGTCTAGGAAGCCAATAATATTTAGGACGCATTGTGAAAAAATAACTTTTAAGCAGTCACACTGGATGCTGCGAAGGGGCTGAGAAGACCAAGATAGTAAAACATTAGAGGGATGAACAACATATAACTCAGCCCCCATTCCCTTAACAGACTTCAAAAAACCAGTGCCAACCCAACCATGAATTAATATAACCTCCTGAATTTACATGGATTAAATATTCCAGCAAAACAAAAAGACGACAGATTGATGACTAAATTAGGCATATTAAAATCTTACAAACATAACTCTATTAGATTATAACCATCTAGAAGTACCCTTATTTTGTACAGCTGCTTTGCAGGCAATATAGTAGGCACTTTTATCAAGGATGTCTGCCAAATTCACAAAACGCTTAGGAAAAAAAAAAAAGATCTGTGATTGGATATGAAGTGATGAAGGCACAGCTGGTAATATAGAGAATAAAGTCTCAGAATAGTCTAATGTGCCAGGTACTTCTTTACTTGCTTTAAGCTCTGAAACAATGCAGCTCTCAAACAATGCAGTAGAGATGTGAAGGGTTATTGATGTAGGCAATGGAACAAGTACTTTTCCCCCTTGTTTAGGAGCCAAAACTAATACAACACTAAACTCTGCACAGCATCATAAAAATGCAAAATAAATGGATTTAATATTGCCTTAATTTCCTAGTTTAAAGACCTGCGCTAACGAGTAAAGGGGAATAAAATGTGCAGTGGATTAAAGCAAAGAATTGGAGGAGGGGTAATACAGGGCATTGCTTCTGCACATACATATTCTTCAGTGTCAGGAATCTGAATGTTAGTGCAGTCATAAGGGCATCGTTGCTTTACTTATGACCATTTGGATAAAAGAAAAGTTGAACTGCCCTTGAATCTGTAAAAAGTTGACCAACCGAATGCTCCAGTGATGAACCTTAATATCCTCTTGAGGGTAGGGGACAAGGTTAATGACTACTTCCTCCTTTCTAGCAGTCAGATATGGGGATGAGCAACAGTTCTGGATTTGATAACATTTTAAAATTTAGTGGTTGTGTTTAAGGCTGTAACGGCCTTTAAATGGCTCCTGTGGGTCAGGGAAGCTCTTTTTAACTCTCTTTTAGATCTGTTCCTGTGCCAATGATATGACCCCTCGTTTGGTGGGAACATAATATTGGCAAACAGAGATGAACCTTTCAAAACTGTTTTTATTATTATATTTTACCTTCTTTATATCAAATCTTTTAGAAAGGGCCACCCTTTTTTCACTTACCTTTTCTCTGTCCATATAAATCTCCTGTCACCCTGATCCTCATTTTCCAGTGGCTCTGGAAGGAGGAGGGTGTCGGACACCAAATGTGATGTAGGTGCCCCCTGCAGCTAGGATATGCTTGGCCAAGCAGTGCATTACTGGCTGGTTAGCTGACTGGTCTAGTAATGCAACCACTGCAACAGTTTCATACAGCATGCAATATTTCCTAATGAATTATACCTAAAAGCAGCTGGAGGTAATTGAAACATTAAAGTGATATTAAAGTCAAAGGGATTTTAAGCTGTTTCACATACTGATGAAATCACTTACAATGGATATTGCCCCTTGATGTTTAAAAGTTCCAGTTTCCTGCAGAATCAGCTGGTCCCCTGAGCATTGGACTTGACTTCCTGTTTTACAGTGACTCCTTTTTTAAGCAGAGTGCTATGCAGTCACCCTTGTGTGTGCTAGTAAGCTGTGTGTGTCTCCACAAACACTCAGACACAGTAAATCAAGCTACTTCTCTCTCCCCTGGCCCCCTCTTGTAGCTTGTAGATGAACAGTTGCTGAAGTCTGCATTGTCCTTTGTGATCTTGTACTGGACAGGAAGTTCATGGATGCCGAACTGAGAGTTGGAGCTGTTTGGAAATAGGATGACTGTAAGTGCTTGGGCAAAAATGTAAAGCAATGCTTTGCTGGGCAATGTATACTTGTTTGATCTGAATTCATTATTGAAAAAAAGTTTGAGAGTTTAATACTACTTTAAAGTTGAGGCACTTGCTTTTGGGAAAATATCTCTCTTTAGGTGAACACCTAGTGCACCCAGAAGGAAATATAGTGGCAGCTGTCAGTGACATAGCTTTTTATCAACAAAGCCATGTGATCACCGCGTCAGCCTAGACATGATGATCACGTGGGTTTGTTAGAAAACAAAAGCTAATTTTTTTTTCTGAGCAGATTTCATCTAAACATTGAAAAATTTGAGGCTAGTTTTGATGAAATTCCAGCAAAGGCAAAATCAGTAAATTTGAGGTGGAATAAATTTTGCTAAAATCACTGCACTCATCCTTATTAGATAACTGAGCAGAAAACTATGTGTCTTGAAAGTAAGGGGCAACCAGCTGAGAAGTAGATGACAGTTTTTTTGCTAGATATTTTTTTTTCCTCTCAGACTTTTGTGTAAATGCATTTTGAATTAATTTAACATTTTTGCATTTTTTTCTAAACACAACAGAACCCATAAATTCACCTTACTATATTTACTCAGAGAAGACAGTCAAGTCTATATGTGTAATAACAAGCCATGCATATATAATAACTGTCTGCGAGCACTTTGAAAGCTTTGCTGAATCAGCTGCATTCTGAATGACATCAAGTTGCTGTTTTCTTCTCTCTCTGGTATAAATGTGTTATCCCGGCTGAACGTTAACCTGCATTGAGCTGGGAGAACATTCTGAAACCTTCCAAAACACCTTTTATATCACAGACAGTTGTCCCAGGCCCCTGTGTCTGCGATCGCTGTGCTGCAAATCTATTCAAATGTAAACCTGTTCAATTCAATTACGAACCTGTAATAAAATTTGCTGCTTCAAACTCCATGTTGGTCACAGTATTCTGTACATGCTGGTGGCTCAGCGGGCCTCCAAATTGACAGTTCAAATCTATTTAGGAGAAAAAAAATAGAGATGTGAAATTCTCTGGTTTGGACAGGTACAAATAACAGACTGGTTCTTGCTAGTAGAAGCTGCACTGAATGAAGAATTTATCACTCCAGCTCAGTACGGCTGATTTTAGCCGTACGTCGGCTGAAATCAGCCATACATCGGATGCCTTTGGCTATCTTCGGTCAGCCGAACATGCTTTGCCGATCCAACATTCTCATCGGGGCTGAACGGCAGTGAGTGAATAGCGACTCTGCTATTCTGTTCTGTACCTTCGTGGTACTGAGCAGAATAGAACGTAATTAAAAAGAAAGAAAAAAAAATAGTTGAAAAAATGGAAACAAATAGTGAAATTAAAAAAAAGAAAGATATTTTAAAGAAAAGAAAAACAATTGGGCGGAGCTATCGGTGACAGTCAAGGCTGGCTCAGCCCAGTTATTGTTTAATGACAGATCAGCATCCCCAGGTCATTTGGGGATGCTGATCTGTAATTACAGCTGGGCGTAGCCAGCCGTGAGATCCTTCGGTCGGCCGTTCTACACGCTTGGGCTGTCACTTTGGCTCGGCCGCCTTCAGCTGCTGTATGGGCTATTGTGAATAGCCCTACAGCAGCCCTTCGGTTCGACTTAACCGAAGGGCTCCGGTGGCTAAAGAGAGCTGAAGGATCAGCCAAAGCTACGGCTGGATCCTTCGGCTCTTTAGTGAATAACCCCCTATATTTTAATGCTGTGGTATTGGTTATGTGACCTGCACTGGAGTCATTCTAAAAGTTCTTTTTTTTTTCATGTGTGATTATTTCAGTGATGACCTTTTCAATTTAGAATATATATTCACCACTGGAGCAGACAAAATCTGGAGCAGTTGCCCATGGTAACCAATAGGGTTGCACAGATACCAAGTACAGTACTCGGTACAAGTACAAGTACATGTACCGATACTTTTGAGCTCCAAGACTACACTAGAAAAAAAATCAAAAATTAGGAGGCAGCTGTCATTTGTAAGGAGCACACGGAGCTCCTGGGATTTGTACATCTCTGTTTTAATGTACGATTTTGTTTTTATAAATATAAATAAAGTGATGCACAGATACTAGTTTTACGAGTACGAGTACTGGTACTTGCCGAGTACTTACAAGTACGAGTACTGATACATTTTTGTTTATTGTCATGTGACAGTTTTTCTAAAACAATACAGACTAATGATTTCAGGACAGTGGTGGAGCGCCAGAGCCAAGTCCCAGTTGCAACCGCTGCAACCCTGGTAGTTCTCATGAAAATGCCAAGTATCTGCACTGGTACTCGAAAAGTATCTGTGCATCCCTAGTAACCAATCAACTTCTATCTTTCATTTTCAAAGCTTAACTTAACACACCAGAGAGAGTAGCTGATTGGTTGCCATGGGCAACTGCTTCACATTCTGTCTGCTCCTTTTTTTATCAATTCCCCCATTATGTTTAGCTCCTTTGTAAGTGTACCGGCATAAGGTAAATTCAATGAAGTACTCTATACATGTTCATGAAGTATAAAGTGTGGCAGTAAATCTATTCAGTCATAGAAAAGGTATGAGCAAGGGGCCTGTTGATTAGGCAAAGTGATATTCAGCACTGGAAACTGGTCATATGTTGACAACATGGATGGATCTGATTTTGATGTCATCATATCTGGTTTAATAACCATCAGATATTCAATACATTTGGTGGATGTGTAGATTATTTGTTTATACAAACAGTGGTGCTATGCCTTCCTTCGCATGAATAATGCTATATTAATGTGTTAGGAGAGATGAAATCATCATTCATGCTCCATGGCACCCTATATTGTTTTATCTACAGTATCTGTGGTTTTATCTTTGGGAAGGCTTCCAGTGAACCTTCTAATTACTAGAAACACAGTGAAGATTTTCAATTGTGTCCAAACCTTTCCATATCTCCAAAAATCATATAATTAAAGATTGGTATACATGAACGCCCTGATACTTTCCCACAGTTAACAGACATATTTTGATAAAGCAATTTCCAATTTAAAGGAGAAATATTGTGAGAGTAAAATGTACACTACACATTGCAGCTGTCACATGCCAGCTCTATAGATCAAGAGCTGAGCGATCATAATCTGCTGATCACTCAGCTCACGGTCTTCTTCAAGCAGAGAGCGGTGACTTTCAATCACCACTCCCTGCAGGGATTCCCCCCCCCCTCTCTCTTCCTCCAGCTCTCATTAGAGAGACAGACAGGGGAGGGGGCAGGCACAGCCGATTCTGGCTCCAGAGAATTCCCCAGGTAGTCGCCAAGCTTTAAAAAGGGTTTTTTGATGCAGCCCTAATTTCTTAATCAATTGCTTCTCACTCTTTTCTTGAGATACTGCGGCCCTTCTTCCTTGTTAGTACTGTACAATAGTTGTTTCTTGCTAATGATCTTATGCCACTGCAAGCTAACTAGAGAGGGTGTGTCTAATTGAAAAAAAAACAGACCCAGTCACTAAGGATACACCCACAATTCTTCTGGCAACCTAGAGACCATGTGACCTGTGCCGAGGCTTTTGGTCTGTGGAAGTAGCAGTTATTTATGTTTCTTTTTACCCAAATCATAAGCTGACAATTGACAATACTATGTGCCCTTCTCATTCATGTAACGTGTAAATAACACCGAATGGTTGTGTGATATCTGGATTCATCAATACCTGCATACACATTGTTAAAATCCATTAGAGCATCATGAACATGTCGTACACCTAAGAATTATATTTGCTTTCACAAAAAGTTTTCTGTCCCACGTAAAAGATGTTCCAATAAATTCAATGAGAAATTTCCAATCACATCTGTTGGAAAGCAAAAGCACGCCCACTGCAATTATCAAACGATCAGATCAAAACATTGATTGCGATAGAAATACTAACAAATTGGAATATATCACTAACACCTCTAATCATATTGAATATAACGAACTTGATAAATCTCCTAGTTACTCTCTACCCTCCTTATAGCATTGGCACAAGATGCATATTGTCTACTCCCTCCTCACTTCCCCAGTCATTGATTAAGTTATACTGACTAGTTAAATGCTGTTGAGAGCTAAAACATTTCAGAATTCATTAGCTCTCCGGTGCTCGTCTGTAAAATAAAGTGAAGGTGAAGTGCACAGAGGCCTTAAGAGGATTATGTGTACAACTCACATAATGAAAATGATTTACTGTGCAAATACCCTGCTGCTGAAGAAAAAGCAGCCCATACATATGCTTGATCTGTAGATTTATTTACTGTCTCTCGATTTTCCTCACAGGGCAAA
>NW_017306269.1:588996-592608 GCF_000935625.1 Nanorana parkeri
GCCATTTTGTTGGAAGGTTTCATCCAATGACAGCCTAAGCTAAAGCCCACCATACCCTGGAGAGGAAATGAGCTCATCAATGGTGATGATGTCATTTTTCGGAGTAGTGCATTAGCATTTTGGTGACAGAATAAGCTTTAATGTATGTGAAATTAAATAAACATAGTGCAGTCAAGTGCATGACCATATTGGATTTGGAAATTGAAAATATGCATACATTTGCATAGCAACAGAGTTAATAGATACAATAACACTACCATAATCATAGCCCAGACCAGGAGAGACAGGGTGGACCAGAAGTGCCACCATTGCCATCATGTTGTTTTGTTTAGGTTGACTTTTTTTTATTGCTATTAGACATTAATGCTATCATGTTACTCTTTATATACAGTCTTTAGTTAGTGTTGATAAGGCCCAGAGCAAAAGGGCCTCAGAGGAGCTAAGCTGCTCCACTGTATTTTAATTGGCCAATGAAGTTGCTGGAACCATGTGCAGCTAGCCCTTATTCTAGACATGGTTGAGAAAAGCGTTGTTTACTCTTCCCAGATCTAAATAAGCTCTATCTGCTGCATTAAGGTTCAGGACTGCATTTCCTATCCCCATAATTTGATACACTAGGTTCGGGAATCTGTATGTGCCTTTTCTAAAAATCAAAACATATCAGTTTAAGGAACCACTTAATGCTTTAAAGGAGAAGTATTGGGAGTGTGGAATTTGCTCTTTCCAATACTTTGAGCCGGTGTGTGACATTGCAGCTTAGTGTTTGACTATGCAACAAGTACGTGAATAAATAGACATACTGGATTTGCTTTGAAGTGCTGGTGTTCATCCTTTCGCTTATACTTTGACGGGAGACACCCGTTGCACCCACCTTTTTATCTGCTGGAGCAGCGGTTCTAAGTGCGATGGGTATACAGACTGTATCTTGCAATTGCAGCTGTCACACTCCGGCTCTATAGATTGAGAACTGAGCAATCACAAACCACTAATCGCTCAGCTCACAGTCTTCTCCCTGAAGAGAGCAAGGACTATCAGTCATCACTCCCTGCAGGGATTCCTCCTCTCCTCTACCTTTAGGGGGCATAGCTGGCTCCAGAGAGGCATAGCTAGCTGTCAATCAGGCAGTGGGGGCTCTGTGCTGTTAGCATGTAGCGGCCAGTAGCCTTCTATATGAGTTTGGGTCACAGGAGTACATTAGTAAATGTATTCCTGTGACCCAAAAAAGAACTAAAGCCTAAAAAGGTTTGGTTTTAGTTCTCTCTTAAGAAACCCCTCCCTTAATATAAACAAACCAATTGCAATCTACCCTTTTTTAGATTTTGTCAAACACGCATTGACCTAAATCCATCATAGATTCAGGACAGGCCCTCCAAAATAGACACTGGTTTGTTCTAAGTTGTATGTGACAGGTGCACTTTAATTTACATTTTGATATGTTGTTATACTATATTATTACTATTTTTATTTCAGTATGAAAGTGTGCCAACTGGAATTGTTTTCTGCTACCCGCAGTGTAAAATAAATCTTTAGTGATATTCAAAGAGAATCATTTTAGCTAACATGCCAGTTAGTTGAGCTGCACTGACCTCCATTCTGTTTCTTCTGAGCTCTGTCATGTAATAATACTCTTAAGAAGCGCCTTCATTAATGCGAGATATTAAACAAAGCACTTGCTCTGTAATATCAAGAGATAACACATTGCATTTTAACACGTCTGTTCTTAAAGCTAAGCCTTTTATGTGTTTTTAATGTGTTTTAAAGAGGCTGTACAAATTAAGACTTGATGTAAAGCCAAGAAAGGCCTCTCGTAAATCTGCAGCAGACTTGTTTATCGTGTTCAGTGATGACTGTACACAAAATTTCTTCTGTTTATATAGCAGCATGGAGAGCGGGCAGATTTCATTATGCTGGTTTTTTTGGGCTCACATGCTTTCTTGTTAATAGTTTTTATTTCAGGTTTATATTAAAAAATATCAATGATACCACAAGGAGGGCAATTGTTTCCCAAATTAGCATGGCCTTTTTTTTTCTGTTTCCTTTGGAACAATTAAATAAGTATCTTCTACCTTGTAGCATGGATAGGACAGATATTATTAAGGATGAACACCAGACAAACAGCTAAACACAAAGATAAAACACATAAATACTGCCAAATGATTTGTGTTTCTGTCTATCTAGTTCTGAGATTTACGCAGCTCTACCCCACAGCACACCTCTGTCTGGCAGGTGAGGAGACCTGATTTTCTCTGCTGCAGTTAGGAAACGCTTACAGCTCTTGCCCCTCCCTCAGACTGTGATTGGACAGTGAAAGAAGGAGCAGCAGACTAGCTTACTCTGTTCTCTTTTCTTAACAGCATATATCTTGTTAGCACATAAGCACTGGAGCATAACTGATGAGCTCCTTGTGCTCTTTCTTTTTCAGGTCTTAGTTCTGCTGTACAATGCATTCCAAGAGGCTGATACCAGGTCTCTTTTGGATACTTACAATGTTTTAAATTAAAAATATTACATTCAAAGATGCATTTATGAATACAGAGCTGCATTTGCCAATCAAAATTAATAGAAAGCATCTAGGGCATGCTTAAACGCCCTGTACACACTGGTGCCCATAGTGAACTGGTATATAGGTGTATCTGTGTGCTTGCCACAGTGGTTGGTGCACAAGGAGACCATCAAGCAAAGATTTTATCATGCGTTATAGATAATTGTATTGCTTACATTTTTGTGGAATTCTCCCGTAAGGTAATATTCATTCATTTTTTATCCTGCCAGTCTTTGTTGCCATTTTACATGGTCATGTGAGTCCTTTTTTTGTATGTCAGATTACTTTTGCACCAAATCATGTTAATATGAGCTTGCACTGCTGCGTCAATCTACTTTGGTTCTCATCCAAATCAATCGATCTAATTCGGTCCTCATCACCTTCCATGCAGTAGAAGCTTACCTAAAGCTGCCCACATACGGCAGTATAAATGGTGTAGGGAATCAGGATTCCTGAGCATTGGATTTGAGTATGAAGTTTGATTTCCCAATGGAGGGGGTGTCTTCTAATGTAAAGTTTCTCAGGAGGCAGCTCTTAAGTACACAAGTGCCACTAATTGGCTCTTGGATGGAAATGTCAGAAATAAAGGGAGGACAGACAGATATTGGAGTCCAGAAATGGTTAATTGTTTACAGTTTCCATTGTTAATCCAATGCATTTTCAAGGTTCTGAAGGATCCCTCAGAAATTGTTTACTTAAGGTACATGCCTCTCGTTGTTTGAATCTTTCTCTGTCTAACATTATAAAGCACAGATGAAGGGGGCCCTCAGAACCACCCAAAATCCAATTGGATCTTTTATGGATACTATAAATAATTAACCATTGGCTCTGAAGGTAAAGGGGGTGAGACCTTCTGACATCACATATGGGTAACAATATGATACCACATCAATGCAGCATTCAATACATGTTTGACTCTCTCCTTCCTATATTTCTGATAAGAAACTATAGCATGTCCACCCTAAATGTAACATATTGTTCACTGTATGTATAATTTTGGACAGGTAGATATTTTTACGGTTACTGTATATCACTTCTCTTCAAAAAAATTATTAAATTACCATTACGCT
>NW_017306269.1:592761-617752 GCF_000935625.1 Nanorana parkeri
TAGATAGATAGATAGATAGATAGATAGATAGATAGATAGATAGATAGATAGATGGGAGTGTGTGTGGGGATTTACCTATTGATGAATTAATATGTACTGAGACAACACACATGAAATGAAAAGGCCTTCTTTACTGCACTAGACCATTCCTCTTGGTCATGTTACTGAAACTAATTTTCCCAAGGATTAGAAGACGCAGCTTCTGTGGATACATATCCCTGCTTACACTAGGATTCCATTAAAAGTTAATCATGTTTTATGATGGAAAAAAATAATTTGAGCCCAGTTGAAAGCCTTCCTTGAGGATCTTCATTTGTCACTCTCCTTGTGGGTTCCACACGCAAGGCTTGGCTTGCAATGCTATAATTTAAAGCAAGGTTATTATTACGACGCCCATTAATATGCTGCGGACGTGGGATTAGGAAGAGGGCCTTCTTTGGGTAGAGATGCTGAAATATTTGCTTATTCACTGAAGCCGCGGTGACAGCAGTGTAATTGATAAGGGGAGGTGGGAACGGGCCTGAAAGATGGAAGGCCGAGACTGGTGTGGCATCTTTCCCCCCGAGCATATAGATAAATAGCTGTGCTTTGTTCCAGCACTCTGCCACCCATTAGCCCATATATCAATATGGCACCACCATTTGTTGCAAAGTGCTTGAATTTAATATAAATAAGGCCTTGTGGTACATTTAAATAAGGGTCATTTTCTAAAGTGCTTGAGGGGGGTCTACATTTATTTGTGCCCAATGTGTAATTCTGTGCACAGGTTTGTGCAACATATTGATGATTGTTCAGAGAAATATCACATATTTTCTGAATTTATACAGCCTTTAAAACTGATAACCTTCTAATATGACAGGGCCCACCTTGTCTGTTGTTAAAAGTCGTTCTTTGCAGCCATTTTGTGAGAGCCGGCAGCATTTGCATTCTTTAATAAACATGACCAGACCTCAGTTACCAATGAAAACAAAACGTCCCAAGGAATGTGTGTTGCCCATAGCAAACTGATTGTGTCTATTCTTTTACCAGCATGATATTGGAGAGTAATGGGGAGAATATGGCTGTATGCAGTGGGCAATGCAGATTGAGACAATGCTCTCCTATGCATTGATATATGTGACCCACAAGGCACGAGGCACATTTATGAGTTGTAGCCCCTGTGGTAGTATACATGTGTAGGTGTGAATGGACCCTCATAGATTCCCTTTAAATACACACTAAACTGCAGTGCATACAGGTAGATGTCAACCAATCACATAGGAATGAACAGGATTTCTATTTGAAATGCAATTTCATTCGGTAAAGTTCATGCATTTTACAGCATGAACATGGACATGTGAATAGGCCCTAATTTTAGCCCTACTCCAGACCTTTGCGATGCTGCTATATGTGTATTGCCATTCGTTTTGAATGGCACCCCAATGCATATATACAGCAGACCTGAGCACATCTACGCTATATCTCACCACCATGCACAGGAGTGCATTGTGATGCGCTGCGTTGCAACAAAAAGTGTAGGGGCGGGGGGGTTGGTGCTGTGTTAGAGATCTTGTCATTAACTTAAAAAGTTTCAGGTAAAACCACAAAGTGCTTACTTGTAGTGATTTTCCTATCCATAAAGGATATATATCTATAGATATCTCTAGATATAGATTTATAGATATATATAGTTTCTACTTGCAATGTGCCACTGAACATGCTAGAAAATGTGACTACTCCAGGAAAAGTCAATTCCGTAGCACAGCCCCCTGCCTCCTTCCATGTATAGCCTTCTCCTCTTCCGGAAGTGTCTACTTGCTCTCTGTACTGGCCCATCTCCTCCACCCCTCCCCTCACCACAGTATCACAGCACATTTTTTTTTATTTGCATTTATACATATACAATGACAGGCCATAATTCACCCAAGGTGCAGATTCAATGAAACTGAAAGCCACGCCTCCTCATGTACTGACTGATGAGCATGTATAGCCTTCTCCTCTTCTGGCAGTGTCTACTCTCTGTACTGGCCCATCTCCTCCACCCCTCCCCTCACATTCCTACACAAACATTCCTATTTCTTTTTATTTTATTTATACTAACCATTAAACAAGTAACAATTATGAGTTGTAGCCCCTGCAGTAGTATACATGTGTAGGTGTGAATGGACCCTCATAGATTCCCTTTAAATACACACTAAACTGGAGTGCATACCGGTAGATGTGAACCATCTACCTGTATGCACTGGTTCATACAGCTGAACATTGCTGAAGCTCTTTCCTTCAGCAATGGCTTTGCTTTTAGTTTTCATTTTACTGACAAGCAATAGGGAAATGAACCATGGGATCTGATTTGCTGTTAGAGGCAATGTGCTTTTTCCAGCCGGACCAAATTGTCCTGAATGTGATTTTTCCGTCTGTATTGTCACAATTACCGGGAGATTATTGGCTGCAATTTGTTATGTAGCCCACAACCTGGCCACCTCTTTACTATAAAACCGTACCAGTGTGGTAATACCTCAAACAAATCTAATTTAGCTTCTTGGTTGAACAATGTTAATAAAAATAGATATTTTCATTGTAAGCCTCACCACAGTATCACAGCACATTTTTTTTATTTGTATCTATACATATACAATGACAGCTTCCAAAGGCCATAATTCACCCTAGGTGCAGATTCAATGAAACTGAAAGCCACGCCTCCTCATGTACTGACTGATGAGCTGCCTGGGTATAATTTATATTCCGATGCTGACTGCTCGTGTATTATAAATGCCATATGGAATAAACTTGAGTCTCTTGTACTTTAGTTAATTAATAGGAAAACCATGACATCAAGCATTGCAGAGCTTGGAATATCACATATACATTTTCTTTGTATGAAATGCAGCAGAATTCAGAATTTCAGGTCATCTTCATGAAGCCAAAATGCCAGTTTGTTCTTTGGTTCAAAACAAAGGGAAAACATGTGTGATGTTGAGGGGAAACAAAAGACTCACAGTTGTAAAAAATGTGGAAAACAGTCTTTTTAGGTAATTTATTGTACATAGATTATTTGCCCTTCAGGCTGACATTGGAAAGTGACCCTGTCACCACAGGGCGCAAGGTGATCTATGCCCCCTCTATAAAAGAAGTTATTTACCTCTCCTGTGGCCCATGTCTTCAAACTCTGCCACTTTGCCCATCCCTGATCCTCTTAGATCACTACAGGATGTATGAGCAGGCGTGGGAGTAACCACACTGGGGGGTGCAGATACACCCGGAACTGTCAAATACCTGTAGTGAACAAAAACAGCACAGCGGCCCGTTATGAAGACATGTGGCCCAGAAAGGTGAGTATAAATGCTCTTCTTTTACAGCATGGGCTTAGTTTGCGTTTTGTCTGTGGTGACAGGGTCACATAAAAGTGTAAAATTGGAAGAATATTAGAAAATTCACATCTTAGCAAGTATCAAATTAGCTACAGCAGTGCTCATAATAAAAACATTATAATATGGTTATAGCACAGATATGTCACCTTAGAATGTGGCTGAATTGCAGCCATAGGAACAAATTTGACTGCTGCCCCTGCATGCTCATGGGTGAATGTGAGCAAAGTGTGCTCAAACCAAATGACTACTACTTTTCAGTTTATATTCCTGTACTACCGTATGTTAGGATTCTTTATTGATTCTTGTTTGGATATGCTTTAAAAAACGTTTTTATCTTTCAGTATAAATGTACTTCCTTTCCTCCCACTCTAGTGCTTTATGCTGGCCTAGCTGAAAGCCACATCCCTCAGCACAAATGACCTTAACAGGAACTGTACCCTTATCTTTGAAATAACAACAAACACACATTAAGTTTATTAATGACAATCTACAAACACAATACAATTATTTTTTGCACACCTCTTTCCCTCTCCATTCTTCTCACAGTGGCCATTTTTTCTAAGCGCAGACTAATTTATATCCATTTACTTCCTGGAACTCTGGCACATGTGACTAGGACATGCACTGGCCATGCACATCATCTCAGGGGAGGAAAATGCCCTTCCCTGAGATCTCGTGAGATTACAGATGAGATTTCCCAGCAATACTCTGCTGATGCAACCTTCCACAGATGCAACGCGTGGACACATTATATTACTAATGCCCAAGAGGACCAGAAAGTGGAAAAACTATAATTGTAAGAAAAAGAAAAATATGTTTGTTTAACTAATGAATGTAAGATGAGTTCATATCAGCATGCCGGACTGATTTTTAGCGAAAGGGGGTAAAGGTCCACTTTAAGCAGACTGGTAGTGTTGAGGAAGGGAGGGGGCCATGTCTGACCAGGTCTACTAGATTATGAATTACACTGTGTAGTGTGGTCTAACTCTGGTTCCTGTAGGACTGTGCCATCATATTTAGACAAGTCTGCAAAATATTGTACTAATAACCTTCCTTTTCCTAACAAAAGTCAGGAAAGGGAAGGTTATTAGTACAGTATTTTTTGACTGAGTATTCTTTTCTATCACTTCAGTTGGGCTTTAAATTGTAATATAAAGCAATGCTGCTCATATCATAATATTAGCTTGGAAAGCATGGTATTATGCCCACTTTCCAAATCTCTGCCCAGCACGCCACAGCATCTGTTCCTGTCCAGCATCCTGTATGCCAGGTGATGATCTGATTAGCTACGTATCTTGATTGTAAGGCGATATTATACCTCATACGTTCCATATTGATGTACTGCTCAGCTATTACTGTATGCGGAGGTCAGGCTGATCAATAGAGAGACATGTGTACATCATCTGCCACAGCCCTGAAAAATGAGAATGAAGCCAGAGACCGCATTAATTCAATTTGAAACCTGTTTCTTTGCTTAACAAATGAATAATTTGTCATGTAATCAAAGAATTGGATGGCACCCGGTACTGTTTCGATCTGTCAGGGACACTTAATCATAGATATCACAGTGTTATGTTATAAATGTCTGGTATCACGGATCTGAAATCCATATTCTATTCATATGCAGAATAAGTACTGTATTTAAATAGTTTTTTTTTTTCACCTTTAAAGTGAATCCATCATAGTAACTGAGAGAGTACAAATAGGAAAGTGGAGCTAAATCTAAAACACAAGTTGTTTCATATCAGGAAATAATTAAAGGGAAGGTTCACTTTAAGAGTTAGTCTACCCGAAAGGGATATTTTAGTTATGAGTGTAACCTGGTGGGCTGAATGTCTCAATGTCTGAACATTGTAACATTATCATTGCTTGCTGGAAGCAATGCATGATGGGATATGTAGTCTTGCGGAATTGAGATTGCATCATGTCAAGGAGCAGAGAAAGTGATGCAAAGCACACTGGGAATCCAGGAAGTTGATGGAAGTGATGGGCAGACAGAAGGCAGCACTCACTACATAAAAGGGATTTTATTCAAGTAAGATTTGATTGCATTATCAAAAACAATCCTAGTGTGTATTCCTATTACAATGCTGATGTTATAAAAGGAGAGTATACGCTGGGACTTCAAAACTCCTTCAGGGCTAGGTTCACACCTCAGCAACAACCGGGACATCCGCGTAGCAATCGCTAAAAATGGTACAAGTAGCTTTTTTGTGACACCAAAGGCATGCCTTTTTTTAGCCGTGATCATGTTCAATTGAACGGGCAGAATTGCCGCAGGAAACAGCGCGATCCGCCCGGCGCGACTGGGGTGCCAATAGAAAATAATGGCACCCACAGCACGATCAGCTGTGGTGGGCGACTACGTGACCGTGCTGCAGTCGCCCAGGTGTGAACCTATCCTAAAACAGTCCCAAGTTTTGCTGAGTCCAGTCTAACTACCCACCTTTAGGTATTTATTGGTCCATAAAAAGTTTTTATTTTTGCCTAAAATATTACTAAAAAAAACAGTTGTTTTATTGTATTAATAAAACTACTTCCAGTTTAGAGAAAAGTAAATATGTTTGCGATATAAGTATGAAGTTAAGGCGAGGCGTGCTACATTGTAACTTTCATAACTCTCTATATTCTTAATTGCTTTGATATAGTTAAGTGTAACTTTTTGTTTTATTTATTATGACTGCGCTTCTATTAACGCCATTTACAGTTTAATACTGATCTAAAGACCTAACACTTTACAGAGTGAATGTAAATATTTCGTCTGTTTTCAGCACTTATCCATGATCAAAGAGCAATTAAAATAATTATTATGAGGCGATGTGAAACACAGCTGGCTAATGAAGCAAACAGACAGTGAGAAAGAAGGGGCTTCTTCAAAAGCATTAATTTCTCTCTAGAGAGTAATGTTCTGATAGGAGACATTTCATTTCTTAACAACCTGAATTTACAGCCTTTTATTTTCTTTATTGTTAAAGCGTTGGAGATGGTATTAAATATATATAAAGAAGTGAGCAAACCCATCTATAGAAATTAGATAATTCAAAGGCGATGTCTAATAAATATATACTGTATATATCCAAAGTAGATATAGAGACTCATGGATCTTACAGAAGACCAGAGACAAATCAAAGCATCAATGATTTATTGTCAACGTTTTGATGGAGCCCAGTCCATCTGTCTCAACATACTGTATATATTAGGGCTGGTACTGATTAAAATTTTCGTGTTCGATTAATCGAAAAACATTTTTATCGATTAATTTTGATTAATTATAACGCACATACAGATCCAACTACATTGGCCTATACACATACAACACAGCAATGAAGTAATAAAATGAACTAGGATCACACTAATCCAGCATGTTATTAATCTCACGTGCCCCACTCAATATGGCCGCCGCTTGAGTGGGGCAACTCAGAATAATAACGTGCTGGATTAGTGTGATCCTAGTTCATTTTATTACTTCATTGTTGTGCTGTATGTGTATAGGCCAATGCCTTGGAGTTTGGTCCACACTTGTGGGCACACTGACCAGCTGGGAAGATTGTAGAAGAAAGGTTCGGTGTCAATTGGCAGGCTGCACTGTGATGTTCCCTTTACATGTAAGTATAACCTATTTATAAATTGATAGGGCAGAACAGGTTTCTTGGGCAAAGTTGGCTCCGTCGGCAAATGAAGGGAAGGGGGGAGGAGTCCGGTGAGGTCACGGACATCGACGTCACCGGACTCCTCCCCCCTTCCCTTTGTTAGCCGACGGAGCCACATGGGGAAGGAGTTTGGTGATGTCGATGTCCGTGACGTCACCGGATCGCCGACGGGACTCCCGGAAGCCGGCGGAGAGGTGAGTGTTTTCATTAAACAGAAATCAAGGGAGGACCAGCAGACTAAGCCAGTCATGTTCTGCTGCAGCGCAGATGTGCTGACAGTGAAAATGGCAACAAGAGAGAGCAAAGCAATGATGCCTTTAGGGCTGTCTGGCTCCTTCGTTGACCAATTAGTAATCTGGAGGAGTCTGGATCAAGCTGTGCTGATGCTTCAGTGGAGGTTGAGAATCTGTCTGTGCTGTCTGGCAGTAGTACCTGGATCACAAAGTTGGCAGGACAGAATTGGAAATCCTTTTAAAGGTAACACGTTTCCATTTTGTGTTTTAAGTGTGTATTTATAAGAGTTGAGCTTTATATGCTTCTCACTTATAGCTAATTTGACAGTTTTCATCTTTAGATCTAATTTTAAACTTGATATGGAAATGTTCTGGCTTTGGTAGATCTGATTCAGACCTTGAGCAGTTTGGTTCTGTTTGACATTATGGACTTAGCTCTGTAAAGCAGAAACAACACGATGAGGGGCCTACTGAAAGACAACAAGGGGTTGTAGGGGATTGGGTCGCTGGAATTCTCATCTTGTAGTGGTTCACCCATGCAAGGCAGGCAACAATTTCACTTAATAGACCACCTGCCCTCTTCCCGTTGCTTATACGCAGCTACCCATCATTCCCCCCATCTTAAATGGCAGGTCCCCTTTAAATAATAAAATAGGGACTGTTTGTGTGCAGCACACAGCGGTTTGTGCAGTGTCAGTGATATAATAGGTGTTTGGCTATCATGGGCACCTTTGTCTGGTTCACATTACTGCAATAGGTAACGATCCATTACTAGATGTTTTTTTTTTCTAGTGCCACCCAATAGGCCGCCTCTCCAGGCTCCTCTAGTACCAGGATGCTGATATAAGATCCTTAGCTTATGGCACAAGAATTGAGTTTCTGCAGTGTAGCTGTTTAGAGATAAAAAAAGGTTCCCCAAAGAAAATTATTATCGGTTATCTAATATGCTTGGAAAGTGCCTAGGTAAGGCTTTACAATGGTATCAGCGCTGAATAGATTTGCCTGTTTAAGAATTATTATATTGTTATGAAATCAGATATATTAGGCAACCTAACTTAGTCTCTGCCTTGATATCAAATAGTATTACCATAGAATTTTTAACCCCCGCATGGCTAGTCTTTTATTTTGTGCTATATTGCTTTAAAGAGCTAAAGTCAGTCTAGAAAGCATTACATTGAAAATATTATACAACTTTCCTGATTGTGATTGCTTCAGTCCCTAAATGCAAGGCTATAAATCTGCTCCCTGCAGCGGAGAAGACATTTCCTACCGAGGAATTGTGTAGAGGTTCCCTGTTGGATGGGACTCCATGTAGCTCCTCTGAACGTGGAAGCTACATGGGGCCACCCGCCCGATCAGCTGCAGGCTGGGGCATTCCCCCGCCCTGCAGCTGCACATAAACAAAGGGGTGGGATGCTTGTGCCGATGTCATTGACCGTATATGGCCACATGGCCATATTAGGTCAATGTCATTGACCAAAGACAGTTAGGCCCCATTCACACCTGACCGTTTTGTAGCGCGTCCTACGCTCGATGAACGCTCTACAAAACGGTCAAAAAAATAAATAGCATTGTAGTCAATGGTATCGTTCCCACCTGTCCGTATTTCCGCCCGTCCCGAACGCACTACAAAACGGCCCACGCATGAAAAGGTCCCGGAGCGTTTTTTGCTGCGTATTGGTCCGTTTTGTAGGGCGTTTTCCATTTGTATACTGCCAAGTAGCCTTTGGAATCGCGGTAAAAAAACCGCGTGACGGACGCGCATATTACAATACGCATAGGTGTGAATGGGGCCTTATATGGCCATATAAGCTCCATGACTTCACTGCATCCCGTCCTTTTGCTTACATACAGCTGTGGGTGGGAAAGTCCATGGCCGTAGCTGATTGGGTGGCAGCAGAACTTCTGTTTTTGGAGAAGCTCCTTCCATGTTCGGAGGTGCTTAGATTCAGCCAGTGCGTACAACTTAAAAATAATATGTACCAAGATATATATATATATATATACAGGGCTCGAAAAATCCACTCGTCCTCTCGTCTGTGACGAGCAGACAGTGGAGCCCGACGAGCAGCTTCCCAGCCGGCCGTTGTAATTACATGGCCGGCCGGGAGCTTAACACAACAGAGAAACAAGTGGCTTTGCTAGGAGGGACAAGGGATGGTAGATTGCGGTATCTCAGCAATACGGCCATTGTTTCAAATAAAGAGTATTAGAAAATGTCACGCTAGATTAATAACCACACATTTCAAAAAGGACATTTCCTTTTTTTGCTCTTTCACTGTGCTATCCATTAAAGAGGGAAACCTATCCAGGCCTTGCAAAAGGGCCCTATAAGGCCACTATAACATTTTGCAATCCTTTACCAGAGACAATAAGACATTCCATAAGACGGTGCAAAGCGTTTTGCCAGAGCACAGATTGGAATAGCCCACATCAACCAATCAGAAAATAGTTTTTCAGACTTCTATTTGCTTTCTATGAGTCACTGTCTTTTGCACATCATCATTGCGCTTAATTAAAATCCTCTCTTTGATTTATGCTGCAGTCAAGAATTCAAGTACTAACATGGATAAATAATAACACTGGATAGATAGTACAGTTTGCTTAAAGTTGAAACAAAGGAAAAATCAGGGCCCTTTGGAAGTGCCATCGCTGGAGCTCCTTGTATTATGTCGGCGCAGTCTGTCATAGTTTCAGTGCGGCAAGCACTCTTCCTAGCCGTGCCAGCTTTTGGCAACACGACTTCAGTAGTGAAGTGTACCTGAGCTAGCGGGAGCCTGCCAGCCTCTGCGAGCCCACTGAGAGCATCTGTCTTGCCAGCACCTTGCTCCCGCTGTCTCCTCTGCAGGCTCCCCCATTCTTCTGACTGAGAGCATAAATCATCCACCTGTCAGGGGCACAGGCTGGCTGGATTATGCTATGCCTGCCTTCATTTGGAGAACGGTGTGAACAGAAGATTGCTGCAAATGGCCTGCATTCATTTCAATGCTATTATAGCATTTCCGCAGCTCTAATGAGGAATCAAGGTGATGACAATGAGAGGCGGCCTACACCTGGCTGTGATCTGGAGGCATATGTTACAGGCATTAGGATATAGAAGGGATGAAAAGGAAGGGAAAGATAAAGATAACACACCAGGATAAAAGCTAAAAAATGTCAATGATCTAGAGCAAGGCAAGGAGGGTTATATTGGTGTTATTATTAAAGCAGAACTTCATAATAAAAAAAAGAAAAAGCTTTTGCTGCAATACTCATCTTCAAGTTGGCACAGTAATGTTTTTGTTTTTGCCGCTAGTCTTCCAGATGGAAGGACAGCCAGCATGATTTAACTCACTTCCTCTAAGACTGTCATATACCCCCCTCTCCTAGCTCCCCCACCCACCCACCTACCTTTGACTTGACAGTGAAGGAAAAAGGAGCCCACTGATAAGCCCATCTCTTAGTCATCCTGCTATCTCCTCCTAACAATAGGCTCTTTGTCA
Source organism: Nanorana parkeri (assembly GCF_000935625.1). NCBI lineage: Eukaryota > Metazoa > Chordata > Amphibia > Anura > Dicroglossidae > Nanorana > Nanorana parkeri. The sequence continues at coordinate 603,474 of NW_017306269.1, forward strand.
GCACATGAACTGATTGGCTCTGATTTGATCCTACTCCTTCCTCTAGTCTGAGTTCTGCTGTACAACGACAACAAAATGTAGGCGAACAATAAACACATGTTCGATAATAACAATAATCATACAGACAATAAACATACATACAATAACAATAATAAACATACATACAATAAACACATATACAATAATAATAATAATAAGCATACATACAATAATAACAATATGAATAAACATACATAGAATAAACACATATATTATAATAATAAAAATAATAATAAGCATATATACATTAAGCATACAGACAATAAACATACAGACAAAACACACAGATAAAATAATACCAGTAACAATAGACATACAGACAATAAACATACAGACAATAATACAAAAGACAACATAAAAAACATAAGAAGCTAACGGTTTAACAGGGAATGATGCAAAAAGAATTGGAATTTTTAGGGGATGCTATAAATATCTCAGTATATGTCAAGGTTTGGAGAAACAACACTGGGTTATACATTTTAATAATTGTGTATATATTAGGAAAAGGATACATTTCATAAAAAAAGCCCCAATACTCAAAAAAAGAGTGATGGATAACATTTTATTAGCCTAAGTATTATAATGCCAAATAATATACTCTACAGCAAAGAGTAAAAGTGGGAGTAATTCCAACTATTGTATTATGTAGATTTTTATATATATCACAGATCTGTGGTATTGTTACAGTGTAGCAGACCCATGAAAAATGTAAACATAGCCTATTTATACATACAGTATTTACAGTAATGTTTTAAACGGCTGTGATATCTACTAAGAGAATATTGCCTGACCCATTAAGAGTGCTTACAGCTGCAATTAAGTTTCCTTTGATTGGCTTTCTTGTCCGGTAAATTACTTGTTTCTCGGTGCAAGTCAATAAGGCTGTCAAAAGGTGTTGTTTGCTAGTAAGTTAACCACTGCTGCACTGTGACTGGGAAAATAAAAGAACGAAACAAAAAAAAGGATAAAAACATTTGAAATGAATTTAACACATAATATTTTTTTTCACAAATATGCAGTAATTATTATTTTATTATTGTTAGTATTAATATTTTTTTTTGTTAGCACTTTGAGCTCCCTAGACGGGAAACAGCGACGCAAGAGTAAATAATATCTGATGAATTAATCTCTGTCCTCCAGCTAGAGGGGAATGAGCTTTATCATCAGCGCTGTATTTGCCAGATGAAAAGAAGTGACAGTTGACTGTGCTCAGCACGTCACGCTGGCAGAATATGCTGTCACTGGCCTATTTGAATACACTGACATGCTTATTATCATGTTTAAGACCACTGACAATGGTGTGTGCACACAATGGCATGTATTGCCAATCAGCTGTACAAGAAATGCATTTTTCTCTTGTTTGAACAGCAGTATTATAAGCTGACAGCGTTTAGTGTTTAGGCAGGTTTTTTTTCCCTTTATTCGTGTCTATTTTGCCTGCGTTTTGTAATCAAGATGAAAGATTCCTTTGTTGTGTTTTATAAACTGAAGGTAGAGCTAACGTATTTTGCTTTTGATTTTTATGCTGTTTTGACAACTGTTTTGCACAAAAAAATTTAAATCTATTTCCTTACACTTTTTTTACTTTCTATTTGAAGGAAAGGAAAGTTATATTGCAGTTCCATTGAGTGCCCATTTAAACCTAGTATGTTGTGGTAATCTGTGCATTGAATTAAGGCAACCCATTCGTTTTGCAGGCACTAAAAATTAGAATTGCACCATTTTTTTTTTAAATGCTGCAAGCTTTTAAATTGCTCTACAGTGCAAATGTGTTGGGCTGCCTAGTTGCACGGTTTGACATGCATTTTACTGAACTTTAACACAACGCACTGGTTGTGATTGGGGCCTTCTTAAAGGAGAACTAGCCTCGTTTAAATTCTGGACACTGTTATAAATTAAGGAGCAGTTGGAGACACAAAATAAAAATGGTTACAATCTTAATCTTTTGGGCCCCATTCACACCAGGGCAGCAGCGGTTCAGCGCGGTTTCCATGCGATTTTTGAAGGGTGTTTTTAATTTCCGTTTCAGCTCTGAAACGCAAATAAAAATGCCCCAAAACGCGTTTCCATTGAAATCTATATGGAAAACACACTGATTAGCGCAACAAAAGTAGCTCACGGAGCATTTTGGGCGTCAGATGTTTAGGATCGTGCAGATTTGTGCGCTTGCACGAACGGCCCCCATAGTAATTTATGGGATTGTTCATATAGGCGGTTTCACACGCAAAAATCTGCACCACCGAAATGCCCTGATGTGAACGTGGCCTTTCTGTTGCAGTGGAAAAACAGTTAAAGGAGCCTGGCACCCTAATAATATTTGTGCTTGTTGCCTTAATTACTGATGGACAACAGACCATGCACAGATCAGATCTGATGATGCAGTTTCTGCATCGTGGATCTAAAGTTGTTTATCTGGATTATATTTGTTCAGTTATTTTTAACCGAAACCCCTTTAATTTTTGCCAGCTACAGCTTGAGTTAGGAAAACACTACACTGGAGATTTTAGTCTGAGAAGTCAAACCGGTAGGATAGTATAGCAATCACTTTCATCTGCAATTGCAGTCTTAAAATAGAGCCATTAGGCGTGCAAGGATTTGCAAAATGCATTCAGCCTTAGCAACCATTTGCCAAACTTTTTCAAAATTGGTCCTCTTTCTCCTAGGGGCAAGACAATGTGCTAATCTATGTGTGAAAGCCAACATATAGGTACTCTCAAAGATTAAAATGTATTCACTGCAGTTTTTCATCAACATATAATTGCCAGACCTTCTAATTCCCTTCCTTTAGTTATCTGGGAACTCCATTTTAACACTATTCCAAAGCATACCCACTGCTTTCTCTAGCATATAGAAAGGCTGAGATTAAAGAATGTTTTAGAAGAAGATGTTTCTCCAGACAACCAACCAGAATTCAACTTGCCTTGCCTACAGGAAGTAGAGAGAAGTAACCGAGCACAAATTTCAGGAAATACTCTCTCACTGACCCTGTCCGGTGCTGCCTGGGTTTTAGCTGCACCGTATTATAGAAAAACCGGGATTAAGGCAAACTGAATTAAGTGATATAAACCCAGCTGCCGTGTACCCTGTATAACATATGAAGCCCACTGATTGGTTTCACTTGTTGCCCTGAAATGCTCTTTAAAATGCTTAGTTGTCATCTAATATAATACCCGCATGTTGCTTCCCAGTAAAAAATAAGCAACGGATTATCTTTTAAACCGCTAAGATGCCATGAGGCAAAGTGTTTAAAAGCAATCATTATTTTAACGTACAGTGATAGCGGAACAGCATCTGGGAAAGAGCATTAATAATATATCGATAGGCCATCGAGGGACGCTTCTGAACAAACATCCTGGCATGGAAGAAGCACAGACACTATTGTCTCTCCTGCTCCCTTCCCTCCTTGTCCCCAGGCTTGTGTAATGCCAGAACAGGCTCTGGTCCAAGCATTATCCCACGTCTAAACTGTTCCGGTGCATCCTCCGTGGGCACAGCCGGGAGTATAGAGCAAGGCATCGCCAATAATGACTTGCAGTACAGTCACTTAAACACCACAGTTACTTTATGAAGTTTCTCCACACGCTTTATTGAATTTTCAGTTTGGTTCAATTAAACATAAAGCAAACAAATGTTCAGGTTGTTATTTCAACTGACTTAAAACGTAAGGAAGCAATTTTATGGATCCCTGAGTAATGCAAGGGGAACAATGATAAAGTCTTGTCTGTTTTCCCAGTAAATACATAAGGCCAGACATAGACAAAGATGGTGGCTGGGGGATCTAAGCACACACAAAAAAATATTTCCAAAACATAAACTATTGTTTTAGATTGATATGCAAACTAGACTATTGGTTTTCAAATTGCCACATTTATACTATATGGCAAAAAAGTTTGTGGATTCCTGACCATCACACCTATATGAACATGTTGGATGTCCCATTCCAAAGTCATGTTGAGCCCCCCCCCATCTGTTGCTAATAGCCTCAACTCCTCTGGGAAGACTTTCCACAAGGTTGTGGAGTATGTCTGTGGGAATGTGTGCATTTGTGAGGTCAGATACTGATGTTGGATAAGAAGATGTGGCTCACATTCAGCAGACCAATTCATCCCAAAGGTGTTCAGCAGGATTGAGGGCAGGGCTCTGTGCAGCACACTTGAGTTCCTTCTCACTTAACTTGTCACACCATGTCTTTATGGACCTGGCTTTGTACACCTGAAATCAATCATTTTGAAGGGTGCCCACATACTTGTGGTCATCAAGTTTATTGTCCTACCCGTTTTCTATGATTGGAACTTTATATAAATCTTTACCACTAAGATAGTAAAAGAGTAGGTGCTTGGGGGTCTTACCCTAAAGTCAAGGTAGAGGTTGTGTGTCAGTTAGATTCCTTCCTGCACTGACTCGGCAGAGCCTAACCTAGAACCTGGGGCTGAAGCTTTGGCTGACCCAAGAGAAGAAATACTTTTTGCTTGCAGCTAGTTGAGTCAAGAGTACATTGTCCCATGTAAAGAGGATTACAGGAATAAAGGCTCTTCCTCTTTGGGAGGAAACTTCATTACACCCAGTGTACCTTTTTCTTTTACCAAGCACTTTTGTTGCACTAGGTGTTCATTTTTGGAAATACACCATGGTCTAAAGAAAATGTTTGTTTTGTACGTGCAGGAAAAAAAAGCAGGTTGGTTTTAATGCCTTCTTCCTTAGTAACAGATACTCACCATTCTCTTTTTACACCCACAAGGAAGTATATGACTTTACAAATCCCTGGGTAGTTAAAATAATTCCTGCATTTGTTTCTTTTAAATGTGTATTTATCTGTTTTAGCTGAAATTGCTCTTTAAAACGATATTCTTTAGCATGCTTGCTGTACTATTGGTGAGTTAAAGACTCCTTCTCCAAGTTCTAATGTTTTGCATTGCTGCCCACATTCATTTCCTCAAACCCAATAAAATATTTTTTGACATCCCTTTCGCAAAGACACATACAGAACGAGTTTCAAGCTTCAGAAGACTGATAGAGTGCAGATAGATGATGTCATGGCAAATCTCTGGAGGTTAGAAAAATGTTTCCTGTTTCTTCCTCCTAAACCCCCAGCTAGATCTAGTTTCATTGGGAACCGCAAGTCTGGTAATGCCTGTTTTAGGAACTCTTTAGGAGATCAATAGGAGAAAAAGCTATAGAAAGTTTAAATGGCTCTGCAAATGTGAATAATAGAGAATATTGCTAAGAGGGAGGTGTCTGCGGAATTCTTTTACAAATGTCAGAGTCTTTGCTAAGTACTTTACAAAGCCTTTATCAAAAGTGCAATGACTTCATAATAATGGTCCACCTTTCTTGCCAGGATTAATTTATGGCTACATTCAGGGCTTACGTACAGTATTGTATTTACCACTAATAAGAAAATTATTAAGGGGAAAAAATTAAATGTAGCAAATCATTCACATTTAAACAAATCTCCAGTGTCTCATTCACAACGTGCCTTGACGATGGTTTTTATAGAAAAATTTGTTTTACACTAAGAAAACACATTTAAGCTATATGCTTGTCATTTCAAAGTTAGTTATTTCTGTCTGCAAGTTCAGAGATGGTTTATATGGTAATGGCTCTCAGAGGAGTCACAAATGACCAGGAATAACAGCAGATTGTGGACCAAACCTGTTCAATGTGTGTTGGCAGGGCCACTTGTAGCCTCGACTCGAAATGAGCTTCAGGTTCAAGCCGACCATGAGTCGATCAACACAATCCCCAGCTCTTCACTGAATGGGTGAACGATTTGGCCAGTTGGTCACTAACCAAACCTCTGCCTGTGCCCTAGAAAACAATGATGCTGTAAGGCCCAGCTCAGTGTCATTCATTAAATTGTGGCTGAGCTGCATAATGTCCACGGTTGCTGGGACACAGGCAGGTGCAACACCGTAAGAAGAGGCATTGTAGGGCCGCCACCAGATTTAAGGACACAGACAGAGGTTTGGTGGGTGGCAAATTGGCCAAATCATCTCACAGGGTCATTTGATGTTTTGGTGCGCTGTCTGCATCATAGCAAGCTATGATGCTGTGTGGCCCAGCTGCTAGTGTTATACCACACAGTGTTACTGTGCGCAGGTCGTTAGCCAAACCCAGGCCAGTTTGCTCTTCACTAGCCTCCACCAGGCCTGTACAGGGTGACAATGTTGTAACACAACTGGAATATGGTCATCACCTCATAACCAGAAGCTCAAGAACCAGGACCATCATGGCAGATTAATCAAGTATCAATTGATTAAAAGCGGCAGATTTAAAAAGAATGAATTGGAATTGCATTTGAAGGCTATGTGACATTTCTAATGACTTGAGTTTATAGCTACTTTTACACACACTAAAAAAGATTAACATTTAGATGACCAAATTTATATATTAATGTAAATACACGAGTTTCCCTTTAGGGTTCCAAGAATGAAGAGTTAAGTAATATAGTGTACCCTGATAAAACTTGCTTTCCAAGGATATTCCAGTATACTGAATAATAAGACCTTCTGCTAAGCTGAGGCACAGCCGTTACAGCAAGCACTAAACGATACTACAATAAAATTTACACAGAGACTACGAGGTTCTTTAAAGTCTAATTTTGGAAATACATGAGAGTTCCTTACACACTATGATAACATTAATCTTTCAATGGGAACAAGTGCTGAATGTGTCTAAGACCAGAAGCTTAGAATTCCAGCAATGAAAGCGCAGCTTCCTGGCACGAGTTTGATGTGATCGTATCTGTTATATATAACACGTGTACATTTCAGCTCTGCGGGAGCCCTGTTTACTCCTTTCCCAATCTGAAAGGAGAAGGTGAAAACTGCAAAAACCAGAGGAGAACTTAATGGATGGATAAGTAAGAACAATAAAAAAAAATCATTATTTGCATAAAATCTATTTGATGATAAAAGTCTTCTGGTATCCTGGAAAATTTTAGGTTTAAGTTCAATTTTACATTCAACCTCAAATTTATGTTCAAGTGCAATGTTTGTGCTAATTGCAGACACATATGGATGTGTGGGAAAATTTTGGGATGGGGTTTATCACTTTAGGACTGGCCAGTACTAAAAAGAGGAGTTGGGCTGGTGGCCCTTAGTGGAGATACTTCAACTATTCAAACACCAATCAAACTGGGAATCACATTCAGTAACACAAGCTGGGCATTATACAGCTACCTGTTCCTCATTCCTACCTGCAATCAAAGTGTTTGGCAGAGGGAAATATACCTTCACAAACTTCCTTTGTGGTTCTAAAATATAACGTGATCGAATGTTGAGAGCTGCAAAGGAAAACTGTGAAAGCTTTGGAAAATAAACCATGTCCTTTAGGAGCACTCACCTTTTATCATGCCCAAATATCAATGTGGCACCATGGCACACTTTGCATGGTACAGTTGGTTAAGTTTGGCCCCCAAGGCCAAAGGTTTTGAGCCCCCCCCCCCACCACAGTTGTTGCACTTAAGAAGAGCTTGCACTTTTAAAAAAGAGGAGTTGGGCTGGTGGCCCTTAGTGGAGATACTTCAACTATTCAAACACCAATCAAACTGGGAATCACATTCAGTAACACAAGCTGGGCATTATACAGCTACCTGTTCCTCATTCCTACCTGCAATCAAAGTGTTTGGCAGAGGGAAATATACCTTCACAAACTTCCTTTGTGGTTCTAAAATATAACGTGATCGAATGTTGAGAGCTGCAAAGGAAAACTGTGAAAGCTTTGGAAAATAAACCATGTCCTTTAGGAGCACTCACCTTTTATCATGCCCAAATATCAATGTGGCACCATGGCACACTTTGCATGGTACAGTTGGTTAAGTTTGGCCCCCAAGGCCAAAGGTTTTGAGCCCCCCCCCCACCAATGTAGTTGCACTTAAGAAGAGACTGTACTTTTCAAGTATACTGCAAGACGAGTATAAGCTGCTGCAGTGGCCAAAACTGAAGTTGGGTAAAGCACAAATTCATTTTATAGTGGAAATATTAGAGACACCAATCGTATGTCTAGGCCCTTCCTGACATCTCTTAATCAAGCCTGGCAATGGGGAAGAGATGGACTGGGATGGATTCTCCCAAATCATAACTATTTCCCCCCCTAGCACTTCCTCCTCCATGGGCCAAAACAGGTATGTTTGCCCAATGCAAGCATCCACCTTTCTGTGCTATATTTAGCATGGAAAGATCATTTGGCAACCATGTTATGCTTGCATCCAGTGCCTGTAGGCACTGTGAATCTTTCACTCAAAAGGACAGAGTTTTATTATCTTTATCATAATCAGGCCCTTATGTAAAGGCAATGAACATATAATAAGTGGCTTTTTAGTGCAGAAGAAGCTTACACACTTCAGATTATTCCACCCAGGTCAGAAAGAGATAAGGTTTCTAGCTTGTGGTCACCCAGGAATGTGTTTCTGTCCCCTGCAGCCGTGCAGGTAATAAAAGATGACTATCTCAAACATATTGCATTAAATATTAGCTACAGGCTAAGTGGGCTCCTGTAAAAATAGCAATATACGGAAAAGTGTTACAAAAAACGAGTCCCAGTGGCCAGTAGTGACTGATTTAAGATTCTCGTAGCACTGCAGGTAGGGAGAAGGTCTGCACTGCTATAAACTGCATTCAAGCCCTTTGAGACGGCAACGGGAAACAGAAAGCATGCCTTTTATAGGCAAGGTTAGAGGGTGCTGGGCAGGAGGTTGACCTTATCCTCCCATTTTATAAATGGTACAAGGTGATGACAAGTAAAGGAATTCCAGCAGGATCCATGTGAATTGTCACAGGAGTGAGTTAGTCAGGTCAGGTTTCATAGCTGGAAGTGCTGTTTCTGAAGCAAATTGTTCTTGACTCACCATTATTGGGCATAATTGCTGGCAGTTTATAATTTCCTGCAGCGCAAGACCGAGGCAGGCTAAAAACTAGGCTTTGCTAGAAATACCCACTTTTGCTATTTATTTATGTTGCAAAATAATGAAAAGTGCTAGACTGTGCTTTAGCAATTCTATACTTTTTAAATCTCATGCAAATGCTTGTTTGTACTGACTGAGCATGGAAAGGACCCTGTGTCAATTTTATTTCCAGGTAACCATAGCAATAAGACTAAAAATCCAACATGGTCTGTCAGTAAGCCCAAGAACTGGGGTACCTCTAAAATCCAAAAGATGATCAACTCAGGACTCTGGATTTGCAATGAAACCCCATTGATGGATGCTGACAGTTACAACTTGTTAGCCTCCATTAATCTTACTTGGCTGAAAATATAAAAGAGATTTAAAAAAGAAATGGAGGATCCAACAGAGTTTAGTGGAGTGTGTAAATAATCACCAAATGTCCACATATTATAAATAATGCTTCATTGTAGGGTCAGCACAGCAAGAGATAAATAATGCTACAGAAGACTGCCAGAGACTGCAAGCATGTTACAGGAGATGGTCGGTGATTGCTGGAATGCTACAGGAAGTGATCAGGCATTGTAGACATGCTACTGGAGATGGTCTGAGATGGCCAAACTGCTACAGGAGATGGTCAGAAACTGCAAACATACTGCAGGAGATGGTTTGACATTGCAGGCAAGTTAAAGAAGATGATCAGAGACTATTGCTACAGAAATTGGTCCAAAACTGCTGATATGCTACAGGAGATGGTCAGAGACTGTGGGCATGTTACAGGAGTCTTTGGAGAATGGGAAAATGCTGTAGGTGTCAGGAACCACAGACGTGTTACATGAAACTGGCCTTTTTCAAATCAATGCTCCCACATTTGTGCTTCCTACAGCCCCCCTAAAAATGATTGCCCCCTGATAAAAGGGAATGAAAAAAGTTCAACAATTTAAATTTCTTTTTTGAAAGGGCCATTTTATGGAATATGTCTCTCTTTTTTTAAGCCTTAAGCCTTTTAAGCCTTACTTGTCCGTTACCTGGTGACATGGCAGATGTAACAAAAATTATCATTTCAAATATTACCACCTTTACATACAGACACATGGACTAATTGAGCTGCTTGGTTTTAATACTATTGCAGGTTTGCTTAAAAGAGATTGGTGGGCAGAGCCTGGTACATGTTGAGGGATAGTGTGTGAGTAAATTGGCAGTATGTAGATGTAATTAGTCCGCACTGGAGTCCTCAGCGGTCTACCATTCAGTGTTGCTCTGTCATCGGAGGAGTTAAGTGAATCTCTTGTATTCTAATGTAAGCAAGACTAATAACACAGAATGTAAAGGAGCCTGTCACAAAGGGTCACAAGTGCTGGGTCTTGACAGATTGTAGCCTTGCCTTACAAGAGCAGTATCATCTCATTTGTCACTGAGTGCTGTGTAAAACGGGGGAAATGGGAGGCCCTTCAGCTCTGCTTCTGTGTAATTGGTTACAGGATTGCAAAAGAGCCTGCTAGAACAGAAACAATTGTCTTGTTACACTATATCACTGATAGAACTGCAGACATTGAATGCATATTCCAAAAGGCAGCCTGTACCAGCCCCATGTATGGCATTATACATCACAATCAGTGTAATCAATTAGAGCATTGCTTGTAATATTACATATACAGGGCTTTTTACAAAAAGGTGACGAGTTTGGAGAAGGCAGGAGAAGTGAACAATCTAGGCAAAAATAGCTGATTTGGAAAAATTCTCCAATTCAGCTCACTTTTAAGTTCAGCTATGTTGTCCTAGATTGTTCACTTCTCCTGTCTTCTCCAAACTCTTCACCCTTTTGTGAAAAGCCCTGATAATCTTGAAGTGGACAAAGAAAACAAAGATCTAAAAACCTTACTGTTATTCAGCAATTTTCAAATATTTTTCATCCCTCCAATGTGAGCCATTTGAACATAGTCATGGCATTGGTCTTGTGGTCTCTGCTGAGGAGGAGGAAAACTACTGATAAGGCAAAACCAAAAGCATGGAATGCAAGGGATAGATTCAAATAGGACATAGACATGGAGTGTTGTCAAGGTAGTACTTTATTCCCAAAAAATTAAAGGAGCCATTGGTGGTACTGTACATACACTGCCAAATTGCCTTAGTTGCTGAAGTTTTTTCAAAAAAAATTCTGCCTTGCTGGTACTTCACATCTATGTTGTACTTAGATCAGACGATCACACTCACTGACCTTTATTTATACCCATTGTAGTGTCTTGCTGACCACCATACCAAACGAGTTGCGTTCTTTACATTGGGCTACTATAATACTGCCCCCCCAGGAACCCAACTGCAGACCATAACCACATCCAGCACCTCCCACCACACACTCAAGCGACAGAACCAGTATTCATTCCAGCAGTTCAGCAGGGAGCATTGAGGCATAAACTGAAAGACTCAGCAATGTATCTACAATTATGAGACTTGCCATCCCAAAATTGATAGTTTTCATGTGAACTGTAGCCAGCAAATTAGGCGGGTCCAATATGGAACCCTCTTTTATTGACAAAGTATTGGGCAGGTACTTGTAAGTAAAAATGAATCTTAATAGGTCAATTACATTCAAGGGAGCGGGCATCTCACCCCATTATCCCCTGTGTCCCCTGTATGTTAGTAAAAAGCTCATCCTGGTTGCATCTTACTCACTTGTTGCCCAGAGAATGGGCTCTACTGTGTTTATTGAAATGTGCTCATCACTATTTACCATACTGCATTAATGGAAAAGTATAGATATGCTCTTGTTAGTTAGGTCTTCCTTAAGACCTGTATTCAGCTCTTTCTACAAACAGTTAATTTTCCAAAGTTCAGTACGGATTGTTTTCACCGTAGGATTAGCACGGCAAGAGATAAATAAGTACACTGTTCCCCTATTACACTAAAAGCACAACAAGCCACACATAGAGCGCCAGTGGGGCACGATGGGGAGCCCGCAGGAGAATTAGGCAGCCACGATTCTCTCCAATGGCGAATTCTATCACATCATCCCAACCTGTGCCATGCTGTGACTTTGTAATATCCAGACTGGTCTGTGTTATCTCGAAAGGCCTCAAGGATTGCTTCCTTTAGGGAAGAAGATCAGAAAATCAAATATCAAAATAGCATTTTCAGTATATAAATGTAAGGCGGACAATTGTTTTTTATGCGTTATCTGATTTGCAGGGCTACCAGCAGTCTGGGGAAATGACAGGTTAGGTTTGTAAAGGCTGGGGGAATTCTGAAACTGATTGGCCGACACTCAGCATGAGAGTTCAGTGTGAAAGAAGAAAATAGAGAAGACCAAAACCTGGTGGTCAGGGCATAGTAATTTAACATGTTTGCCTCCCCAGTTGTCGGTATCCGCTTATAGACATCATGCATGTAAGAGTGAAATCTGATTTTTATTACCAAAGTGTTACAATACATTTCAAGATAAATATAAAATAAGTCATACATACAGAGCAATGTAAAACATGGAAAAATACGGATACACTTAAACAATACTTTTTTTTAGAAACAAATGTAATACAGATCAGATTAGTTTAATCCGTTAATTATGTGTTATCATTTAAAAAACATTATTTTGGTATTTAGTTTGTAATGCATTTTAAATGCATGTCTACTGCAAGAAAACAACAACACAATAAATGAGCCCTACACATGTTTGTGTAGTCAGCAGGTACCTCTGGTGCTTGCAGGATTAGGTACTGATGTGCCTTGACTTGGGGTAGGAACCAAGACACCTTACTACACTAAACCACACTGGTGCTGGTTCAAATAAAAATAAATAAAAACCTATTAATGTGATGAATGTGACTGGAGAATAGGTGCAATAACCAAAAATTACCATCACAGGGTAACAACCACTTGCCAAGCCCTGACAATGCCTTTATGACACTGAAGACCCAATATATAGTACCTGCCACTAGACTCTTAAATTCTCCTGACCTAGTCAGTCATCCATTCAATACCCAATGGCCTTGAAGGGGAACTTGTCCACCAAGACTTTTTCCTATCACTCCTCACTATCATCTCCTCCATCCTTTTCCAAGTCTTCATCGTCATGCTCAACTTGGCATTGTCAGGAGCTCACCAAGGTCCATAGGGCTCAACCCGAGCACATAAAACAGATACAGTGTGTAAAAAAAAAAACCCAAGCAAACTGAACATGTGTCCCTTCTGCAAACGCTACACTTGTGGCAAGTTGATTACCCCAAGCCAACTAAACTAAAGGGAGGGTGCAGCGTCCTTTAGATGTAGGGGCTTAATTGTTTTCATATTTTAGGCATTTTTTTTTATTTCCACCTGGTGATCTGGCCAGTAACACACTTACTGTGTTAGGGTGGCTCCATTCTTGGAGGAGCAATAGACAGTGGCATTGTCAACCTGTAGGGAGGGTAGAGTTAGATGCCACTAGCAGATTTAGATGGACTTGAATAACAAATTAAATGTGAACACCAACTAACACTTTTTAAGCAGTTGCAGTGCGTTTCTTTTTCTTTTGTTATACACAAATTAATAACATCTGACCATTGTAAGCACTCCTGTCAGTGTTACATGGTTCTTCTCAATTATATATCTGCCACTTTTGCTGGAAAGCCTGTCCTGCTAAAGGAAGTTCAAAAATAACAGACTTACTAGTTGGATCACCAAAAAGTATACAGTAGGCTAAAAAAAGAAAATTAATGCAGCCACCACATTTTAGGATTGGTAAGCTGCAATATCTGAAATTCTTGCTTTTAGGTTTTGATATGCTTTAACCTGCTATGTTGTGTGGATCTGTAGCATCACCAGATAGGTGGACAGACAGACGGAGAGATGTATCATAAGCAAACAATATGGTCCAGGAAGATTTTGCATTGTTTTAACATACTTAGTCCAGCCATTCCACGCCAAGCAAGAAATCATTAACAATACAATTATCCGCTCCACACAACACGCACCATACAACAGTACTTAAAGAAATATCTGACAATAAGCAGTTCCCAGCAGAGTCACCGATTAATCTGCCTCTGCATTAATCTTTTAGTCAATTACTTTGCTTCCCATCCTGACAGCAGATACTTGTGGAGCAGGCCGCACCAGCACAGTGAAATTTACAGCGCGCTGACCTCTGTTTTCATTAGTGCAGGCACTACGCAACTGACAGTGAAAATCATTCCTGGGGTGACCTAGAAGCTCTTCCACTGTGTTTTTTATCCCCTCTTACTTACTAGGCACATTAAGATAGCCATTTAAATTTTAAATGAGCCACATACACCATTGCTACAAAATAAGTGACTGATTTGTCCCTCTCATGTTGCATAAATATTCATTATTTGGCGTAAAGGGTTTTTTTTCTCTTTCTGAGCTT
>NW_017306269.1:617782-620574 GCF_000935625.1 Nanorana parkeri
ATAATTGCTGACCACATGACATAATCCAACTGAAATTTCAGGAAAAAAAATAATTTATGAAAAAAAAATCTTTTTGCTGTCTCATACTCCTTAACATTTAGGTAGAAGACTTAAAGCCTAAAAAAAATCTCCCCTTGCAGCGCGGACTCTGATGTAAGAGAGGATTCTGTGTTCTCTGATGTAAGGGGGACTCTAGAGACTCTGATGTAAGGGGGACTCTAATGTAAGGGAGGACTCTAATGTAAGGGGGAAGGACTCTGGGGACTCTGATGTAAGGGGGGACTCTGATGTAATGGAGGATTCTGTGCACTCTGATTTAAGGGGGGCTCTGGAGACCCTGATGTAAGGGGGGCTCTGGGGACTTTTGCAATGAAGATTTGAGTTAATATTATGGTAAAGTGATCTAAAATATCAGTGTCAGATTATGGAAAGGGGCACGATTTCAGCAATTCCAGTGCTTACCATAGGCACTATTTTATGTACATATGCCTCTGCTCGCACTGCAAGGATTAAATGCTTGTTGGTGTAGGTTAAAGTAGTTTTACTTACCTGATCCATGCTCCCTGCTCCCCTGGCAGTTGGCACTCACATCTTTCCCCTACACTCCAGCTTGTTGACTGTCCCTCGGCATCTTCACATATAATATAGGGTTATGGGTCCTGCATTGAACTTGATGACGTCAGTAGGCCTTTGACCACTGGAGCATAGGGGGGGAGAGGCTACAGTTGCTGATCTTGGCGCCTGTGGAGTGGGGATCAGATAAGTAAAAGTCTTTTAAACAATACCCCTAGACAAAACAGTCAGTTAAACCTTACAGTGTGGGGGCAGCACTACTGTAAGAATAGGGGTTTTTCCCCAGAATTCAGCTTTAAAACAAAAAGTTGAATACATGCTTACTCCTCAATACGTTATAGCTCTTAGACAATGCATACTTTTCCATTCATTTCAATTTTCCTTTTCCCAAATGTATTATAACCACCCTTGTCCTTTCTATATCTTTTATTCTAATAATTTCTTGAATCTTTAAGATATTTTTGAATATTATCACATTCCTGTCATTTCAAATCATATATTAAAAGTATCATCTTTAAAAAAAAAAAAGAAGCTATTTTATTATTATAAAAGTGTCATCTCTGAGCTGGCATCACAGTCACAGGAAGTAGATGGTGATCCTGGATAATGCTTGAATAAATTTGGTGCCATCCTTATGAAGGGAAAAACAGATAAAGGCATTGCTAGAGGGAGCATTGTGATCCTTAGGAGAGGTATTAAATATCTAGAAATGTTACACTTGCACTTTACTTAGCATGCATGCACTTAACCAGAAAAATATATCTAATTAGGTCCAGTTTAAAAACAAGTTTGTGAAAACTTTGGGTATAGTAACTCTTTAATTGGCAGCTAATGATAGATCACTTGATACAGTCATTGAGTGATCACATGACTTAAGCAGCAGTTGACCCCCTCAACTGCTTTTCTACATTTGCAAGTTGGCATATTATAGGCAGGTTGACGTCACAACAAAATACATTGTAGATGTTTTAATATTGATAAAATAAAGTTCTATTAGATAAACGTCATCCAGAACTTTCATGTAACACACCTTAGTAAAGCTGGCCATACTTCGGTAGAATTTTATTCAAAAAAATTGCTACTAGGAACGTGCATTTTATTTTACAATAGTTAATGGGGTGAAATTGACAATCAATATTATAACTGTAAATGTGGATTTTGTACAAGAAATGTCATTCTTTTTTTGAAAATCAAACTTTTTAATTAAAACTAATTTTGAACAACGCTCGTCAAGTCTCTGATGGCATTATCACACATTCCAATATGATTTTTCACATGAATATTCAAAATCTACCTGTGTATGGCCGGCTTAAAATCAGAAGGGTTTATTTCATGAAAGCCAAAGTTTAGAGGCATCACAAAGCTGCAGTTTGACTGCAACAGTGCGTGCCCATTGCATTACACTTTAATCTTTGACCAATTTTAAACACATCCCACACGCTGAGAGGAAAGAAAAAACAAACCACTATGACTATGAGTAAATTAGCTAAACACAACACAGCATGTAGAAGGAAATAAAGTCAGTCCATTGTACATCTTTAATTCCCTGTTAGATTTCAGCATTTAATACTCCACTCTGCATCCTGGCTTCTGTAAATTCAGTTAAATATGGCGAATTGTCTAAACGTATCAGAAGACCGATCAGTCAGCCGGGCTGCTGATAAGAAGTCTCTTGCATTATTGAATCTACAAAAGGGAGGCTCTGCAGGCATACAGATAACAAGGAGTTATTTCACTTTAAGTATGAAAAGAAAAGACTCTGTCCCCTTCTGCAGAGACTCCATTGACATTCATTATGAAGCTCTCATGTCTGTATTTGACTGGTAGGCCTAAATAGGCCAGACAAGCCTCCAGTAAATTTATTAAAGTAAAGGTTGGCGTGACTGGGCTTAAAAATAATTTCCGACAAACTGCTTGATTGAATGTGCTCTAAAAATGAACCTGTGGCCAGGCTAGGGATATTTAAGTATTTCCATATTCTCAACATCCAATCTATGTGGCTAAAGTCACAGTAGAACAGTTCATCCATAAAGTTAACAACAGGAAAATTGAAGTTGTTCAAGTTGTTCTATAAGAAGCATCTCACTCTGCTGCACCCCCTTATCATGTTTACTCTAGAGAATTCATAGTAGCAGGATGAACTGAGCTGCAGAGTCACATCTAGGAGGGGAGAGCTGTGCTACTGAGCCATTGCTGGGGATGGAGAGGGGGGATCAAGG